>NC_140179.1:94250311-94295311 GCF_963971535.1 Notolepis coatsorum | reverse complement strand
CAATAAAATATCATAATATTAGTAATAACAGTAAGGACAATCAACAAGAAACATATTAATTTACAAAATAGTCACTCGATCGGGTAGTCATTTTTCAAGTGTGGCCACTCAGATACATTTACATGGCTTGTTCTCTTATTTTGTGACAACCGTCTACATATTTTGCAGCTAATGCTGTACACTGACTTTTCTCCCCACACATGTATAGTAGCTTTTGGTGATCAGGGAGATGGATAAACTGTGCATCAATTTTGTTTATTTTATCAAAGAAGACTTCTCTTAGGTCCTTGTATTTCTCACAGTATAGCAGGAAGTGAGGTTCTGTCTCAATGTCCCCCTGATGGCAAAGTGAACACAGCCTGGCCTCTCTGGGCAGCCAGTTTTGCCTGTGACGGCCTGTTTCTATGGCTAGACTGTGTCCACTCAGTCTGTACCGTGTCAATGTTTTTCTTAATTTTATCTCATTCACAGTAGTCAGGTATTCTGCCACCATGTACTCTCTGTTTAGGGTCAAATAGAATTCTAATTTACTTTGAGATTTGGTTGATTTGTTCCAATATTCTATATAATTTTCTTTTTGTTTTGAGATTATTTGGTTGGGCCAGATTTCTTGGTATCTGTCCTGAAGCATTTGTGGGCAGAGATTTCTGACTAGCTGGCAGAGGGGACTCTTATCTGGGTTCATCTCTTGGCTCTGAAGGGCTTTGTAGTGGTAGGAGTGGGGGTCACTTGATTGGAGGTGTGTGTAAAATTTTATGGCTTGCTTTTGAATTTGAATGATTAGGGGGTATTGGCCGAGTTCTGCCCTGCATGCATTATTGGCAGTGTGTCTGTGGACCTTAAGTAGGTTTTTGCACAATTCTGCATGCAGTACTTCTAATGGGTGTTTTTCCCATTTTGGGAAATCTTGGTTAGTTAATGGACCCCACACTTCACTGCCATATAATATTATTGGATTTATTACGGAATTTAGAATTTTGAGCCAGGTCCTAATTGGGATGTCAATTGGAATTTTCCTTTTGATGGCATAAAAAGCCCTTCTTCCCTTCTCCTTCAATTCATTCACAGCCATATTGAAGTTTCCATTATGATTTATTTTCAATCCCAAATATGGGTAGCTTTTTGTGTTTTCTAATATGTGTGTGCCTAATTTAAATGTATTATGTGAACTCTGAGACTCGTGTAAAGATCATGACTTTAGTCTTCTTCATGTTTACGTTCAGAGACCATGTCTGGCAGAACTGGTGGAGGATGTCTAGGTTCTGTTGTAGACCCTCTTTAGTGGCTGACAGCAGAACCAGATCATCTGCGTACATCAGTAATTTTACATTGGTATCGTGCAGAGTCAGACCGGGTGCAGTAGAAAGTTCTAATAACTTTGCTAATTCATTTATATATATATTAAACAATGTTGGGCTTAAATTGCACCCCTGGCGGACTCCGCGACCCTGGGTGAAGAAATTTGTTCTTTTATTTCCAATTCTAACAGCACATCTGTTTTTTGTGTACATGGATTTGATCAAGTCATATGTATTTCCTCCAACACCACTTTCTAGAATTTTGAAGAAAAGACCTTTGTGCCAAATTGAGTCAAAAGCTTTTTCAAAATCGACAAAGCAGGAATATATTTTGTTTTTGTTCTGTTTTACGTGAATGTCAATTAGGGTTTTAAGAGTGTATATATGGTCAGAGGTACGATAATTTGGTAAGAATCCGATTTGGCTTTTACTTAGAACGCTGTGTTCTGTAAGGAATTCTATGAGTCTGGTGTTGATGATACTACATAGAAGTTTGCCCAAATTACTCGTCACACAGATACCCCTATAGTTTATCTCCACTCTTGAAAATTGGGGTTATGAGTCCTTCATTCCAGACATCAGGAAAATAGCCTAGATTTAGTGTCAAATTGAATAATTTTAAAATAGCCAATTGGAATTTTTTAGAGCTGTGTTTAATCATTTCATTTAATATGCCATCTGTACCACAGGCCTTTCTAGCTTTAAGGCACTGGAGTTTTGATTTCAGCTCTTGTTCTGTGATTGGGAAGTCTAAAGTCTAAAAATGATGTTTTCCCATTTTTGTAATTTTTCACATATCTGGCTGGTTTCCGTTTTTGTATTCAGGGGTACAGTTGTAAAGAGTGATGTGAAGTGGTTTGTCCAAACATCCCCATCTTGGATAGCCATTTCTTCCGGCTTATCTTTATTCAATGAGTTCCAGTGGTCCCAGAAGGAGTTAGAGCTTAGAGAGTCCTCTATTTTGCACAATTGTTTATTTACGAGATTGTTCATTCTGATGGTCTTTTTGTAGTGTTTCAATGATTCACAGTATTGGAGGCGTAAGGTGTCATTTTGTGGGTTTATGTGTTTCTGGTTTGATATTTTTCTTAGCTGTGTTCTAAGAGCTTTACATTCTTTGTCAAACCAGTGGTCCTTTTTAGTTTTTCTCTGTTTGTTACCTGATCATTTTAATTTGGACTTTATTGCAGTTCTTTCAAATATATAATTTATGTGTTCTACAGCTAGGTTGACTCCTTCAACAGTATGGCGTGGCTAGGAACGTATCTAACAGTGATTGTATCCCATCGCTGGCGATGGCTCTCTGGTAGTCCTGCATGCTGTTCTGGGACCATCTGTAGTATTTGGGGATGTTGTGTAGTTTACTGGGCTGTGTAGGGGGATTTTTGAGAGACTCAGTTCTTTTCATGTATGCAGTGATCTGACTGTGGTCGGAGAGTGGGGTCAGAGGTTTGACTGTGAATGAACTGAAAGATACTGGATCCAGATCTGTTATCATGTAATCTACTGTGCTGCTGCCAAGGGATGAGCAGTAAGTGTACCTTCCTTGTGAGTCCCCTCTCACACGCCCATTGACAAGGTAGAGACTTAGTCCTCTGCAGAGCTGTAATAAGTCCTTCCCATTTTTGTTTATGGAGGTGTCATGGTTGTTTCTAGGGGACGGGTTTACATGGTTGCATATGGTGTGGTCAGATATAAATTTGTCTCCATGTGTACTGGTGAAATCAGGGTGGGTTCCCGTTCGGGCATTAAAGTCACTGCAAACAAGCACATGGCCTTGACTTTGATAAAAACTAGGGATGTCCGATATTATCGGCCTACCGATATTATCGGCCGATATTGGCATTAAAATGTGATATCGGAAAATATCTGTATCGGTTTAAAAAAATAAATAAATAAAAATTTGATTTCTATAACCTTTATTTACCCAGGCAAGCAAGTAAGAACAAATTCAGATTTTATTTATTGTCAAAAGTATGCATAATGTTGTGTTAATTCCACAACAAGAGATGTAATGTTAATTACCTGAAATTATTAAATTTTTTTGGGGGGGGAAACCCTGCATATATCGGTATCGGTTGATATCGGTTGATATCGGTATCGGAAATTAAGAGTTGGACAATATCGGTATAGGTAAAAAAGGGTGGTACATATATTCCACAGATAAATAGATCTCTTTGAGAGGGGATTACTTCTTTATTTAATTTTAACCAAATATGATTGTTCCCGGTTTTTAGAATCTGTATTGACTGGTGGAGTTGTGATTTGTACCAAATTATCAATCCCCCTGAGTCTCTGCCCTGACTAATATGTTTTGTTTCATTTGATGGCAAAATGACCTCTCTATAGTGTGGAGGACAGTGTGTGGCTACATCCTCTCTACACCATGTTTCAGTTAGAATTAAGAGGTCATTGTTTGTTATAGCCTGTAAAAAATCAGAGTCTCTACTCTTCAGGCCGAATGTTGAAGAGCAAATACCCTGTATGTTCCAACAACTGATAGCAAATGATTGCATTTTTGTACAAAAAAAATATATATAAAGGTGTTCAAAGGTATAAAGGTTATAAGGTATAAATGTATTCAATCAATGAACAAACATCACAGAACAAATGTAACAACAACAAAGGCAACAGCAGGCAATTGGCTTGCTTCCCCCCCTCTGTCTCTGTCTCTCTCTCTCTGTCTCTCTCTCTCTGTTTCTGTTTCTCTGTTTCTGTTTCTCTGTCTCTGTGTATCTCTGTCTCTGTGTATCTCTGTCTCTGTGTATCTCTGTCTCTGTGTATCTCTGTCTCTGTGTATCTCTGTCTCTGTGTCTCTGTCTCTGTCTCTCTGTCTCTGTGTATCTCTGTCTCTGTGTCTCTGTCTCTCTGTCCCTGTCTCTCTGTCTCTGTGTATCTCTGTCTCTGTGTCTCTGTCTCTCTGTCCCTGTCTCTCTGTATCTCTGTCTCTGTGTATCTCTGTCTCTGTCTCTCTCTGTCTCTCTCTGTCTCTGTGTATCTCTGTCTCTGTCTCTGTGTCTCTCTGTCTCTCTGTCCCTGTGTCTCTGTCTCTGTCTCTGTCTCTATGTCTCTGTCTCTGTCTCTGTGTATCTCTGTCTCTGTGTCTCTGTCTCTGTCTCAAGTTTCAAGTTTCTTTATTAGTGTCATACAGAAGTACAGAATACATTTATACAAAATGCTTCTTTCTGTTTCGCTCCAGAGATTGTGCTAGATAAATAAAAATAGATAAGTATAAAGTATAGTAAGTATAAAATAGAAGTCAAGTACGTAGACAAAAGTGTTCAGTATTTACATACAATGTACAATGCAGAGTAGAAGTAACTGAGTTACAATACAATATACTATACAGTACAAAGCAGAAATGGGATGTGGTACAGTTTAGGTACAATTTACAATGTTGTAGTGCAAATTCTTTGCCAATAAATATAAAGTGTGTTTAGGTGTTCTAAAGTGGGTAAAGTGGGTGCTGCAGTGAGTTGTTTGTTTAAAGTGAGTGTGTGCGTGTGGATGTGTGTGCTGTGAGTGCATTTGATGGTTGTTACATAGTGTTATTGTCATTTAGCATTCTGATGGCCTGAGGATAGAAGCTTCTTCTGAGTCTCTCTGTGCTTGCCATGAGACTCCGGTATCGCTTGCCTGACCGCAGCAGTTCAAAGAGGCAGTTGTTTGGGTGGCTGGAGTCTTTGATAATTATCTTAGCCTTACCCATGCACCGCTTGTTGTAAATGTCCTGGAGAGTGGGAAGCCCCCCTCCAATTGTGCGTTCAGCTGAACGGGCCACTCTCTGTAGTCTGCTACGGTCTTGTGCGGTGCTATTCCCAAACCAGGAGGTGATATTCCCAGTCAGGATGCTCTCTACTGTGCATGAGTAGAAGTTCTTAAGGATCTTCTGACTGACTTGGAACTTCCTTAGGCGCCTGAGGAAGTAGAGGCGTTGTCGTGCCTTCTTCACAACACTGTCAATGTGTGTGGTCCATGTCAAGTCCTCGGATATGTGGACTCCGAGGTACTTGAAACTGTTCACTCTCTCAACTGGTGCCCCGTCGATGCTGAGGGGGCTGTAGTCCCTGACCCCCGACCTCCTGAAGTCCACAATCATCTCTTTTGTTTTGCTAACGTTCAGAGAGAGACAGTTCTCCTGACACCACTGCGACAGATTCTCTACCTCTTCCAGGTAGGCCCTCTCGTCGTTGGCAGAGATCAGAGTTGGGTAAGGGGTGGGTGGGGGTCACTGTACACTGTACATTGGAATATTGACAAAGCCATACTTGGTCATTTACTGTACATTGGACAGTGTGTGTGTGTGTGTGTGTGCGTGTGTGTGTGTGTGTGTGTGTGTGTGTGTGTGTGTGTGTGTGTGTGTGTGTGTGTGTGTGTGTGTGTGTGTGTGTGTGTGTGTGTGTGTGTGTGTGTGTGTGTGTGTGTGTGTGTGTGTGTGAATCTTATACAGAATAAGGAGAAACCCTCCAAACAGGTTTTCTCTTCCTTCAGCGTCAATCATCCTAAATTAAGTTCAAACCAATCCTGCTTCACTCAAATGGAACCCCACTGAAGGATACCCAGAGCTCCCACCACACTGATACCATAATGCGTAGAAATCTACTAAAAACAATTGTCCTTTTCTCAATTTCTATGTACAGTACAAGTAATTATTAGGGCTGTCAAAATTAATGCTTTAATTTGAGATTAATTGAAATTATTTAAAGCGTTAATTTTTTTTTATCTAGATTAATCTATGGAGTGAAACATTTTCAACGTTCTGAACTTTCAGCAGTATATTAGCTTGTTCTTTTTTTGCATTGACTCATGCACCTTTTTGAAAATCATCTGACATGAAGATGGAACACATTTTTGTTGTTAATATGATTTATATTACTGGTAGTTCATACAAGACATTATCGTCCTCTAAGCCAATCTGCACTTTAACATAGGCCTGGGTTGTTTTTTATTTCTGTTAGCGCCGCGGATATAAGAAAGAGGTCTAGCTGAGTCAATGTTGATGGTTTTGTTGAACATTTGTATTTCACAGGAGAGAAACTGTATTCAAAGAAAGCTATTAAAATAGTCTTTGAATCTAAATATACTTTCTTTGTGTTGATTTTACATTAATTCCATGATTATACTCAAGTAAATATCTGTTACAAGCTTCGGTCTTAAGTAGAAAAATGCGATTTTTAATCTAGATTAATCTAGATTAAGTACAGACATTGTGAGATTAATTAGTAAACAATTTTTTATCTATTGACAGCACTAGTAATTATACATCTAAATTAAATGTGCAGCACAAACAAAGCTGAGAAATCCGAGATTGTTAGAGAGCTTCATTTTAGATAATTTTTTTCTGCTCATCTGAATATGTATTTTGTGAGTTATCGTCGGGCATGGCTTTTCCCAAGCAGACCCTGTTCTTTTTTTTATCTACTTTTTTTTTTATCTACTTTTTTTTATCTACTTTTTCTCAAACGCTGTTAGGCCATGCCTCCCACAAGCCGGCTGCAATGTGGACTAAGACTTACATCACGTGTCCCCTCCGGTACTCGAGGAAGCAGCAGTCGCATCTTTTCACCTGCACAGCGCGATCTCTCAGCGTCGGAGGTCTGCGTTTGGAGGGCACGCCGCCCCCGTCGCTTCCTGATTCTGCTGCGCAGGCGCACCAACCGACCTGTAGGAGTCGCTGTCCACAATGTCCGATCCCCACCCCACCCATCAGCTTCCCACCCCCTAATACTGCCAATTGTATTAGTATGAACGACCAGCCAAGCTGATAGCAATGCGGAGAGCTGGGCTCGAACCCAGCGTCTCCTGCATTGGTGGTGAGCGCCTTGCCCACTGCACAACCTAGCCGCCCCAAGCAGACCCTGTTCTTGACCTGCTAACCTACTAGACCACACATCATTTGATAGTGGTGTAAACATCAAGTTTTACCACACTACAATAAGATGTAGCTTAAGGCAACACCACATATCTGGTGATGACACGTATTTATTTATACAATACAATTTGATTCAGTAACATCATGATTGATATGATACAATATACTGTATACAGTGAGCATGCTAATTCAGTCATGCTGCAACATCTTTACGCAGTCGCGAACACATACAATCAGAAATTAGTTTGAGAGTGTAACTGTACTATTAAGCTCTGCTTAATCCTTGAATGAAAAGACATATACATCTGGACACACTCACACAAAGAACACACTAAATTAGCTAAATAAGCATTCTGAGCTGCCTACAGTATAGTGTGTATATATATATAGATCTGAAGTGATGTAACTGCTTATGTACTGTATGTATGTATGAAGCGATGTACAGTATGTGCTACAGTGCATGCATGTATGAAGTGATGTGCATGTAAAAATAAAAATAAATAAATGTATCGTTATACCCCTAGTATTTTATTCAGCATGCCTTACATTGCAGGGACTTTGAAACAACGCATAGCCAGTAGCTTTAACCTGTTAAGCTGTAGGATTATTTCGCCTAAAGGTACATGCCTAAGTAAATGGAAGATTGCTCCACTTCTGCAAGGTCAATTTGCATGTTCTTGGTTATAGGAACATCTAGGGACCTGGGGGTATGTATTTCCAGTGTCAGAAATATTGTGTCTGTTACTAGACTGAGTAAATTGTAATGAAGAAAAGGAGAATATAAATTATGATTTATGATTTTGGCATCTTTGATCATGTTAAATCTGCGGGGGTACGAGAAAATGCTCACTGAGCTCATTCACCACCTTATTGAGATCATGTGTAAAAAAAAATCTAAGCAAATGAATAAAGGGAAGATGATTAAACAGAAGGATTTGTAGATACAGTAGTGAATGATAATCGATTTTAATTATAAATTCATATTTGACCTTGAACTTGACCTTGACCTTATTATGGCCAAATCATACATCTGTGGATAGGGAAAATGCTCCTCTTTCCAATGGCAGGGTTGAATCTGGATTTAGTCATTTCCTCACGGTTTTTACAATAATTAGCATTTTCTGATAAATTCGTATTTCCGATAAATCGTATAAAACATCGGTAAAAATGAAAATATACACTTTGACTACTGTTTTTGATAGGGTTATGGTCTTTACTCTTAACATCCAAGGGCCCACATGTGGACGATTATTTGCCGACCTCTAGTGGCTCGGGTGTGCATTTCTTTTAATACAATATATAGATGGAATTAAAGCCCTATTCGTTGCCTATCGATTGCCCTTTCAAGTGACAAAATCCGTTCAGCGGTTCTCGAGTTACATGCCGATATGTGAGGCGTGCCCCAAAGTACGCAAAAGTACACATTACCACCCCCGACTCCCGGGGCTCTAGCTCCGTCAATCATTTGGCGATCTCGAAAATCTTTGCACAGGGTTGTAGCCAATGAGTGTGGTCTTCCAATGATATCCCATGATAGGATAATTGGGGATCTAATACGGTCTCTATTGATCGATTTATGATAAAGAAAAGCAGGGTCCCCATATAGGGGGACCTTAAGGCTTAACAAATACCAATTTCTTCAGAATAAATAATACATATTCCTTAGCATTGGGAGATACTTGGTTATGTAAAACAAATGTATAAGTATATATAATATTCAGCTGTAAAAGATATCTCTTTCTCTCTCTCTCTCCCTCTTTCTTTCTTCTCTAAACCCCCCCCCTCTCTCTGTCTGTCTCTCTCTCTCTGTCTCTCTAACTCTGCATCTCTCTCTCTCTCTCTCTCTCTCCGTCTCTCTCTCTCTCTCCGTCTCTCTCTCTCTCTCTCTCTCTCTCTCTCTCTCTCTCTCTCTCTCTCTCTCTCTCTCTCTCTCTCTCTCTCTCTCTCTCTCTCTCTCTCTCTCTCTCTCTCTCTCTCTCTCTCTCTCTCTCTCTCTCTCTCTCTCTCTCTCTCTCTCTCTCTCTCTCTCTCTCTCTCTCTCTCTCTCTCTCTCTCTCTCTCTCTCTCTCTCTCTCTCTCTCTCTCTCTATAGTATAGACACCTCTAAACAGAGCAGAGTTAACCTGGTGATGGTGCCCTCCATCCGGCCGGAGCCCCAGACATGAGCCCTCTGAGATTTCACAGTTCCGGGAATCCCGGGACTCTCGGCACGCAGGCGGTGGGATGTGGGACGCGGAGAGGGAGGAGGAGGATGATGATGATGATGATGTTGTTGTGGATTATCCTGTCCAGCTCGCTGCATCTAATGGTCGACGCCCAGATGAAGATCCCACCAGAAACGTGAGTATAGTACAGGATCCTGACAGTGACCTTTGACCCTCTGTGGGTGTGGAATTAGAACAGACAGAAAGGACACGTTCCTGGTATACAGTGACCTATAGGAATTCAACACGGTCTCATCAGAAAACATAACTAATGTACTGATCGACCACAGGGAAAAAGGTACATAGCTATAAGTCATATATTTACATATTATATCTGCAAAAGTCCAAAAGAAACATTTAACATTTTGCTTAACAGTTATGGTTAACACATATAGTTAAGGGTTAAGATTGGTTTTAACATTCGCTTAACGGTTATGATTAAGACATGACATTTTATTAGAAAATGTTTTGAATATGTAATATTATGTACTTATTTGTAATACGTTCACATGTAAATATATTACTTATGGGCTATAACATAACGTACATTATGTACGTACCTTTTTTCCTGTGGTCGATGAGTACTTTATGTACACATTTCATGTGGAATTATTAGGTTCTAATAGTAGTAGTCCTCAACGTGTTCCTTTTGCCACCTCTGGTCCCGAATGCTAGTCGTTCTACCAGGTCTTTCCTCTGATGAATGAAGCGTTAGAACCTACTCGTCATCTACTCCTTGATTAGCTTAGCTGAGCTACAAGAAATACAAGGGGAGATCCATTAGAACGTCCATGTGGGTATTTATTCCTCCATAACCAATACAGAATTACAAAACAGTGGTCAGGGTCATGGTATCCTTAATGTGAGCAGGGATACTTTGGTACAAAACGTAGCTCTCCTTCTCTCTTCTGTTACTCCAGAACTACTAAACTAAACAAAGTAAAAACTCTCGCATCATGAGACCCCAAGACTCACCCCCCTGAAAAGCACTCTTACTACTCTTAGCAACACTCTAAGAGTGTTTTACATTTTTACATTTACATGCTACAGTGTGAAGAGAGGATTGGTCATCAGTGCCAATACAAGCACGCAAATATTGGGACTGCCACTGGAGCGTTTAACATCAGCTTTCCCGAATATCGCGCTTTGAACATTGTTGTTTAAAGTAATATCATCCTGGCTGAGGATTACCCTGTCACATGTTGGTATCCATAACACCAGACAGGGTCTCCATAAGGAGAGGTGATGAACATGATGTGATTACTGGAATGAGCGACAGTTAATTCTGCTGCTCCAAATCCACTATGCACCATAGGGCTGGAGGATTAGTGCAGAGACGGTCTAATATTAGAGGGGAGAGCTCACTTCAGTCGTTTCCAATTGACCATATTCACATGGCCGGCCATTTTGCTCTTATGTCATGCTCAGGTTAGGATTCTTTTCCACCCTGTTCCCCTCACCTGGTGAAAATAATAACACAATCATTTTTTTTAAGTACAGTACAGCAAAAAAAAAAAAATTGGCTTTTAACAAGAGTGCAAGGTAACAGTAAAGTGCATTAACAATATACAATGTAACAAGTGATTATATGGAATATATATAATGAAGCTACTGAATAAATATGCTAATCAGATGTACAGTATACAAGTATAAATATACTATGGTAGTAAGCCATACTGGCCAGTGGTATAACAAGGTATGGGAGTTGGTACAGTATGTATACAGGTATGTGTATTGTACTAATCAATTCATATTTGTAGGCGTATGTGACCTGAGCATTATCATCAAGGCAAAATGTGGCACCACTGATTTTACAGGAGAGCTGGAAAATGTATTCATATATATTTTTTTTTGTAATTTCTGGGTAATTTTCACTTTTTTTCCCCCATAAAAGCAATCTTGAATATACTGTATAAACAGTATATTAGTCATTCTTGCAACTGCATGCATGTGATCTTTCAGAAGAAAAAAAATCCTAGACCCATTGATTTGGACTATTATCACAAACAAATGCCGATGACAATTTTTTGCCTCTTAAAATGAATATCTCAATATGATATCTCAAATGAAAACACTGAGGCAAGTACAGACTAAAACGACTTCCAGTTCATGATGATGTAGTATAGTAGTAGTAGTAGTAGTAGTAGTAGTAGTAGTAGTAGTAGTAGTAGTAGTAGTAGTAGTAGTAGTAGTAGTAGTAGTAGTAGTAGTAGTAGTAGTAGTAGTAGTAGTAGTAGTAGTAGTAGTAGTAGTAGTAGTAGTAGTAGTAGTAGTTTTATTCAGTGATCACACACAATACAATATGCACAATCATTCCAGACTGTAAATAAGATCAATGGTCTTTGTTTTGGCAGTGACTGAAAACATACAGGCTGAAGCATAACCCTGTCCTATATTCTCATCAAATTAAGCTACCCTCCAAAACAAAAAGAATTATAACAAAATAAAAACCATTCACATTTGTAACCCTCAAATATAGCTATAGGCCTACAAACTTTTTTTTTCTTGAAAATCAAAAGCAAATGACCCATTCTTAAATTCTCAGCATCGTTCCATGAGTTAACCTCAACAATAGAAATACTAATACTAATCCCTTTCTTAGCTTTTTTGTACAGTAAACGTACAAACATCTCTCAAATCATTGCTCTCCTGTATTGAAAAAAACCTTTGCACTCAGTCCGGAAGTAACTTTGTTTTAGCTCTGCATTACATTATTTGCATGCTTTTATAATAAACCAAATCATTCAATTTCATAACATGGGACTTTATAATCAGTGGATTTGTATTATCATAGTAATGATCAGCCTTATTAATATTACAAATGGCCCACACTTTCGCAGTAAAACGATTGTATTTACAGTCTTTTACAATGTCGACCCCCATACTCCCACACTATATGATCGGATAGGCTTCTTAAAAACCTGAAATATCCATTTAAATCAAGTCACGTCAAGTCAAGTCAAGAGTTTTATTTGTCACGGCATACAAGTATACAATGAAATGCGGGTGGTCTTGCCCGCAACGATGTGCAATACAGTAGTACAACATATAATAGAATCCAATAGACAACATTGTGCAATAAACAGGTAACATAGTGGGACATCACGGTATTTGTACATAGTTATTTACAGAGCATGAAGGACATGCTAGGTCCCTTGGTAGTGCAATACACTGTTACTATTCTATTTTTAAAGTGACCTTTCCTTTGTGGCCATAAGTGTGGGCGTGTGCAGCATGAGTGAGTGCTTTCTCATGTTAAAGTGGCTGCTAGTGTGCGAGCGTGCACAGCGTGTGTGTCGTGTGTGTGCTAATGTGTGCTTGTGTGTAGGGTTCAGTGTTCTGTGACCCTCAGTGTTCATTGTTCAAGGCTCTGATGGCCTGGGGGAAGAAGCTGAGCCGAAGCCTCTCTGTCCTAGTAGCTGGTGTTCGCAGGCGTCTGCCTGACCTCAGCAGCTGGAACAGGCTGTTATTGGGGTGGTGAGGGTCTTTCATTATTCTGCAGGCTCTGGATTTGCACCTCTTGTTGTATAGAACCTGCAGGGGAGGTAGTGCAATACCCGTGGTACGCTCGGCAGAGCGCACCACTCTCTGTAGGGCCTTCTTGTCCTGTGCCGTGCTGTTTCCATACCAGGCAGTGATGTTTCCAGTCAAGATGCTCTCTACAGCTCCGGAGTAGAAGGACTGGAGTATCTTCCCCGATACTCTGAACTTCCTTAACTGTCTCAGGTGGTAGAGGCGCTGCTTCGCCTTTTTTACCACTGTGTCTATGTGTGTTGACCATGTCAGATCCTCTGAGATGTGGACCCCCAGGTACTTGAAGCTGCTCACCCTGTCCACGGTGGCCCCGTTTATCCTCAGTGGTGTGTGTGTCTCCTGCTGTCCTCTCCTATAATCCACGATCAGCTCCTTGGTTTTACCAATGTTCAGGGGCAGGCTGTTGTCCTGGCACCAGCGTTCCAGTACCTCAACCTCCTCCCGGTAGGCCTTCTCGTCGTTGTCCGAGATCAGCCCCACCACCACGTGTCGTCTGCAAACTTCACTATGGAGTTGGAGCTGAACTTGGCCACACAGTCGTGTGTGTATAGTGAGTACAGCAGGGGGCTCAGAACACAGCCCTGGGGGGACCCGATGCTCAGGGTGATGCACTGCTCATTTTCTTATAGCATTCAGAAGGGTTTCAGCTACAGAAACCTGTAAGAGACACAATTGAAACGACATAATTAAATGTCGGCAACACAGACATGCATTATAGCGTTTGGTAGAGCCTCAGGGCCAGCACACGACAATAGTCTATTACCAATTTAAAATACCAATGCTGCACAGGTATGTCCGGCTCAAGAAGTTTGGATTACTGTTGTAAATACATTGCTTGTGTGTGTAGACCCTTTATCGACTGCTATATAACATGTTAGACGAGCTGAACTTCATTCACAGTGAGACAGCAGTGTGAGGCCACATATAGGATCAGGGCTAAACAGTAACTGGACGACTTCCAGCCTATTGCTTTATCAAAGGCTTACATCACTTTCATGAAATTACAAATTAGTCACTCAGGGATTTCTGTCTCTGGGGCCAGGAAGGGTATTTACAGTAGGTATATATTGTACAGCAGTACTTTGCAGTATTAATACAACACTAGGGCCTGCAGTGTACATTTACAATATGAATACAACACTATGGCCAACAAGGTCAATGTACAATATTAATACAACACTATGGCCAACAAGGTCAATGTACAATATTAATACAACACTATGGCCAACAAGGTCAATGTACAATATTAATACAACACTATGGCCAACAAGGTCAATTTACAATATGAATACAACACTATGGCCAACAAGGTCAATGTACAGTATTAATACAACACTATGGACAACAAGGTCAATGTACAATATTAATACAACACTATGGACAACAAGGTCAATGTACAATATTAATACAACACTATGGCCAACAAGGTCAATGTACAGTATTAATACAACACTATGGACAACAAGGTCAATGTACAGTATTAATACAACACTATGGCCAACAAGGTCAATGTACAATATTAATACAACACTATGGACAACAAGGTCAATGTACAGTATTAATACAACACTATGGCCAACAAGGTCAATGTACAATATTAATACAACACTATGGCCAACAAGGTCAATGTACAGTATTAATACAACACTATGGCCGACAAGGTCAATTTACAATATTAATACAACACTATGGCCGACAAGGTCAATTTACAATATTAATACAACACTATGGCCAACAAGGACAATGTACAGTATTAATACAACACTATGGCCAACAAGGACAATGTACAGTATTAATACAACACTATGGCCAACAAGGTCAATGTACAGTATTAATACAACACTAGGGCTAACAGGGTAAATGTACACTATTCATTATTAGTATTAATACAACACTAAGTAATATACCTAGTATTTAACAAACAAGGTACATTTACATTTGTCATTTCATCATGCTCCTTCAGACCTCTGTGTTTGCCATTACTTCTGCTGACCAAGATCATTATAGGATCAATATGGTGCTGTCAGTTACTTGACAAACCAGTTGACAAGCCATTTACTGTGTGTGTGTGTGTGTGTGTGTGTGTGTGTGTGTGTGTGTGTGTGTGTGTGTGTGTGTGTGTGTGTGTGTGTGTGTGTGTGTGTGTGTGTGTGTGTGTGTGTGTGTGTGTGTGTGTGTGTGTGTGTGTGTGTGTGTGTGTGTGTATGTGTATGTGTATGTGTATGTGTATGTGTGTGTGTGTGTGTGTGTGTGTGTGTGTGTGTGTGTGTGTGTGTGTGTGTGTGTGTGTGTAGGTGTGTGTGTAGGTGTGTGTGTGTGTGTGTGTATATATACATTACATATGTATTAGCTCTATTGATACGCTTTGTATGCATATACTGTACAAAGCTCTATAATGCACTGTGGATTCTGAGGATTAAGTTCAAACTTGTTCCAACTAATTATTGCAAGTTCGCATTGAGTTTTCAAAGGGATCAACAGAAAGCTCAAAGAATCTTGACAAATGCTGGTTGGGTGAAATACAGTATAAAATTACCCTTTTCTCTCCGAAGTCTCACCTTATTCTTTAGTTTTCTGGAAAAGCTTGACGAACGTTGGGTGCTGCCACCACTGGTCGCCAATAAAACACATTACTATCACTGTTAACCTGTCAGGTCAAGGTGCTGATCTTATTGGTGACCAGTGGTGGCAGCACTGAGTTTAATTTTCTATTGTATTTCAGCAGCGTCTTGTGTGCTCACACTGCCAGGCTTTGTGGAGACTTTTTGAGCTCTCTGTTGATCCCTTCGACTTTCTTCTTCCAACCCAACATACCTATCCATTATAATTACGACGAGGCAGTATACCTCCTCTAATCTGAGCACAAAGTGTTTATAACCAAAGTTGTTTTCAGTGGAATAGCCATATTTAATATCACGATAGGTAGGTAGCTTAATCTGCCCAGGTACGTAGTTCAAAAACATAATCTGCCCAATTATGTTTAACCTTATGAAACACTAGCACCTTTCGTGACTGTGATGCACGTCAACAAGGTTTGGCCGAGTGAATCCACAGTCCCTTGCTCCTCAATAGGAAACCAACCTAGATTTACCATGAAGAACTGGTCCTACCCGAACCGTTCGTTATACAAGTATCACAGAGAAATGTCAAAGGTACTCACAGTTGCACGAGGGTCTTGGACAGATAATCGCAATGGTTTGAAAGCTCGGCGTTGCTAATAAACATTTAAAATATTTTTTATAAACTGGTCAACACAGCTTTATTTCCGGCATTGGGTGCCTGATGCGCATCAGGCAGCTAAAGCCGTTTTGAGCAGTGTTGACCGGTGTTGACCGGTTTATAAAAGTTATTTAAAATGTTTATTAGCAACGCCGAGCTTTCAAACCATTGCGATTATCTGTCCAAGACCCTCGTGCAACTGTGAGTACCTTTGAAATTTCTCTGTGATACTTGTATAACGAACGGTTCGGGTAGGACCAGTTCTTCATGGTAAATCTAGGTTGGTTTCCTATTGAGGAGCAAAGGACTGTGGATTCACTCGGCCAAACCTTGTTGGCGTGCATCACAGTCACGAAAAGGGACTAATGAAACACCATCCCCATTAATGTTAAAATATAAACGTTCTCTCATTTAAAGAACAATTCTTCAAATCCATATTTACAAAACGTATCACGCGTCTGCTATCCGAGGTCCGTTCCGTTGTTTACCCAGTTTAAATATAATTTTGGTTAATCTATTGTCATCCATATCGACAGGGCCGCCTGGGAGAAATGCGAGGCCCTGTGCGAGATTTAACCCCCCCCCCCCCCCCCCAAAAGGTTAAAAAAAAAATAAAAAAAAAATGATATATATATATATATTTTTTTCATACAGTCAACATATTCTTAAATAATAGCGCTGCCCGAGGCGGGGCATGATACAGTCAACATATAGCAAAAGAGAGAGCGAGAGAGAGCTCCCGTTCTACAGTCAATATACAGTGTACAGAGAGAGAGAGAAAGAGAGACACATTGGAAAGAAATTGAAATGCTATTTGGCCCTAAACAGAGAGTACACAGTGGCAGAATACCTGAGCACTGTGACTGAAGATCCTTGACTATGTACAGACTCAGCGAGCACAGCCTAGCCATCGAGAAAGGCCGCCATAGGCAGACTGTGTGTGTTAGAAAGAGAGAGAGAGAGAGAACATGTGTGTTTGTCATGTGTGTGTGTGTTAGAGAGAGAGCATGTATGAGAGATCCAAAAGGACAAAGATCAACACTTAAATCCAAGAGAGAGAGAGAGAGAGAGAGAGAGAGAGACACATTGGAAAGAAATTGAAATGCTATTTGGCCCTAAACAGAGAGTACACAGTGGCAGAATACCTGAGCACTGTGACTGAAGATCCTTGACTATGTACAGACTCAGCGAGCACAGCCTAGCCATCGAGAAAGGCCGCCATAGGCAGACTGTGTGTGTTAGAAAGAGAGAGAGAGAGAGAGAGAGAGAGCATGTGTGTTAGAGAGAGAGCATGTATGAGAGATCCAAAAGGACAAAGATCAACACTTAAATCCAAAGAGAAGAGGGTCTATACCAGAGAAACCAAAGCAGCAAGGAGCCAATGGCCGACATCAGCTAAATAGGCTAGCCAGGTACTGTGACACCAGGCCACACACAGCTTTGGCCAACGGCCCAACGCTACCCAAGCTACACAAACGACCAAGACATTCACACACAGCACATGTCGTATCTCCAAATGTTGTGAAGTAGCATATGTTTTGCCTGGAAAAAAACATCGTTATTAACAAAACATTCGGGAGGGGAAGGAAGGAAGAGTGGGGTAATGTCATGACATTTTCATTAATCTTACCTGCACCAAGGAACGCAGGGCGAAAGGCCGCAACACAGGTCTCCACGTTGACGAAAGGCCTCTCGCTGGCGGGACAAAAATAAGCCAGAACCCCCTGCTATTCTCACGGCTAATGTCAATGGTCGACTCGTAGCACAAGCTAACAGCTAACTCTAGCCTAGGCTAACTGATAGCATCAAAGTAACGTGCGCAGCCGGCAGCTAGCCGGCAGCTAGCTACGACGTTAGCTACCGGCTGCGCACGTTACTTTGATGCTATCAGTTAGCCAGTTAGCTCAACCCGGCTATCGCTAACCATTAGCTAACGCACTACCACTGAAACTACAACATGAGAAAAGCAATACAGGCGCTGACACCAGGCCACACACCGTTAGCTACTAACTCCATACTACAACAGGCTACAGCTAGTCGACCAGTTTGGCTCCAGAGAGAGAGAGAGAGAGAGAGAGAGATCCACAGCGGGAATATAATAGGTTGCATGAACTCACCATAACGCAGTATCAATGGTAAAGTTGGAAGGAGACTTTCTTGGCCCACGGTGTAATTTCTTCTGATCCATGCTGCTTTTGAAAAGACATCCACTCGCCTCGCTCCTCTGAATAGCGCTGAATTAGATCATCCCTGTACCTCGTGTGTCCGAGAAGAGCCCGGAAACACTATCCTAAAATCTGTAGAGCAGCAAAGCCGCAGAAACCGGAACACTGCAGTCTGCAGAGCCGCAGAGGCAGGAACAAGTCAGACACATTCTACAAACGTGTCTAATGTGAAATATATAAGCATATAAGCAAAACTAGATTTTAGGTCTGTGATGAAAAAGGGCCTCGCGGGAAGGGGGGCCTCGAAAAAAAAAAGAATAACGGAAAAAAAGATATAAATAAAAAATATATTTTTTTTATTTTTTTTTATTTTTTATTTTGCGAGGCCCCCCTTCCCGCGAGGCCCTGTGCGACCGCACTGCTCGCACACCCCCTGAGGCGGCCCTGCATATCGAGTAACCTATTCGATAACCCGGCGGTGCGAGCCTTCCACCAAACCTCACAGTACTCCCACCACCCCATATCTCCTGAAACGGCTGAAATCGGTGCGTATTTATGTACAGTATATACACCCAGAAAATATGGGAGGGCCCGATTACACACAGCAACACTCCATGACCCCAGACTCCAGCCCCATAATCGAGGACCGAACACAGGCCTGAAAAAGTTTTGTATCTGGAATAAAACCAACATATTTAACCCTTTCACTACCACTCTACAGAAGGTTAACCTTTCACTACCACACTGCAGACGTTAACGTATATGTTACGTATGAACATTATGCTCATCGACATAAAAACCCAAGGATAGGACTCTGAAATGTATCTTTTTATCACCAGAATAAAAACTGATATTTACTAATGCAAGTTAAAGAGCTTCTAAAATGTATAATTTCCGTATTTCCTTTCATTTTTGGACAACCTCCATTTACACCAGTCATTTTTATTTTATTATTTTTTTTTAATCTTTTTCACCCTCCTTTTTCCTCCGATTTTCTCCCATCCCAATGTTAGTCGTTATGCCAATTCCCAATCCCCTTCCTGGTCGCTGCGCACTTACCCCCCACAGTCGGTCTGGGAGAGTGGAGGCTATCACATGCTTCCTCCGACACACGTCTAGCCAATCAACCGCTTCTTTTCACCTGGCAGCGCGGACTCTCACTGAGAGGGTGTAACGTGTGGAAGGATCACACTACCCCCCTTAGATCCTATCCTCGCTGAGCAGGCGCCCCGACCGAACTGTAGGAGTCGCTGTTTATAACGACCCGGACCCACCCCGCCAGCTTTCCCACCCTCTAATACTGCCAATTGTATTAGTGTGAACGGCCAGCCAAGCTGGCGACAATGCCGGAGCTGTGAGCTGGATTCGAACAGACGAATCCAGCGTCTCCGGTGTTGGTGACGAACGCAATCTCCGCTACGCCACCTGACCGCCTACACCAGTCATTTGTATAAGGCAGCATTTGTTGTTAATTTTCAGCCATTATAACAATGTCATCTGCATAAAATGCTTACCATTGTTTCCCCACACTGTACCACAACAACTTAGTGACTTAATTGTACACAGCAAATAATTTATATACACTGCAAATAAGGTAGGACACAAAGCATCTCATTGGTTCACTCCCAAATGTGTTGGAAACCCTCCAGTGAGAAACAAATGAATTCTAACACATATAGGGGCACTATAGAGAAAATGTATATATTTATAAAATGTCCCATGGCACGATAGCAGGTCTATATTCACTAAATCAAAGGCACAAAATCAATTAAGCAAGCAAATGTGGGTTTATCCTCTTCTATCCTGCACTGTAAAAAAGAAAACGGTCAAAAAACTGTAAATGTCTGGCAGCAACAGTTGCCAAATACTTACTGTCAAATTACAGTCAAATTAAATACATTTAAAGTAGTGCTGTCAGGCGATTAAAAAAATGTATCTAATTAATTACAGGATTTGTAATTAATTAATCTAATTAATCGCATTTTAATCGCATAACCATTGTATGCCTGATATTCTATAATCATATTTCAAATTGCATGTGTCCGGATGGCAGAATTCAGTACTGTATGATCTACAAAACCTTCTGTTTAATCATCTTCCATCTATTAATTTGCTTAGATTTTTCAGGTCTGGTCAATTTGAGCATGGTGTTATTCACAGTCAAAGTAAAAAAAATGTAATTGATATTCTCATTTGGTTCATTACAATTTACTCAAGCCTAGTAACAGACACAGTATTTCTGACACTGGGAATACATTCCCTGAGATTCATAGATGTTCCTAGAATCAGATACCAAGAACATGCAAATGGACCATATACAAAAAAAAGTCTGTAAATGTGTATACGTTCTTATGGAATGAATGAGATAAAAAAAAAATTATATAAAATAAAAATAAAAAATGTAATTAATTTTGAGTAAATTTTCATAACGCGATAATTTGCTCTGTAATTAATTAATCTAATTAACGCGATAAACTGACAGCCCTAATTTAAAGATTACAACCTTTACCTAATGGTTACTATTTTGATAAAAGGTCATTCACGAGACTTCCGGTTTGCGACGTTCTGGTGAGCAGTCACATGATGAAAGAGCTCCCGGTCAATGAATATCAAAAGAGGAAGTAAAACAACTCAAAACGAAATAAAAAGTGACAATTCAAGGATATAAGAGAAGAGGAAGGATGAACACGAGAAAAAGCGAGAGAGAAGCGACCATGTTGCGGTGGGCAGAGGAGCTAATAGCTAGCTTGGAGCGGGGGACAGCTAGCATACAGGCTAACACACGGGCTAGCGCATTAGCACCACAAGCTATCCAAGCTAGCACGCAGAACATCCAGGGCGAGATAGCAGAGCTTCAAGCTAGCAACGCAATAGCTAACCAAGAGCTACAAGCTAGCATACAAGCTAACGTAATGGCTAAACAAGCGTGTTGGCTAGCATACAGGCTAACGCAATGGCTATCCAAGCTAGCATGCGGAACATCCAGGGCAACATCGATGGACTCAGGGAGGAGTTGGAGAAGGGTCGGGGAATACAAGCTAACGTGGCGTTGGACCGCAGCGAGGCCTGGCCGGAGAAGGAGCTGCAAGCTAACATGGAAGTTAACACGATAAATGTAGCGCAGCAAGCGATACAAGCTAGTGAGGCGTTGGACCGCAGCGAGGCCTGGCTGGAGAAGGAGCTGCAAGCTAACATGGAGGTTAGCACGATGAATATGACGCAGCAAGTGATACGAGCTGACGGGACGTTGGACCGCAGCGAGGCCTGGCTGGAGAAGGGGCTGCAAGCTAACATGGAAGTTGACACGATGAAGATGGCGCAGCAGGGGATGCAAGCTGACGAGACGTTGGACGGCAGCGAGGCCTGGCTGGAGAAGGAGCTGCAAGCTAACATGGCCAACACGCGGACTGGACTCGAAGCAGTGCGGAGTGTTCGGAGGAGCATGGAGGCTGGTTCGGGAGAGGTGAAACGGACGGCCCCCCGGGGAGGGACAGGGAGACGCTGGATACAATCGGACCAACCAGGACTCGGGCACCGAGGTCGGCCGGACCATCCGCACACGAGATGCAGGTGCGGAGGCCGCCCGAATCGGCCAAGATACGAACACGGAGGCCACACACACCAACCGGGATCCGAGCACCGAGATCGACCGGACCAGCCAGAACTCGAATAACGAAGTCTCACACACCAAGCAGGACTCGAGCACTGAGGTCATACACACCGACCAAGATTCAATATCACATATGCATATAATTAGATAGTGAATGGAGGTTATGATTCGAGACACGCTGCAGACAACACACAGACCACTGGGAGTACAGACAAGGTAAACACATTAGTTGGGGAAATTGGGACTTGATTCGGGACATATAATACAAATAATACGTGCTAGACTAAACTGTGGAAACTAGTACACATGACACACAACTAAGATGACGGGGAACATGGGGAATCACATCCGGAGACCTGACCGGGAGCTCGGGGAATGTACTATCATATGAAAGATAAAAATTCAAATAAAATGTTGGACAATAATAAGGACATTGGAGAATCCCCACTGGGAATATCTCCGTCGTTATAGGAGGGGCCCTCTCCAGGAGAGCCTTACCCCTCCAACCCGCCAACGGGGGTCAAACGGGGTTAAAAACAATTACCTGGGAAGTGCCAATTGTCTTTAGTCTTCTTATATATTATTTCTTCAGAGTTATGTTAGAATAGCAGTTGCTTTAAATGTGCACATGGACAAATATGAAGGACAAGAATTCAAAATGTTGGACATGAAGAGAGGCTTGGAGAATCTCCTTTGGGGGGTATCTCCATCTCTGGGGGGGGGGCTTCTCCAGTGGGAGGGCTGATCCCCCTCCAAACCGCCAACCGGGGAAAGAGAGCGAACCATATAACCATTTATATTCATGTCATTTTTTCTTATTGTGTTGTTAGCTTTATTTTCATAAATGTATGCGGTGATGTCGTTGACATGGGAGGTACAGAGGTGGGCAGGCTGGGTTCAGTGGGGGGGGGGTGTTGAGGGGAGGGGCCATCGTTCCGGCGGTTCGACCCGGGGGAGGGGGGGCCTTGCGTGTTGTGGGATTGGTGTGGAGGGGGTGGGGTTTCCTGGGGTCCTCGGCCGCCGTGGCCTGGGCGGTCTGGTCACCGGGCCGGGGGGGGCACCGGGCTTGGGGTCTCGGGGCCATTGAGGCGTGGTGCTTTGGCCTTCTGCGGGCCTGGGCTTGGGGTTCTCGTGGGCCGGGGGCCTGGCGGTCGGGCGGGTGGGGGCTCTGGATGCTTGGCTCCGTGCATGGTGGACCAGGATATGGGGGTGTTCTGTTTCTCGAGGAGAAGGGCGGGAGAGAGGGGTTTCTCTCAGGGGGATCAGAGCGGCTGGGCTTTGCCCGGCGGGGCCCTGTGTGTTGGGGGGTCGGTGGGAGTGGGGTGGGGCTCTCGGTGGCATGGGAAATAGCGGGCTTGGCTCGGTGGGGGGGAGTCCCCTATCCTTTCCTCTACTAGGCTGGCCCAATTGATTCAAGGGACCCGTGTCGCTGGGGGCCCGGCTGTGAGTGCAGCGGCCTGGGATATAGGGGGCTCCAATGGGCTTAACTCAGGGGAGGGGATGTCGGGGGAGGGGGACCATCGTTTCAGCGGTTTGGCCCGGGGGGGGGGGGGGCCTGGATGTTGTGGGGTCGTCGGCCGTGGGGTGGGGTGCTTGGTGACATGGGAGGTAGCGGGCTTGGCTCGGTGGGGGGGAGTGCCACCCCTCGAACCTCTGCTGGGCCTGGCCTAATCAAATTCAAGGTACCCATGTCGCTGAGTGCTCGGCCCCGCGTGGCGACGGCCCTGGGATGTGGGGGAGCCCTGTCTCTGGGGGTGGATGGCGGGAGGGGGGGTTCCTCTCATGGAGATCTAGTAGGCTGAGCACGGCCGAATTAACTTTTTTTTACAGTGTGGTCCTTATTATTGTACATAGTGTATGTGATCAATACAAGCTCTATCTTTATCTTTTTAGTTCTTCCAAGGGGGTGCCTCTTCTCGAGGTATGACACTGTATCATCAAACGAATCCCTCTATATTTAAGAGGCACCCTGGGATTGTCACTTTGGGCTTTAGGAATAGGATATATAATGAGCCTGAGCTAAACAGAGGGTATTTTTTTTCTTTTACCAGTTTACACTTTAGAATAACGTAAGGTTATCCTATAACCCTAGTTATATGAGTATAGCGAGCGCTCTGCTCTATTGGAACTATCCCTTTATCCATTCTAATAATGAAGAACTTTCTCCACATGCACACACCTATTTACCTCCGCCTGGCCACACCCACATCCGCTCCTATATAAGCGGGGTCGTGGCCACACCAGGCACGTGCACACATAGAGGCCAAGGGGTGCCTGAGCACCTGCCTTTTTGAGCCTCATCAAAAAAGTGCCCTTTTTGAAAAAAAAAAAAAAAAAAAAAATTTAATTTTTTTATTTTTTTTAACCGTTCCGCATATAGACTGCCCTTCCAACTGAAAAATTTCAGGATAGAATCTAAATATTAGGGACAGAGAGAGAGATGCCCCATATTCCATTGCAGTTTGCACGGCCTCCTCCTCGGACCTATATATTTTATGCATAGCGTGGGTGGTGATGATGATGATGATAGAAACCGCAGTGGCGCATACAGTTGAATGCTGGTATTACACTCATTGAGGGACACGAAGAAGTCAAGTCCGATGGGATTTCGGAATCTCAAATACAAATCGGGATTGGAATAAAAAATGCATTTATATTAAACAATACAGAATATACAGCACTTCTTGGGGCTGTAGGGTAAGCACTTATTCCCTCCCCCCTGGACATTTATGGAGATGTATGGGCCTTTTAAGTCAGTGATAAAAGTGTCTTTCAAGGATAAGTGAGCTCCTGCACTGATTATTATAGTTCAATATTCAATATTTGATCACCAAAACCCCCCCAAAAAAGCACAAAAAGGGGGCCCCCCGCCCGAAAAGGGCCCTTAAAAATCGTGCTTGCGCGCTACGCGTGCTCGGTTAATATATACACACAAGTGTAGTTGGTGCCCTTTTCAGCCTTTGAGCACCTGCCCCTCTAAAGTCCTGTGCACGTCCCTGGGCCACACAATCAGCTCCTTCCCAAGTCTTTCACCACCGAAGGCAAAGACCATGGGGTCCTCAGTGAGTCAGAGCAGAGCGCTCGCTATACTCATATAACTAGGGTTATAGGATAACCGTTATAGATCGTATAGCTTTACGCTCTGCTCTATTGGAACACAGGAGCTGAGCAGAAAGAAAAGCTCGACAGATGTACCCGCGGAGCTGAGGCCCCCTACAACCATCAGAACCGGGGAGGACCCGAGCCCCCCGGCCCTCCCTAGTGGAGGACGGGAGGGAGATCGGATCCGACTGTGCAAAGAGGGTTTAGCACCTCAAACGCACATGGTGAGCAGACCGTGGGACTTACCTTCGTTCAGAAGGACCCGCGACCACCAGTGGCGTCGCGTGGGTAAAATAACAGGGGATGCCAAAAAGAATTTATAAAAAAAAATGTATTAAATATTTTTATTAATATTTTTTTTTTTTTTTATATTTAAGTCAAGCAGTACACTACAGTATGGCTCGGCGCCCAGTCAAACTTTATTTTTATTTATTTAACAGATTGCAGAATGGGTACAATACAGTACGGCTCAATACACACAATTTTATAAGGGGCTGCAGACCAGAGAAAGACGTTTGTCTTGTTTATATCAGGGTCCCCCATTTTCAATTCATAGTGACATTTATGACATACAAGACATCATGACATTTATGGCATAGGGACATGCATGACATACAGGGGGGACCCTGATGGGGGACCCTGATGTAAACAAGACGAAAGTCTTTCTCTGGTCTGCATCCCCTTAACAATTGTGTGTATTGAGCTGTACTGTATTGTACCCATTCTGCAATCTGTTAATAAAGTGTTCAATCAATCAATCAATCACGTTAGTTAGCATCCAAGCTAGCCATAACAGTATAGCATCCAAGCTTCTTACCTGGCCAATAATCCTCCTTGCTCCTTTTGGACAGAGGGATTTGTTAAATCATTATATCCACAGTGTGCTGGTCCTCAGTATATGTCCCGCCGCCAAAAAATTTGTGCCTAATAAAGTGCTAAATGTTTGATAATAGAATAGAGGCTTCTAAAGTGCCTGCTCTGTTAATAAAATGTTCAATCAATCAATCAATCAATCCCGCGAGGAGATGACGTTCAGACCTATGGTTGGTTCAGACGTTGTCACGTGACTCACGTTAGTAAATGGCACGCAGAGGGGAAGCCAGACTATTTAGTCTGCTTTTAGTCCGTTTTAAGGTGTGGGCAGGTGGGCAGTCAGCTCGAATCTGATTCGCTAGTATTGGTTTTTGACTCCACATAATGGGAGGCTGGAGAAAGACACCCCTCCCCTCTCCTCTCCTCTGCTGCAGTGAGCCTGACAGTGTGTTAGAGAGAGTGAGAAGGAGAAGAGGGAGACATTTAAAAAAGAAATTATAACACAGAGATGAAAAAGAATGATTTTTTATTATTATTGTAAACTATATAAAATAAAAATAAAATATATTTTTTTAATTTACATTTTTTTCATATTTCATATTAATTCATATTTTAATAATGGGGAAGCCTGGCTTCCGTTGGCTTCCAGGAGGATTCGCCACTGGCGACCACTCAGGAGCGCATCCCACATGCCACCAGGGAACGGACGGAAAGCCAAAAAAAACCCGTCACAGCCCCCAACATCACAGGGTCGAAGGTCAAGAACCCAACCCCGTGGCAAGGCTGCAGCAGCGGAGCGCGGAGGAGGTCCCAGCCCTAGGACAACCTGAGGACTAGGACCCCCCCGAAAAAAGGGTAGAGTTTTTAGGTAGAGAGAAAGACATAAGCCTTGGCCAATGCTAGAACCTAAGCTATACAAAAAAGCGACCAAGACAATTTTCACACAGCACACGTCGTATCTCCAAATGCAGTGAAGTTATTTTGTTAAACAAAGACATCGTTATTAACCAAAAACATTCGGGGGGGGGAGGAAGGAAGAGTGGGGCAATGTCCTACGCACATCTTACCTGCACCTCGTACGCAGGACGAAATGGCCGCAAACACAGGTTGGTCTACCACGTTGACGAGGCCTCTCGCTGGCAGGGCCAGAAGCGGCGACGGCTGGAGCCTCGCTCCGGCGCGACGCCCCCCTCCTGCGGCCGGTCATGGCGCAGGCCAGACGACATCTTCTGCCAGAGATGAGGCCGTAGTCAGAGTGCCAGGGCCAGCTACCTCCTCACGGCTAGCGCCAATGGTTGTAGCATAAGCTAACAGCTAACTCCAGGCTAACTGATAGCATCAAGCTAACATTTCTAGCCGAGCGTAGCCGCCAGCTAATGACTTAGCCTAACAGCTAACTGGCTAACAGTTAGCTTCTACCAGCTATCGATAGCCACTAGCTAACGCAGTAGCAAGCTAAGCGGCTACTCTGAAGCTGTATAACGTGAGAAATAGCGATACAGGCCAACACTTCTGACAACCGCTGTCTTTTCCTCTTTTTAACCGAAAGAAAAAAGGGAAAAAGGCAACACACGTCCCTCTCACAGAACGGTGTTTACCAGACACAGCGGCATCGGCAGTAAGCCCCCTTGTACGCGGGCTGCAGCCAACTCGAGCTCGGAGATATTCTCATAATGAAACACCAAGCTCGCATCCCTCGTGCCAGGTGGTTTCGTCTTGAAAAACGGGGCCAGCACGGTGGCAGAGGGTATCCGTTTTCCAGAGACCCGGGGAATTGAACCGCAGACTCGGAATCACGGCCCCAGGAAAACAAAGCTACGACTTCACTGAGGAGGAGCACTGTGTTATTGTGGGGCATCAAACTAGAACCCCCTCCACGCCGCTATGAGGGGCAACGAAGGGATTCTAGCCTGGAACCGACCTTACGCAAGCTGCACAGTTGTCCCCTCACAACTGACACACCCGAGGCTCGCGACGCAAAAAATACCACCCGCCCAGGGAGACCGTCAGCCCTCACACAGCCGATCGCCTCCCGAGGCACAGTATCCAGCTGCAGAGCCGGAGACAATGCCGGCGGGGATTGCTCAGCGACGCGCGCCCCAATGCGAAGCGCCAGTGGAGGTCAGAATGATCATCATCTTCTAGACTCTCCGGTGGTGAAGACATTATCGCTTTATTTTCTCGAAAAATAGTGAGAGAGAAAACAAAGATACAATGTCAACGCAGCTCCTTTTCTCTTCTTTTCCTTACTAATGAACTACTTTGGCACTAAACTTAAAGTGGTGTATACAGACACTTTCGGTGGTGAAAGTAGGGAAGGAGCTGATTGTGTGGCCACGACCCCGCTTATATAGGAGCGGATGTGGGTGTGGCCAGGTGGAGGTAAATAGGTGTGTGCATGTGGAGAAAGTTCTTCATTATTAGAATGGATAAAGGGATAGTTCCAATAGAGCAGAGCGTGAAGCTATGCGATCTATAACTATCCCTTATAGTTAATAGATCATTCATAAACTGTTAGTTAATGAGTCATTAATGACTTGATAAATGTTTGTTAATAGTTGGTTAATGATTTATATATTATGGCTTATAAATAGTTAATAGATCATGAACACGCTATTACTAACAGTTTGTGAATGATCTATCTCGTGCATAGTTCGTGCATCAAACATATTTCCTGATAAAATATATCATCAAAACTTGATGTGCCATTACAGACAAGACCTTTAAAGCCTGTTCCCCACTTCTTAGTAACTTGTGATAGCTCATTAACCTGGTTACCATCATGCTCCCAACACCTCCTAGGAATTCTCTCCTTGTTGGACCCCACATACCAGAAAAGTTATGGGTTAGAGAAGTTTGAATCCTTTCAAAATGCAATATCCGTCCTCTTTGGTAACACCCGTTATACTTTCTATATGATTCATCAAATATATCGATCAGACCAAGTACTTTTGTGTTTTTTGTTTGCATGCCGTTTGCATGCCGTTAATAATCTGTTTTTAATAGCTATCAGGCTCTCCCCTGACTCGAGCTTGTCACGTTTGCTTCAAAGATTATATTCACTCATACTGTTGGCTTTCATCACACAAACGTGATATATAAAATGTCTCTATACTAGACTTTAAATATGCAGTATAAAGCTCAGTGAAAGACATTAAAAGCTCCCGGTGGAATTCACCAGGCAACAGCAGATCTCCTTATAGAAGCGCTATTAGAGTCTCCCAGGCCAAAGCCATGTACTCTGCCTGGGGAGGCTGGGGGGGAAGGACCTGGACGTATCCAGTCAACTCAAAGCTTTGTTGTCTAACTGGAGGGAACATTTTGCCCACAATCCAAAGTGAAAAATCCAAGGGTGCAAGTAATCTGCTCCAAGGGAGGTTTGGTTGGTTGTCATGGTAAGACGTATCACTTCCTGTCCAGACGACTTTCCTGGGAATTTCCAAGGTTCTTATACTGAACTTCACTCCCTGAAGGCTGTCAGACGCCAATTGGAGAGGCTCCATAAAAGATCTGGCCTCACTGTCCACCTCGAGGCCTATAAGGTAGCTCTCTCCAAGGCCAAAACCCAATACTATTCCACCCTCATCGGTAACCAGCAAAACCACCCCAGGACACTCTTCTCCACCATCAACCGGCTACTCCGCCCCCTCGACCCCCCCCCCCCCCGCCCATCTGGTGCCCACAACCTCTGCTCCAGGTTCCTTGTCTTCTTCCAGGACAAGGTTAACACCATCTACCAGCAGCTAGTGGTGCCTCCCTCCTCCCCCTCACCTGCTCTTCCTCCTGGGTGTCCCCCCCAATGCAGCCTCTCCTCCTTCTTCCCGGTGGATGGTCCTCAAGTTGCCAAGCTTATAGCTTCAGCCAAAGCCTCCACCTGTTCACTCGACCTCATGCCTACTACCCTGGTCAAGATCTGCCTCCCTGCTCTCTGCCCCACCATGGTCAACATCATCAACTCCTCACTAGAATCTGGTCTTGTCCCTTCCTGCTTCAAAACAGCCTCCGTCACTCCCATCATCAAGAAGCCCGGCCTCGACCCAGATGAGCTAAACAACTAGCGTCCGATCTCCAACCTTCCTTTCCTTAGTCAAATCTTGGAAAGAGCAGTGTCCACCCAACTCCAACAATACATGTCCAACCATGAGCTCTATGAGCCTTTTCAATCCGGCTTCAGAACTCACCACAGCACAGAGACCGCCCTCATCAAAATCACGACCTCCTCCTTGCAGCTGACTCTGGCCACATTAGCATCCTCATCCTCCTGGACCTTTCTGCAGCCTTCGACACAGTCTCCCATTCTATCCTCCTCAACCGCCTATCCGACAACCTCTGCATCACTGGCTCAGCACTCTCCTGGTTTCAATCCTACCTCACCACCCGGACACAGTTTATCACCATCGGCGATTCCAGTTCCACCCCGGCCCCAGTCAACCAAGGCGTCCCCCAAGGCTCTGTACTTGGCCCAATTCTGTTCACCATTTACATGCTCCCCCTCGGTCAGATCATCCGCCGCCATGGCCTCAGCTTCCACTCCTACACCGACGACACACAACTCTACCTCTCCACCAAACCACCCACCCAGCTCCCCCCACGCTCCCTTGTCAACTGCCTTCATGAAATAAAAACCTGGATGTCATCTAATCTTCTCAAACTCAACAACAATAAAACTGAGCTCATGGTTGTGGCACCCAAGGCCCTGCTCCAGAAGGTTGGGGATCTCACCCTCAACATAGACGGCTGCTCACTCTGCCCTTCCCCTAAGGTTCGCAACCTGGGCATTATCCTGGACTCCACCCTCTCCTACCAAGCCCATGTCAGTTCCATCACCAAATCCGCCTTCTTCCATCTCAGAAATATCTCCAGACTCCGACCATCACTTTCCGACTCCACAGCTGAGACCCTCATCCATGCCTTTGTCACCTCCCGCCTGGACTACTGCAAAACCCTGGATAGGCTCCAGTATGTTCAAAATTCAGCTGCCAGGGTTCTAACCCGCACCAAACCCTGGCAGCACATCACTCCCACCCTCATCCACCTCCACTGCCTCCCCATAAAATCCTGCATCACCTACAAAACCCTCCTGCTCACCAAAAATCCCTTCACGCTCTGGCACCTCACTGACCTCCTCCACCCCTACACTCAGTCACGGCCCCTGTGATCCACGGACACTGGTCAGCTCTCCATCCCCCGAACCAGACTGCGGACCTTCGGGGACAGAGCTTTCAGTGTGGCAGCTCCCACCCTCTGGAACTCCCTCCCCGCAGAACTCTGCACCGCCCCAACTCTGGACTCATTAAAAAAACGGCTCAAAACCTACCTCTTCAACTTGGCCTTTAACCCCTAATTTCTCACTTTATATTTATATGCTGTGTCTGTCCACTATGTTTGTTACTTTGTTGTTTTTTCCCCCTATGTAAAGCGACCTTGGGTCTCTTGAAAGGCGCTATATAAAATGAAGCTATTATTATTATTAACACTTTCAGTGCCACGGGTCCGGTGCCCCGGAACCCTGTTGCGTGCCAACGCCCACTTCAATGATAGAGCTCTCATATTTGCGAACGCATAAACTATATCTTAAATTATGGCTATGTGTATAATATGGCCGTCGCTTATCAATGACTTGTTTGCAGTCAACATTGTCGAAACAGATTCTTTTTTAATCGGTTAATTTCCGTTTTATACCATTTATTTGAAAAACTCTAGTTTTTTGAAAGTTTCAGGAAAATATAAAGATTCTGTGATAATCGCCCTTTAGTGGAATACACTGGAATACACAAAAAACATTGTCATTTTTCGGCCTATTTATGAATCGTTTTCAAATAAACGCTAGATTATCGATAGTATATGTGTACTTATGCATGCTATAGAAGCGGGCTGAAAAATCGATTATCCATTTCCTGATCAGCACACACACACACGCACACACACACATAGGGCCCACGTTGATATCTCTGTGAAAAAAGCTCAGATTATCCCAAAACTGGTCAAATAGATTCCTTACCTCAGATCAGATGTTCTCCAAAAAGATTATTTCAATTCCTGATCGCATTCCAAATATCGATCGCGTTTATTGATCCAACGCTGGGTGGTCGAAACACCGATTCCACCCGATCGGCTCGAGTTACATGCCTGAGAAGTAAAATGTGGAAACAGGATTTTTTTTTTCATTTGTTTCATTCAATCCAATCCAAAGGGGTGCAGTACCATAGGGAGAGACGATAGGGGGAGGTATTTTCCCAATGGAGCTCAGAGAGAGTTCCAGTGGTAACGTGAGGCTAGATTGATGAAATATGAATGGAAATCGCAAAAAAATTTTAACGAGATCTCTCGTCGTTAGCACTGGACGGTTGGCATGAACTAACGAGAAATCTCGTCGTTGGCACTCAAGCGTTGACTGGGACCATGCGCTTAAATAGAATCGGTCCCAGTGTCGCCATGGCTCTGTCCAGTGGGCTCTGAATTTGTTGTCAAGGTAACATCATCAACAACCTTTTCTTTTCTTCTAAAGACCATGGGAATGTCCTAGCAGACACCAGTGTTTAGACCAGCAAATGTAAAAACTAAAAACGTTCATGAACTGTGTATAGGTAGAATCGTTATTGGGTTATAGAGAGTAGCAAAACAGACAAATATCTATATGAAATGTTTGAGATTATTACTTGTAAATAAAAAAAAACAAGTAGTAAACACTGACAAGTAAACATTCATCAAACACAGTCTTGCCTGGTGGTGAGGAAGCAGCGTTGCAGCAGGAGCGCAGCAAGCGTGCAGTAAACATTCTGCTTTCGAGTAAATAGGGACATCTCATGCTGAGAGGCAATCCTGAGTCAGGGGCAGTTCAGTCAGCGCTGATCTGCTGGCTGAGCCTGTGGCCTGGAATAGCCTGGCTGGCACGGACCAGCATGGTGCTCTGATAGATAGATAGATAGATAGATAGATAGATAGATAGATAGATAGATAGATAGATAGATAGATAGATAGATAGATAGATAGATAGATAGATAGATAGATAGATAGATAGATAGATAGATAGATAGATAGATAGATAGATAGATAGATAGATAGATAGATAGATAGATAGATAGATAGATAGATAGATAGATAGATAGATAGATAGATAGATAGATAGATAGATAGATAGATAGATAGATAGATAGATAGATAGATAGATAGATAGATAGATAGATAGATAGATAGATAGATAGATAGATAGATAGATAGATAGATAGATAGATAGATAGATAGATAGATAGATAGATAGATAGATAGATAGATAGATAGATAGATAGATAGATAGATAGATAGATAGATAGATAGATAGATAGATAGATAGATAGATAGATAGATAGATAGATAGATAGATAGATAGATAGATAGATAGATAGATAGATAGATAGATAGATAGATAGATAGATAGATAGATAGATAGATAGATAGATAGATAGATAGATAGATAGATAGATAGATAGATAGATAGATAGATAGATAGATAGATAGATAGATAGATAGATAGATAGATAGATAGATAGATAGATAGATAGATAGATAGATAGATAGATAGATAGATAGATAGATAGATAGATAGATAGATAGATAGATAGATAGATAGATAGATAGATAGATAGATAGATAGATAGATAGATAGATAGATAGATAGATAGATAGATAGATAGATAGATAGATAGATAGATAGATAGATAGATAGATAGATAGATAGATAGATAGATAGATAGAGAGAGAGAGAGAGAGAGAGAGAGAGAGAGAGAGAGAGAGAGAGAGAGAGAGAGAGAGAGAGAGATAGATAGATAGATAGATAGATAGATAGATAGATAGATAGATAGATAGATAGATAGATAGATAGATAGATAGATAGATAGATAGATAGATAGATAGATAGATAGATAGATAGATAGATAGATAGATAGAGAGAGAGAGAGAGAGAGAGAGAGAGAGAGAGAGAGAGAGAGAGAGAGAGAGAGAGAGAGAGAGAGAGAGAGAGAGAGACAGACAGACAGACAGACAGACAGACAGACAGACAGACAGACAGACAGACAGACAGACAGACAGACAGACAGACAGACAGACAGACAGACAGACAGACAGACAGACAGACAGACAGACAGACAGACAGACAGACAGACAGACAGATAGATACTGTAGATAGATACTGTAGATAGATACTGTAGATAGATACTGTAGATAGATAGATTGATTTATTATGCAAAATAGCATAATAGCTTGTCTATGTTTTTTCCTTCCTTCTCCAGGGTACAGGAGTGGGCTGTGTCCTTTAGTAAACAGATCTCTGACCTGTCTTCCAGATACTCTGGAGCTAAACTACTGCAGAAGGTAAGAGACACAACACACACACACACCTTTTAGTAGAAACTCGTACACCTTACTGTAAATTGTACCTAAATTGTACCTCATCCCATTTCTGCTTTGCACTATATAGTATTGTATATTAGTACATTGCATAGTATATTGTATATTGTATGGTAACTCAGTTACTTCTATTCTGCATCGAACATTGTACATATGTCTATACTGAACACTGTGACCTCTATTTTTACTTCTATTTTACATGCTATACTATTTTATTTCATACGTATCTTGTCTAGCACAGTCTCTGGAGCGTAGAGGCCTCTACATGCTACAGCAACTTCAAAGCAACTGCAACAAAACATCAGCGCGATTTCAACGCGATTGTTGCAGAGGGTTCTTGTAGATTGTGTTGCGAGGATGTTGCGTACATCTCTCTCAAATCTAATCTGAAGAACCTTGCGCTGATGTTGCGTAGCAGTGATTGGTTGGTTAGCGAATGGGGGCGGGGCTGTCTAGAATAATATTGGTCCCGCAGAGAATACCATGACCTCCATTGTTGTAGCCAGCCAGCGTTGATGCTAAATAATTAGCGTCACATAACTGGCCTTTTTATGAAAACCCAAGCACATATTGTTCCATAGCATACGCCTTCAGTTGATCATGACAAATCCTCTCTTACCTTGACGATTAAAAAGCCTCCATAATTTAGTAAATAAAGCTGTAGCCAGCCAGCTAGCATTGGTGTTATTCAAAATGCTATCCACATTAGCTACATAGCGAACCAACTAAATACAATGGTATCCTGAGGTAATGTTAAATACAACGTTTGCTAGTCGAAATGACTGGACACACACAGGGACAAGTTAAACATCAATCAATTAATTTATTCCAACAGGTAGTTTGAGCTGCATGAGCCGAGGTCTTTCTCTCCTCTCCATTGGAAACTAATGTCGTTACGGTAACGTTAGCTCGAAAAGCACAGACACAGAAACGGGCGACAGAAGTTAAGCTGCTAGCAACAGACACTATAACACTTCCGGTCGGGGGATTTCAAAATAAAAGAGCGACGTCTAAAAGCACCGGAAATACGTTTATTTTGTACATTATCTAACGTTAACACGAACCTAAACTAACTTTAGTTAAACTAACTTTGCGCGTCGATGTTGCAGAAGCATAAAGGCTGAGTGTCTACAACACCGTTGCTTTATCGATGTTGTGGTGCAGTTGCTTTGAAGTTGCTGTAGCATGTAGAGGCCTTAACAGTAAGAAGCATTTTGTATAAAAGTATTCTGTACTTCTGTATGACAACTATTAAAGAAACTTGAACTTGAACTTGAACTTGAAAACTGACTAACCCTGTTTGACCTTTTAGTAGAATCCAGGCTAGTTGAACCCTGACTAACCCTGTTTGACCTTTTAGTAGAAACCAGGCTAGTTTAACCCTACCTAACCCTGTTTGGTCTTGAAACCAGGCTAGTTTAACCCTACCTAACCCTGTTTGGTCTTGAAACCAGGCTAGTTTAACCCTACCTAACCCTGTTTGGTCTTGAAGCCAGGTTAATTGAACCCTGGAGTACTCTATTTGGCCCTGTAGTAGAAACTAGGCTAGCCATCAATAGCCATTGGTCTATTGAACTGTATAGTTTTGCAATAGTAGCTTCAGCCAGTGGAATAATATACAGTAGTTCTGACCCCATATGGTACCAGAGCATCTGTCACACAATCAAATCAGTGATGCTGTCAAATCTCTGTGTGTGTGTGTGTGTGTGTGTGTGTGTGTGTGTGTGTGTGTGTGTGTGTGTGTGTGTGTGTGTGTGTGTGTGTGTGTGTGTGTGTGTGTGTGTGTGTGTGTGTGTGTGTGTGTGTGTGTGTGTGTGTGTGTGTGTGTGTGTGTGTGTGTGTGTGTGTGTGTGTGTGTGTGTGTGTGTGTGCGTGTGTGTGTGTGTGTGTATAGGCCTGTGTGTAGGTATCATTTCTCTTCCTGTAGCCTATATAGTAGGGAGTATAGTGGAGGACGGGGAAGTCACATTGTTGAGATCATAGATATAAAACAAATAAAACAACGTGTTCTAAATTAATCAATTGACATTCTGGGATGGAACAATATGGCAGCCATCTTACCTGGGTCCAGTTCTAAACTTGCTGTAATTGGAACCTATTCATAGTAATGAGTGTTAACTGTGCCTGTCTAGAATGAACCAAGGATTCTGGTAGAATTCTGATTAGAATACCTCCAAATCATGCTTTCAATCATGTAATGAATATAATCTAATTTAAATGTTATAATTGTGAATTTATATTTATTCATATCTTACTTCTTAAAACACTTTAATCGCCACGGACGCCTAAACTCGTCATTCCCCGCCATGCTAATTCTGCCAATGACGCCGTAACACGTCATTGAGATCAATATTTCAAAAATCTGTGATCGCAATCATATTTCTCCCGCGGAGACTTGAGATCTACTGTTGATCCCCTCTCAACTCTCCAACGGTTCAAGAGCGCCATCTGGTGGCCGATCGGCGGATCGCCCAAACCGGAAACCGGAAACGGAAACTGGTGCTCATCCAAATTCGGTCCGATCACTCGCTATAGGTCCCGGGACTCGAGCTAGACACAATGGATAGCAATCCGTTACCAATAACTCGATAAACAACATGATTTGGACGTATATACTATTATACAACCTGGAGATGGATCGCATATTTCAACATCCCATAATAGGAATATTTTTGCTCCACGCTCATCGCCCAACGGCCCGAGGAGACTGGGGTGAGTTTCAGCGTTTTTTTTACCGTGTTCAATACAAACTGCTCTAATGATCATATCACCCACACTAGATGAATCATCTAACGTTGGCCACAGAATTATAAACGACCCCCCCCCCCCATCCGGTCAACATCAGATGATAAGTAGTAACTTCTAGAAGCACGTCCATTTGAAATGTTTTATCTCGCGCAGATCGCTATCAAACTGTATTTGATCATCAATATAATGCATTTAGGGCTATAAATCACGTTCTGCAGAATGCTGCAGAAAACGATAAAAACATATTTATACTTTAGACCGTATTTTAGTATGAATATGTGAATGAAAAAGTATAATGTTCCTACGTCCTGAACGATAGATAATTGACGTTGAATGGGCCATAGTAATGTCAATTTAGCAATACAATTTAAAAAGTTATAGCCCTGCAAAGAAGGGGAACTTCTCCATAGACAAATAGAGCTGGCAGAGGATGGTATAATGATGTACATAAGCCTGGCGAAGAAAGTGTTAATCATACACAATATATGCTACGGTAGGCCTATTATTATTAATGCATCAGACCCAATTAAATATTGGGTCTTTTCATTGGGTCAACATGAGTTGAAAATAACCTGAACTGCTTATACAAATCTCCTGTCTCAGACTGGATTATACTTCACTTGATCAACACATGGGTTGTTTTTCATTTGCTTTACTGAAAGTAAAACCGTGTAAAGGCATAAGCTGACAACAAGTGATGTTAATTATGTGATCAATGATTACAGGCTAATTTAGAGTTAGCCAACGCTAACGTTAGATGTTGTGAACATGTAGGCTAACGTGTATGTGCGACACCGGCTGGGTGCTTGCTTGGGCTTCACTTTTTGTGTAAATTGATATTATGAAATGGGATTTAGGAATGAAGACGATGACTTCTCCATGACGTTTTCTCACGTTTGATTGGTATGGACTCAGCTGCTTAGTGCTTAATGTTAGGGTAGTATAAATAACTCCGTTATAATGTTACTAAACATTATCGTTACTTTTGATCTCTAAGTTATCCTAGCTAATACTGAAGCAACATTCGCTGGTTATAACTCCTCTGTTTAGCTAACAGATCAATGCTGCTGAGAGCTAACAATCAGCAATACCATTTGACCCGGAACTCAGCTGATCTTTCAATTGGTAGCTAACGGTACAGTTACCTAGTTCACTTGTGTTATTGTAGTATTGGATATTATTTATTTAACCAGGCATGTCAATTAATTTACAAGGACTGCCTGGCGAGCGGACAACATTACCTCTAGAAGGGTAACAGGGAAACGGGGTCTAAATAAATTCATATCACGCTACTAATTTTGATATCGGCTGTATAGCCTACATCAATATCTGTTGGCGTACACTCCAGTAATGCAAAATCACAAGATGCATAATCAAATAATCAAATCTCCAAAGAGAAGGAGAAGGAGAGACAGACTGGAAGGAGAGAGAAAGAGAATGGAGATAGAGAGGGGAGACAGACAAGGACTGAAGGAGAGAACGAGAGTGGAGGTAGAGAGAAGGAGAGACAGTGGAGGTAGAGAGAAAGAGACATAGTGGAGGGAGAGAAGAGTGACAGAGAGTGGAGATAGAGAGGAGAGTCAGAGAGTGGAGGTAGGGAGAGGCATACAGACGGATACAAAATAAGTAGTGCTGTCAGGCGATTAAAAAAATTTATCTAATTAATTACAGGATTTGTAATTAATTAATCTAATTAATCGCATTTTAATCGCATAACCATTTTATGCCTGATATTCTATATTCTATAATCATATTTCAAATTGCATGTGTCCGGATGGCAGAATTCAGTACTGTATCTACAAAACCTTCTGTTTAATCATCTTCCATCTATTAATTTGCTTAGATTTTTCAGGTCTGGTCAATTTGAGCATAGTGTTATTCACAGTCAAAGATAAAAAAAAAAAATTATTGATATTCTCATTTGGTTCATTACAATTTACTCAAGCCTAGTAACAGACACAGTATTTCGGACACTGGGAATACATTCCCTGAGATCCATAGATGTCCCTAGAATCAGATACCAAGAACATGCAAATGGACCATATAAAAAAAAGTCTGTAATGTGTATTCTACGTTCTTATGGAATGAATGAGATAAAAAAAAAATTATTTAAAAAAAAGAAAAATCTTTTTTTTTGTAATTAATTTTTAGTTAATTTTCATAACGCGATAATTTGCTGTGTAATTAATTGATCTAATTAACGCGATAAACTGACAGCCCTAAAAATAAGAGGTGTACTTTAACTACAGCTGTTTCTAGTATAGAACATCATGACATCATCTGAGAGTGTGCACCCCCTGTATCATTAGTCCAATATGAGCAGGGTTTACTGGCATACATTTGGAGTTTAACATCTGCACATGGCCCCGAGACCAGTTTGCTGACACGCTTTATTCGAACACACACGCGCACGCACACACGCACACACGCACACACACACACACACACACACACACACACACACACACACACACACACACACACACACACACACACACACACACACACACACACACACACACACACACACACACACACACACACACACACACACACACACACACACAATGTTCTCTTACTTGTGTACAGACACGCATCCTGCTGTCCTCATTCTCTTCCCACTCACCTATGTCTTAAAGGGGCAGTTCACCCAAAATTAGAAAAATCAAATGTTCCCCATTACCCAGAGTGCTATCTATCTATGCAGAACGTTTTGCTATGATTTGCCTACTTACATTTACATTTAGTCATTTAGCTGACGCTTTTATCCAAAGCGACTTACAAGTTCTGTACGACAAAATCCTCAGGAAGGGCACAACTCTATCAGCTGAGTAACAATGTTCATCAAAGTGTCGAGTGCTACAGTGTACTTCAGGACATATCTGCCGTAGATGTCTGCTGTCACTGCAACGGAATCACATTTCTGCATGTAGGCTAATTGCATTTCTGAATCGCAATGTCTCTTTCCAGAAATCATGACCTGGTTCCTGAAGATAATCCACAGACCTTATTGTGAGCAGTTTCATGCAGGAACTATTTTCTACCGAACTACACCTCCCATAGTAATGAATTGATTGATTGATTGAATTGAAAAGTTTATTAACAGATTGCAGAATGGGTACAGTACAGTACAGCTCGAGTCAATACATACAATTGTTAAGAGGATGCAGACCTGAGAAAGACTTTCGTCTTGTTTCCATCAGGGTCCCCCATTTTCAATTCATCATATGACACACATGACATACAGATAGACAGTACTGCTACATCTATACATTTATGACATACCAGATTTTCAAATACAGTACTGTTTGTGATACTAAAACACACTGTACATTGGAATACTGACATACATTTGACATAGAAACTGTACATTGGAGGAGGTTGGGTAGGTGGGGTGGGGCTGTACATTGGAATACTGACAAAGCCATGATTGGTCTTTATTGTACAACTGGGTTAGGACATTTGTAGGGGCCAGTTTTGAATTGCAGTCTCCCGTAGGTGTTCTTTGAGAGTGTTTTTGAAGGTGGGTAGTGATTTACATTCCTTTACAGCTTTGGGTAGGGCGTTCCACATTGATGTGGCATAATTGCGAAACGTGTTTAGTCCCTTGTTTGAGCCGAATCTGGGTTTTACATGATTTGTGGAGCTCCCTCTGGTGTTGTGATCGTGGTATTCACTGACCTTTGGGAAGTATTTTGACATGTGTGACATGGGTACCTTGGTTGTGTAGTGTATCTTGTAGACCAGGCCCATCTCACTTTAAACAAACACACTGTAGCACCCACTCTCCACACTTTATAGCACACACCCACTTTAAACAAACACACTGTAGCACCCACTCCCCACACTTTATATTTATTGATGAAGGATTACACTACAACTCGTACACCTTACTGTAAATTGTACCTAAATTGTACCTCATCCCATTTCTGCTTTGCACTAGATAGTACTGTACATTAGTACACTGCATAGTATTGTATATTATATGGTAACTCAGAACATTGTACATATGTCTATACCGAACACTGTGACCTCATTTTCTTCTTCTAAATTACATGATACTATCTTGTCTAGCACAGTCTCTGGAGCGTAACAGTAAGAAGCATTTTGTATGAAAGTATTCTGTACTTCTGTATGACAACTATTAAAGAAACTAACAATATACCTAATTCATTTGACAAATCGCAGTTCTGTGGCTCTGTCAGCCCAAATAAAGTGATTATTATTATCGCGGGCAGCCCGACAGGTGTGTCTGATTGGCTGCACTGAAACAGTGTGTGTCAGTGGGGCTTGATTACTCCAGCTGCGAAAAACAACTTTCCTAGGTGGTTATCGAAAAATAATTCACCGCTGTCGGGGGGCTATTGACCAATCACAAGCAAGCATTTCGGCGAATGTGAAAACGCCATGTAATAAAGTGAGATAACATCTGAACTAGGATGCACCGATCCGATATTGATATCGGATATCGGCCCCGATATCACTAAAATAGCTGGATCGGGTATCGGTAAAAAATATATATTTAAATCGGAATTTCTTTTTAATAATTCTTTTTATAATATAATAAATAAAATAAGAAATAACAATTCAGTACATTTATATCTGTGTTAATTTGTTACATTTTGTTTCACTAAGTTAGGAAAGTAATGTTTTAAGTCGAGCCTGATGTTGCCTTGCACAAAAGAACGGTCCCAGTCTCTTCCACACAGTGAGTCATACAGTTTATTAATGACTCTAAGCTAGGCTAACGGTGCGGCTGTTCCCTAAGCCTAATGCATGCACAGAGGAGAAAAGGGTATGTATCTGCTTGTCTAACTCCAGGGTAGATGGCAAATAAGCAAATTTCCCAAAAAGTTCTTTTAAGAAGTCACTGCGGTGTAAAAAGCACCCAGAACATTATTTTGATCTTGGTAATGATAACACATTAATCACAGTCAGATCAGGTCAATATCCATCTCATTAGCTGTATGGATAATTTGACGAGTATATCTTCATGCTCGAGCTCATCTTCTATTAGATATCGACTGGCTGTTTGTCTGGAAGCTTGTGAGACATGACCGCTTGTATCTTCTGCTGCTGTGGGTAACAGTTACTGTATGTTTATTGAACATTCCGTTCTCTGCTCTACTCCCAGCGTCTCCTGCATTGGTGGTGAGCGCCTTGCCCATTGCACCACCTAGCCGCCCACAATTTTTTATTTGTTTTATGATTACGTCATGACAACAAACATTCAAAGCTTCATTCGAAAACCTTGAATGTAAAAAAATGACATTCGGTACAGCCCTACCAAGAGAGGGCCTATTTCGCCAAGAGATCACAGTTTGACAGCATTACGGATTTGCAGTGTCAGACTGTGGTTGTACTGGGCAGCTCCTAGGTTACAGTGTCAGACTGGTTGTACTGGGCAGCTCCCAGGTTACAGTGTCAGACTGTGGTTGTACTGGGCAGCTCCCAGGTTACAGTGTCAGACTTGGTTGTACTGGGCAGCTCCTAGTGGTCAACAGTGTCAGACTGTGGTTGTACTGGGCAGCTGCTAGCGGTCAACAGTGTCAGACTGTGGTTGTACTGGGCATCTCCTAGTGGTCAACAGTGTCAGACTGTGGTTGTACTGGGCAGCTCCTAGTGGTCAACAGTGTCAGACTGTGGTTGTACTGGGCAACTCCTAGTGGTCAACAGTGTCAGACTGTGGTTGTACTGGGCATCTCCTAGTGGTCAACAGTGTCAGACTGTGGTTGTACTGGGCAGCTCCTAGTGGTCAACAGTGTCAGACTGTGGTTGTACTGGGTAGCTCCTAGCGGTCAACAGTGTCAGACTGTGGTTGTACTGGGAAGCTCCTAGCGGTCAACAGTGTCAGACTGTGGTTGTACTGGGCAGCTCCTAGCGGTCAACAGTGTCAGACTGTGGTTGTACTGGGCAGCTCCTAGTGGTCAACAGTGTCAGACTGGTTGTACTGGGCAGCTCCTAGCGGTCAACAGTGTCAGACTGTGGTTGTACTGAGCAGCTCCTAGTGGTCAACAGTGTCAGACTGGTTGTACTGGGCAGCTCCTAGCGGTCAACAGTGTCAGACTGTGGTTGTACTGGGCAGCTCCTAGTGGTCAACAGTGTACTGTGGTTGTACTGGGCAGCTCCTAGCGGTCAACAGTGTCAGACTGTGGTTGTACTGGGCAGCTCCTAGTGGTCAACAGTGTCAGACTGGTTGTACTGGGCAGCTCCTAGTGGTCAACAGTGTCAGACTGTGGTTGTACTGAGCAGCTCCTAGTGGTCAACAGTGTCAGACTGGTTGTACTGGGCAGCTCCTAGCGGTCAACAGTGTCAGACTGTGGTTGTACTGGGCAGCTCCTAGTGGTCAACAGTGTACTGTGGTTGTACTGGGCAGCTCCTAGTGGTCTACAGTGTCAGACTGTGGTTGTACTGAGCAGCTCCTAGTGGTCAACAGTATCAGACTGTGGTTGTACTGGGCAGCTCCTAGTGGTCAACAGTGTCAGACTGTGGTTGTACTGAGCAGCTCCTAGTGGTCAACAGTGTCAGACTGTGGTTGTACTGGGCAGCTCCTAGTGGTCAACACTGTCAGACTGTGGTTGTACTGGGCAGCTCCTAGTGGTCAACAGTGTCAGACTGTGGTTGTACTGGGCAGCTCCTAGTGGTCAACACTGTCAGACTGTGGTTGTACTGGGCAGCTCCTAGTGGTCAACAGTGTCAGACTGTGGTTGTACTGGGCAGCTCCTAGTGGTCAACAGTGTCAGACTGTGGTTGTACTGGGCAGCTCCCAGGTAACAGTGTCAGACTGTGGTTGTACTGGGCAGCTCCCAGGTAACAGTGTCAGACTGTGGTTGTACTGGGCAGCTCCCAGGTTACAGTGTCGGACTGTGGTTGTACTGGGCAGCTCCTAGTGGTCATCAGTGTCAGACTGTGGTTGTACTGGGCAGCTCCTACTGGTCAACAGTGTCAGACTGTGGTTGTACTGGGCAGCTCCTAGTGGTCAACAGTGTCAGACTGTGGTTGTACTGGGCAGCTCCTAGTGGTCAACAGTGTCAGACTGTGGTTGTACTGGGCAGCTCCTAGTGGTCAACAGTGTCAGACTGTGGTTGTACTGGGCAGCTCCCAGGTGTGAATGTGTGGAGATGTGTTAGTGTGTAGCAGGGCATTGCTGGAAAACAGCACACATACACAGCAAAGGTTCCCTGTGTAAATACAGTTAAAAAAAACGTTGGACTCAGTGTGCGCGCATCACCGGGGCAGAAAGGAACATAATCCTGGTCAGAACAACAGGGCAGACTACAATATATTTGCATTTGTTAGCCATGCTAGTGATCTAAACAATCAATCCATGCCAAAGCTAGATATGTAAAAGCTGAAAGACTCACAGCCATGCTGATTTATCAAAATGACATCCAGACGTTTTCGTTTGAAACACCTTTAGTCAGGGGAGTGTCACTGTCATGGTTTCTCCATAGAGCCCTGTCGTATTCTTTGAGCGCAGCAGCTCGCACAGGTCCGGGGCAACTTAGTCACGTACTCAGTGGTATTGCTGATTGGCTCGAACACGGTATGTTTATAAACTGCGAACAGGTCTATATAGCCTATATAATATAGGCTAATATATAGGCTAGGTCTTTGAGGTCACCTAAGCATGTCTTTGATGTATTAAAAAAAATAAAAAAAGATGTACTCAGATTATGCATTCTAGCGGCCTCTATACCCCTTTGTTTCAGTCCTGTTCTCAACGGGCTCTTTCTGTGCCTGTAACAATTGTATTGTGGTAATTATCGTACAGCTAGCAATGGTGCATGAGCCTGTACCATTGAACAAAATTCAGATCAAACTGTCAAAGTCATATATGACTCAAGAATCCAGCAATATCATATCATTAAAATGTTGTCATAAACGTATTTTAGGTTCAATGTTAGGTAGGAAAGAGGAGGTTTACGAGCGAGCAAGCGTTTACAAGTGCATTTATCCAAAATCTCTGCACACTATTAACTATGGCGCTTGTGGCTGCAATTCTGAATGGGTTGTTTCAATAGGGAGGCTTCTTGTGTCACAGCTGTAC
>NC_140179.1:94231690-94250111 GCF_963971535.1 Notolepis coatsorum | reverse complement strand
TTGTGTCACAGCTGTACTGCAGAAACTGCACTATACATATTTCTCAATTTCTCAGGCAAAGAGGATGATAGACTCTTTTGAAATGTGGACACTGAGGAAGATGCTGAAGATAACATGGAAGGATAAGATCAAGAATGAGGAGGTACTGAGAAGAGCGGATATGCAAGGAGGACAGCTCCTGGAGAGGTTGAAAAAGAGAAAGATGGAGTTGTGCGGGCATGTTCTGAGAGGATCCAGCGGGGAGATGTTCAAGAAGGTGGTGATGGGGAAGGTGGATGGAAAGAGAGGAAGTGGAAGACCAAGAAGAGGCTGGGTAGACGACGTCTGTGATTGGAGTGGAGTGAGAGGCGGAGTCACGGAGTTGGAGAGAAGAAGTGGGGACAGAATGGGTTGGAGAGTGATAGGCAACCTTCGGAACGAAGAAGCCACCTAATGATGATGATGAGACAACACCTCATTGTTACAAAGGTTTTTGCATATAGGCCGACAAGTAGGGCTGCAACTAACGATTATTTTGTTATAGATTAATCTGTTGATTATTTTATCGATTAGTCGATTAATCTAAACGATTCATTTACCAGAAAAATTCAATTTGCAATTGAATATTTCAAAATGTTTTACTAGTATCCTCAGGTCACATGGGTAGTTGCCTATTTGATACCACCTACTGAATACCCAGAGTAGGAGATGAAAATACTCAGGGAACAGGGAAGACATTTTATAGTTTTAGATTAAAAAAAAACGACCAGCCAGAGATTTTCTCTATAAATTATTATATGTATTGTGTGTTATCTCTCCACTCCACACTATGGTAGTGCTTGTGCCAGCACAGGAGATACGATAAATTTTTTTTTAAATATATATATAGCCTATTTAAATCAATATCTTCCTTTTAAATAAAATAGGCTCAGGAATCAGGATTGTTAAATCGAATTAGCATAATCCATGTAAAAAAAATAAAGTAGCCCATAGTAAATGTATACACAAGAGACATACACACAAGAGAGAGGGAGAATAGCTTATAGCAGACTTAATGATTTTACTATATTTTCGTTAATGAAGTGAAATATTTATTATCCAGTTAGTTTTTATAGTGTAACGCCACTTCAAATCATTGAACGTACAGAGCTAGAGGGAGAGAGAGACATGCTCTGACCCCCCCCCCCCCCCCCCCCGCCCCCTTTCCTCACTATTGGAACTCCGCAAAAACAAAACTTCTCCTGTGCCTTACAGTAGCTTATTTAGCATTAGCAGCTAGTGTTAGTTACGGTTTTTACTGTGGCGTGGGCATACAGGAATGGCAAGGATGTAAAGCATAGCTTAACATTTTAAGGTGGGGGTATCGGGCTCAGCCTTCCCTTACAGCTGGAGTTGACGCGAGACACGGAAGTTATATATACCGTATGTCACAAATGTATCAGTACTAAATACCTATATGTCCCTATGCCATAAATGTCATGTATGTTGTGTATGTCATAAATGTCAATATGAAATGAAAATGGGGGACCCTGATGTAAACAAGACGAAAGTCTCTCTCTGGTCTGCATCCCCTTAACAATTGTGTGTATTGAGCTGTACTGTATTGTACCCATTCTGCAATCTGTTAATAAAGTTCATTCATTCATTCATTCATGCATTCATTCAATCAAATGCGATCGAAACGTGCACTGTCGAGTCCTGGCTCAGTTCACTGGCGTTTTGGGGTTCCTTGCACGGTGGGGGGCTCGCTGCGGCTTCTGCTGTGTCCCCAGTGTCGTCTCGGACCGTCCCGGGTCCTGCGTGTCGTCTCGGAGCGTCCCGGGTCCTGCGTGTCGTCTCATTTGGCCGCTGTTGTGTCGTGTCTGTCTGCTTGAGTGTTTGGAGTCGTTGCCTTGCTGCGTGGCTCCTTTGGCGCGTGGCTGCGGGTCCTGGGGTGCGTGGCCTGTTTGATTGATTGATTGATTGATTGATTGATTGATTGAAAACTTTATTAACAGATTGCCGAATGGGTACAATACAGTACAGCTCAATACACACAATTGTTAAGGGGATGCAGACCAGAGAAAGACTTTCGTCTTGTTTACACCAGGGTCCCCCATTTTCAATTCATCATAACATTTATGACATACAGATAGACAGTACTGCTACATCTATACATTTATGACATACCAGATTTGCAAATACAGTACTGTTTGTGATACAAAAAGAGTCCAGAAAAGAGAGTATATACATTTGTCACTCTTCTGGAGTTTGGGGGTGTGGGATTGGTTTTCTTCTAGGGCTGCACGATTTTGGGAAATAATCGAATTGCGATTTTTCGGACAGATATTGCGATTGCGATTACATTTGCGATTATAATAATAAAAAAAAATAAGCAGCCCCACAAAGGTTTATTGTAAAATGCGGCTTGCATCTGGCCTACGCGTGGGTCTTTTCGGGACACCGAGCCTGAAAATGTTTATTTTTACCTGGGAATCGATACCGGTACCCAACGGTACCCTTTTTTCCTGTACTTTACTCTCCCTCTCTGAAGTCTAAACTTCACAACACACAATCTAAAACCCCTTACCTCCCTCTCCCAAACATCCTGGTCTTGGATGGGGATGTGGGATTGATGTGTGGCGAGTTTGGGGGCCTGACTGTTCCAGGAGGTTCACATGCCTTCGAGCAACATTGTACTATTGTACTTATTTTATGCCTATTCTTATGTCTGCACGTTTACGTTGCACTACTTTTATTGTCTTTTATACCTATTCTTATGTCTGCAATTTATGCATTGTTTTATGCCTATGTTCATTTTACAAATTGCTGTGGGGCACTCTGGACTGTGGTCCATGTGTGAAAAGTGCTATATAGATAGTTATTCATATTTATTATTATTATATTGTAAACATTTATGCATTGAAATTAGGGATGCACCGATATGAAAATTGGCCACCGATACCGATTGTTCAACTAACACAATCGGCCGATACCGATACCGATACCGATATTTGTGGCAAAAAATAAGTATTTGTAATTTCTTTTAATATTTCTTTTTTTTATATTTTTTTTTTGTAATATTTTTTTTTAATGAAACTACTGTATATTTGTATGTGTATGTTTGTATTTGTAGGCCTCTTTACTTACTTAAAAAAAGGAAACATCAAGAAATATGTTTATGGTATTAATTCCACCATGCCATGTAGCACTATCCCTCTCCCAGTATCGTCTGGTGGCCTGCAGATGAATACTATTCTCTCAACCAGCGCTCTCAACCAATGCAATAGAACCATTTTGATTGACAGTCGATTCGGCCAATTACGTCACACCGCTAGCACCCACCTCCTGCTGTTCTTACCACCAATCGGCAAGCGTTTATTCATTTTCTACTTCCGGGCATGCCGCCATTGATCTGCTTGCGAGAACCACAACAAGCTAATACGTTAGCTGCCCGCCGACCAGCGCTCCACAAGATGACCAAACGAGACACAATGATTTTACTGCAACAAATGTTATAATAAAACAAAGCCTTTCTATACATTTGTCTGGTTGAAAACTTTATTAACAGATTGCAGAATGGGTAGTTGGGTACGGAATGAGCAACGGAATGGAACTGAGCTATGAACGGAGTAATGCCTTGCTTACTTGCTATCTTCGGGTAAATAATATGCTGATGTTATTGAACGTGTAACACTAACTATATAACGTTAATGCCACAAAACGAATGTTTGTGTCATTTTAACAGCAGATACTTTCTTAAATGCCATCTTCCAGAGAGAGGGGTGTTGACGGGGAGCTGTGATGGGTTCGCTTGGTTGTGTTATTAATAGCATTGAACAGCTAACCGAAAGCTAGCGTTAACTAACGTTAAAGGTTTAGCCGTAACGTTACCTTGGCTAAAGTTGGGGCTATTCATAATCCAGCAATAATGGCTGCAGACCTGCAAGCAAAGTACAGCAAGTTGGCAAAGGAGTATTCCAACGTAAATCACATTTTCACCAGTAACGTTAGTCTTCCATCTCCCGGTAGCTCATGCTAGCTAACCTAGCTCATTGCGGACAGCCATATCGGTGACAATGTTTAGCTTTTAGTGCCAAATGATAAGAGTCTGAAGCGGAGTCTCAAAAGAGAATGTTGAATATTTAGTAGTAACTTTGATGCAGTAGCTTGTGTGTGTGTGTGGGGGACTGGGGGCGGCGCCGTTGTGCAGGACGCGACTGAATTTATCGGCTACTGCCATCGGCACATTTGAGCTTATCGGCCGATAGGCCGATTGCAGTCAACAAGGCACTTATCGGCCGATACCGATACCCGACCGATACATCGGTGCACCCCTAATTGAAATGTCTGTAAAGTCTTGACGACATTGAAAATGAGGGTGACCTCAATTGTGTTTTTGAGAATAAATAAAGGTTTGAATGAATGGCTCTAGGCAGAATCACGAATAGTGGTTTAAGAGAAGTTATTTATATTTTGAACGTGTTAGATTACACGTTGCGCATGTTATGACTTTGGACGTTTCCACCGCAAAAGGCACATTACAAGTAAGTTACAATACGATGCGTCGATCATGAATATGAAAATCGACGAAATTCCATGGTCGATGACGTCAACAAATCGTTGCAGCCCTACATGCATACATTTATGAAACATCTGACCATCTGCTTGTGTTAGTGCTGTTAGTCAGTCCACAATTTATCTACAGGACAAACACCACACACGGGGTTCAATGTAGAATATGGAAGATACAGTATTGCTGTCCATTGGTTTGTTTTTAATCAGAACCTACTCAACTTAGCTAACGTAACGTAACCTCTCTTCAAACCTGTTTCAGTTATTTTCTTTTTGACTGACTGACTGACTGACTGACTGACTGACTGACTGACTGACTGACTGACTGACTGACTGACTGACTGACTGACTGACTGACTGACTGACTGACTGACTGACTGACTGATTAACTAACTGAACTGTTTGTATTGTAGAAATACAAGGACATAGAGCCAGTAGTGAAGATAGAGGAGGTGGACGGGGAGGAGCTGGTGAAGAAGTTTGCTGAGAAGATGGAGGGGATGCTGGGGAGGAAGATGGAATCTGTCAAGGTACCAACACACACACACACACACACACTCACTCACTCACTCACTACACACACTCACTCACTCACTCACTCACTCACTCACTCACTCACTCACTCACTCACTCACTCACTCACTCACTCACTCACTCACTCACTCACTCACTCACTCACTCACTCACTCACTCACTCACTCTCCACACTCACTCACTCACTCACTCACTCACTCACTCACTCACTCACTCACTCACACACTCACTCACTCACTCACTCACTCACTCACTCTCCACACTCACTCACTCACTCACTCACACACTCACTCACTCACTCACTCACTCACTCACTCTCCACACTCACTCACTCACTCACTCACTCACTCACTCACTCACTCACTCACTCACTCACTCACTCACTCACTCACTCACTCACTCACTCACCACTCACTCACTCACTCACTCACTCACTCACTCACTCACTCACTCACTCACACACCCACCCACTCACTCACTCACTCACTCACTCACTCACTCACTCACTCACTCACTCACTCACTCACTCACTCACTCACACTCACACACTCACTCACACACTCACTCACTCACTCACACACCCACTCACCCACCCACTCACTCACTCACTCACTCACTCACTCACTCACTCACTCACTCACTCACTCACTCACTCACTCACTCACTCACTCACCACTCACTCACTCACTCACTCACTCACTCACCCACTCACTCACTCACTCACTCACTCACTCACACACTCACTCTCACACCCACTCACACACTCACTCACTCACTCACTCACTCACTCACTCACTCACTCACTCACTCACTCACTCACTCACTCTCCACACTCACTCACTCACTCACACACTCACTCACTCACTCACACTGATCCATATTTTACGTGTTGTTCCATAGGGGCTAGCGGAATCAGCTGAAGACGCCGATCTATACCATGACTTCAATGAAACGCTGGAGGTAGGCTTCAATTTTAATAATTTTAATAGAGGCTCAAAACACATATCAATAGATAGAAAAGATTGACATACTGTATTGAGCTGCATATAGTATATTATGTGTTGTCATTATCCTACTGAAGTACTAATATATTTATGTCATATTTAGTTTGACTACTACAATGATGTGATGATTACTACATGCTGACACACTCGTTATTATATTGAAGTACTAATATATTTACGTCTTGTCTAGTTTGACTACTACAACTCCATGATGATCAATACCTTGGATGGCAAGGGGAACCCTGTGGCTTTGGGAGGAGAGTTTGCGCTTGAAGAAAATGAACACTTTATAAAATACTTGTTAACACAGAACAAAGTGACATTCAGGTCCCTACCAATGTCTTCAATAGAGGTACGCACGCACGCACGCACGCACCCACACACACGCACGCACGCACGCACCCACACACACGCACGCACGTACGCACCCACGCACACACACACGCACGCACGTACCCACACACACACACACACACGCACGCACCCACACACACACACACACACACCCACACACACACACACACACATACACATACACATACACACACACACACACACACACACACACACACACACACACACACACACACACACACACACACACACACATGAGAAGCTTGTCCCCTTCTCATCAACATACGCCAAATCGCACGTGAGAAATTTCTTTTTCATGTTCTTGGCTAAATATGCCTCGTTTTATAAATGTGTATACAGAAACAGTTCCGTTGCTTTTGTTGATAATATGAATTAATTTAATTGATAACATAGTGCTGTAATTTCATGTTCTAATAAATATGCATGATCAAGTTCAACAATGTGTGCTTTTATTTTGATATATTCCTTATTTCCACGTTGAAATTACGCGATACGGCGGTCGGGTGGCGTAGCGGAGATTACGCTCGTCACCAATGCAAGAGGCTGCGGTCTCGACTCCCGGAGTCAGCATTGCCTCCGACTTGGGCCAGCCGTCATACTAACTTGTTTGGCTGGGTTAGCGGGAGGGAAGTCGAGGGTGGTAATCTGGCGTTGTGGACAGCGACGCCTACAGGTCAGGTCTTGGCGCCTGCTCAGCGAAAGGCAGGAAGTGGTGGGGGCAGCGTGACCTCCCACGCGTTACACTTCACCAATGAGAGTCCTCGCTGCCAGGTGAAAAGAGAGCCACTGGCTGTGTCTGCATGTGTCGGAGGAAGCATGCGGTAGACTTCAGGGTTCCCTTGTACCGACCAGTAGGAGGAACATGCGCACAACGACCAGGTAGGGGAGGGGGGGAATTGGCACAATGACTAAATTGGGATGGGGAGAAAAAGAGAAAAAATCGGAGAAAGAGAGGATAAAAAAAAATAATAATAAAAAATTACCCGATACATTAAGTGTGGGGTCGCCAAAAAAAATTCTAAATCAAATGGGGTTGTGGTATAAAAAAGTTTGAGAACCCCTGCTCTAGGCGATCGCGATTCTCGAACGTGTGCTGCTAACTGCTGCTCGCAAAGAGTACCTAGTTGTTTTGGGGACTGTGAGCCCCCACTCTGTAATAGCTGGCCCATGTTCACAAGGTAGGCGATACTGCCACCTGGCGGATTTCGATCGTCATTGCAATTCCAACGTTATGCCAGGCGGCTCCGGGGGACTGTTTAGAATGGGTATCAAAGGAAAAACATCAAAGGATCTAAAAACGAGTTTACTTGTTATTGGCGCTCAACGCTTGGCACTGAATGAGTTAAGAAACAAAGTGTAAATTACATAATAAAAAAAATACATCAACAATGTTTGAGTGTACAGCACATACTGTATGTTCAGTATGTAGTTTCCTGTCTGCATTTTTTTTTTTTTACAAACAAGGTTACAAATCTATCTTTAGGAACAAGACTGAACCCCAAGAAGAAGATACTGGAGAACACTATGTAGCTACATTCTTTATCAAAAGGAACATTCCACACTTATTTGCCATCTTCCCCAGAGTCAGCCGATTGATATTGTGTTTCTTAACTGTAAGGAGAGGTGATAGTATATAAATAAAGCTTTGTTAACGTCTATCATTGTTTCCCCTGCTCTTTTCTCTCTCCCTCTCTCCTTTATCTCTCCCTCTTTCTGTCTCATTCTCTTTCTATCCTTTCTTTCTCTCACCCTATCCTTTCTTTCTCTCACCTGCTCTCCCCTTTTATATTCTGTCTTTCTTCCTCATCTCATCTACTTTTTTCCCCTTGTCTGTCTCTATATGTGTCTCTCTCTGTCTTTAACTGTGTCTCTGTGTCTCTCTGTCTCTCTCTCTCTCTCTCTGTCTCTCTCTCTCCCCTCTCTCTCTCTCTCTCTCTCTCTCTCTCTCTCTCTCTCTCTCTCTCTCTCTCTCTCTCTCTCTCTCTCTCTCTCTCTCTCTCTCTCTCTCTCTCCCTCCAGACCCAGGCATATTGAATGGTGTGTACATGTCAGAGGCTCTGAACGATGTTTTCATTGATAACTTCCAAAAGACCCCACACTGACCTGGCAGTACTTTGGCAGCGCTACAGGCTTCTTCAGGCTCTACCCAGGTACACACACACACACACACACACACACACACACACACACACACACACACACACACACACACGCACACACACACACACACACACACACACACACACACACACACACACACACACACACACACACACACACACACACACACGCATGCACGCACGCACGCACACACACACACACACACACACACAAGCAAAACAGGGTTCTCCATCATGCCCCAGTCTAGCTGAAACAAATTAGCCATCAAGTCTGACAGATGTCTATTGCACTGTCAGTAGCTGTGTTAATGTACTGCTGACTGTGTGTGTGTGTGTGTGTGTGTGTGTGTGTGTGTGTGTGTGTGTGTGTGTGTGTGGTTAGAGCTGTAATTAGTAGAAATGAACTAAATACAACCATGACCACACAAGCCTCAACGGGCAGCCATTCATGTTCATTTATTTCAGACAGCACCAGTGGTTGGAAGTAAATTAAGTATTTTTACTCAAGTACATTTCTGACATATTTGTACTGTACTACTCAATTTAGGGAACTTTGTACTTTTACTCCACTACATTTCAAATAAAAAATTGTAGTTGTATTACTCCACTACATTTATCTGAGGCCATCAGTTACTAGTAGGGATGTCCGATATTATCGGCCTACCGATATTATCGGCCGATATCGGAATTAAAATGTGATATCGGAAAATATCGGTATCGGTTTTCAATTTTTCTGATTTTATTTATTGTCAAAAGTATGCATAATGTTGTCTTAATTCCACAACAAGAGATATGTAATGTTAATTACCTGAAATTATTCCATTTTTGGGGGGGGAACCCTGCATATATCGGTATCGGTTGATATCGGTATCGGAAATTAAGAGTTGGACAATATCGGTATATCGGTATCGGTAAAAAAGCCAATATTGAGCATCCCTAGTTACTAGTTACTTTGAAGAAAATATTTTACATTGAAAGCATGGCAGACATTTATGAGGATAATGTTATTTTGAAGCCTGTCGACTTGAAGAGGACATCATCTGAGCCAGCATAACTGGACCACATACTACTTTAACATAACCTTTAGAGGTCAGTGGACCATGGATGGTCCCAAGCATAGATATCTATGGTCCCAAGCACTAGAATACACAAATATCCTATAGAAATATATATATATAATATCAAAATGTCTCTTCTTTTACTTAAGTCGAACTTTGAATGGAGGACTCTTACTTTTACCACAATACTATATTTTATATTATTTTTATCAAATATATATATTTTCTTTTCTTTGTGTGGGTGGGGGTGGGGGGGGGCTTCTTTCCTCACTGCACAGGACTGTACAGTCATCAGAAAACACACGAGCAGTAGTAACAGATGTCATCGTCGTAGTCCATGGACTAACTCAAGCAATTAGTGGAAGCTGTATGACTCAGCGCTCGCTCTCCTCCATCTTACCACTCAGCCATCCATCCATCCATCTTACCAGTACGGCTGAGCCCAAACGTTCGAACCTTTGTTCGTTACGTTGGCATTCGAATTCTAAATCAACTTTCTAATTTCAAATTTTTTATAAATGTCTTTAAAAATAATTTTTTTAATTATATTTCTTTCTATTAATTCTGTTTAAACCAATGGGGTTTTTCTTCACAGTTGCAGATAAAGATTAGGCTACACTAATATTATAGTATTAAAAGAAACTGATGAGTTATATTCATTAAAGAAAGTTGATTTAATTGATTTAGTTGGGCTTCTCCCTGGGCTGGGTCTGGGTCTGGAAAGTTGATAATTTTTTTTTTTAATACTAATTTAATCAGATTAATCACTTTATTCAAATTGAGGATTTATTTTGAGGATATACAAAAACATTAAAAAATTTTTAAAATTATTAATAAAAAAAAACAGGCTTCAGGGACAGCCTTACTTACCAGCCCCATCCATCCATCGCACACATGAATAGACAATCAAAGGAAATGTAACCCCATCTCTCACCTTTCCTCTTTCTCCCTCTTTCTGTCTCCATTTCTCTTCATCACTTTATATCTTTCTCACTCTCTCTCTCTTGACCCCCCCCTCACTCTCCAGGTATCCAGTGGACTCCAGATGGCAATGGGGTTGTGACCTTTGACTGTAGAAACAGGAACTGGTAAGGTCCCCTTCCTATTTTGCTCCCCTGTACTTCCTGGTTCTGCCAGGAACAAACAAACAAACACACACACACACACACACACACAAACACACACACACACACACACACACACACAGACACACACACACACACACACACACACACACACACACACACACACACACACACGCACGCACGCACGCACGCACGCACGCACGCACGCACGCACGCACGCACACACACACACACACACACACACACACACACACACACACACACACACACACACACACACACACACACACACACACACACACACACACACACACACACACACACACACACACACACACACACACACACACACACACACACACACACACACACACACACACACACTGTATTCAAGTAACAAAGACTTGATTGTGGTAACTGACCAACCAATGCAGTCTGAAGGGGTATTTTTACATAGATGTATATAAAGACTAGATGGCGCAAAGCGGAGTCTCCCACGTAGTTCACCGGCGGCCATCTTGCTTCAGTGGACTACTGCGTTTAACACTTTGAGCGCCACTCACGGCTTTTCTCGGGTTTACGACCCGACTGTTGAATGCCACGTCACGGCTATTCTCGGATATTTTATTTTTATTTTTTTATTAGCGATCTGAAATCATATTGCATCACGCGAGCCTACCGTTGGAGATCCAGGGACCGCCGGCGCTCAGATCTGAAAAAAGCGCCCCCTATCGTCTCCCAGATGGTAAATCACCCTTTTGGAATGGACTCAATGAAAGTGAATGGGAGAACGGATTTCTGACTCCACATTTTACTTCTCACTGATGCAGCCAAGGTCTACCAGAGTTCATTCTGGAGCCTCTGAGCCGCACGGATCATGTGTTTTACTGTATACACGGTTGATCAATACATTTATTAATTTTTTTCGAATGGCGATCGGAAATTGGAATAAACCATTTGGATACCATCTGACCTCAGGTAAGGAATCTATGTTATCAGTGTTAGGATAATCAGACTCGTTTTCACGGATATATAAGCGTTTATGTGATATGTGATATGGCTGTTTTGACTGTAAAAGCCATGAGGAAATAACAGCAGCGATTATCAGCGCACGGCACGAGCGTGCGTGCGCACAATTATACTATCGATCATCTAGCGTTTATTTGAAAACGATTCATAAATAGGCCGACAAATGACAACGTTCTGGAATATTCCAGTAAAAGGCGATTATCATAGGCATGGGTTGTTTTTCCCCGGAAAACGGGTGATTTTCAAAATGCTATCAAACGGAAATGAAGCGATAAAAATTAGTATTTGATAAGCGACGGGCAGATTAGACACATAGCCATAATTTAAAACATAGATTAGGCGATATTAACGTTAACATTGGGAGTGGATGGTGGCATCAAGGGGGTAAAAAGGAAAACCCGGCGTGGCATACAAAGTGTTAATGTGAGTGATCTTTACAAACAAAAATACTCTTAACTCGCTGAAATCTTGACGGATTTACAAACGGTTTGGTTTATTACAAACATTATTAACACTTTAATCGCCATGGGTTAAATTCATAATTTACCATCCCTCGCCAGCTCTATTTGTCCATGGAGAAGTTCCCCTTCTTTGCAGGGCTATAACTTTTTAAATTCTATTGCTACATTGCCATTATTATGGCCCATTCAATGTCCTATATGTATTGTTCAGGGTGTAGCAACGTTAAACTTTTTCATTCACATATTCATACTAAAATATGGTCTAAAGTATAAGTATGTTTTTATTGTTTTCTGCAGCTTTCTTCAGAACGTGATTTATAGCCCTAAATGCATTATATTGATGATCAAATACAGTTTGGTAGGAATCTGTGCGAGATAAAAAGTTTCAACTGGACGTGGTTCTAGAAGTTTCTATGCATCATCTGATGATGACCGGATGGGCGGGGGATCGTTTATAATTCCGTGGGCAGCGTTAGATGATTCATCCAGAGTGGGTCATATGTTCATCAGATCAGTTAGTATAGAATACATTAGAAAATAACGCTGAATCTTACCGTGGCTTCCTCGCGCCGCTGGCAGATGAGCGTGGAACAGATTTTTTTCTATTATGGGATGTAGAAATGCCCGATCCATTTCCAGGTTGTATAATAGTATATACGTCCAAATAACGTTGTTTATTGAGTTAGGGAGAGCGATCTATTATCCAGTGTTTCAAGATGGAGTCGCGGGAGCTATAGCGAGTGGCCGGACCACATTTGGATGAGTACTACCGGTTCAAAGGTTAATATCCGGTTGGCGATCTGCCGATCGGCCACCAGATGGCGCTCTTGAACCGCTAGAGAGTTGAGATCAGCACTGTGTCTCAGGGCTCCGGAAAGGAAAGATTTTTGAAATATTGACATCAAAGACGAGTTACGGCGTCTTCGGCAGAATGAGCATGGCTCGGAATGACGTGAAAACTCGTTCCCGGCGATCATAGTGTTAACGTGGCTATGATTCTTGCTTGCAAGAATTTTTATTTAATCTTGAAAAAATTTCATATGAAAGTCCATATAAGTATGCAGTATGATTACTACATCTCTGACAATTGGACAGGGTTGTAGCCAATGAGTGTGGCTTTCCAATGATACCCCACCTGGGGATGTACGAATCAGGGATCTAGGTGAAAAAGTCACGAGCGAAAACAGGAAGAGAAAAACCGCAGAATGAATTGAAGTCTATGAGAAAACTGAGCCTTTATTTTGTACATAGTTTACCAAAATCACTCATAATCACTCATTTCTGAATGGATCTTTATGAAATTTGGACATGTACTACATAAGACTTCAGCCTATGGATATCGGGTGTTTGTTAAGCCTCCAGCCATTCTGGGGAAATACTACTTCTGGACTACTAACTACTACAGAAAAACCTGAGTAACACATTTTTCTACAACTCAGGTTCAGACCTATATGTTGCTCTATTTCATTAGCACTAAAGGTGAGTTCTCCTTATTGTATCAGACACTTCAGAATGTCATCTTTCAAAAGATACCAGGCTCATGCATGTGGTATAAGTATAAAGTATAGTATTTTGGTTTGCAAAAAAAGTATGCAGTCCTCAAAAACGAAAACTAAAATGGCCAATTTTGGGGGCACCTGTTAACAGGTTAACAAACCAAACGGTTGGTACATGCACTAATAGACATTCATGTTATGAGTGGGCGTGCTACCCTGTAGCAAGATGGCCGCCATGTGGCAACGTCGGTCTCCGTTGGCCAGCAGTGCGGGTGAGTCATCTAGTCTTTATATAATATCTATGGTATTTTATACCGCCCCAGACAGTGAGGTCGCGTGTCACAGAGATCAGGGCTTGTGGGTTATGTCCTCGGTTAGCGTGTCTTCTGTCGCCAAGGAAGTTATGTCATTACCAGTCTTCGTCTGTCTGCCCTAATCCCTCCGCTCCTTTCAATGAACGCTAAGGCTTTCACTGCTGTCAACTAGCACACACACACGCGCGCGCACGCACGCACGCACACACACACACACACACACACACACACACACACACACACACACACAGACACTCACACACCTGCTGGCTTAACCCCTTTCACACCATGCTTGTCTCCTTGAACCCGCGGCGTACCAGCGGCGTGTATTACATTTTTCCAGACAATGCCCTTTCAGAGAGAGACGTGCAAAGGTTTTGCTTTGTCTGTGTCTAAGGTCAGACCGACAATAAGCAGCTTTCTGACTTATTTACCGAGGCAGATTTAAGCCGCCCTCCTCTTGCTGTGTGGAAGACAGAGCTTCATCTCTGGACTCTTTGTGTTTTCTACAAATCCTGCAGTTTGTTTTCAGTGGTTATGCAGCAGCAGCCATGAACACTGGCATCATCATTAGAGCCTGTTGATGGCTGTGAGTTAAATGGGAAATAAGCTATCTGGAACTTTCAATTGTACTCACTGTAAACCTATTATATAGATTTGATTTTCTTAGATTCATGTCATAAAAAGCGTAGATTTTTTTTTTATTATTTTCACTTTTGCTCCATCGATGCATGTGATCCTCGTAGGGTCTTCGTTTCTTAGCCACGTGGTCTTCGGCTCATGTTCAACCAGTTATAAACCCAAAAGATCCTACTAATCGAAGTTTGTTCTTCATTACTAACTACATTACTAACAATCAAATAGAGAATAAAAACGTGCTTTCATTCCTTGTTCACATTTTTACTGGTGGTGGGGCTACTGATTGGGCCTTTAATTAAAACGCCCCAATAATTCAGTCTAGTCATCCGCCGTGGGTTTGATGTCTTGATTGATTGATTGAAAACTTTATTTAACAGATTGCAGAATGGGTACAATACAGTACGGCTCAATACACACAATTGTTAAGGGGATGCAGACCAGAGTCTTGTTTACATCAGGGTCCCCCATTTTCAATTCATCATAACATTTATGACATACACAACATACAGATAAACAGTACTGCTACATCCAGACATTTATGACATACATAACATACAGATAAACAGTACTGTTACATCCAGACATTTATGATATACAAGATATACAAATATACAGCACTGTTTAGTCTTGCTAGTCAATTGCCAAAAGTTGTGAGATTGGGACTAAATCTCTTTCTGATTTGCAGTCAAAGAGGATTGATTGATTGACCATTTTATTAACAGATTGCAGAATGCGTACAACACAGTACGGCTCAATACACACAATTGTTAACACATCCTGCGCCAATACCGTTGTACGACGTGTTTCAAGTTCATGCGAATTCTGCCAATCCACGGTGTACGACGTTATTGAGATCATATTTCATATTTTCGCCATGTTATTCATATTTCCCTCACGGAGTGTTTAGCGTGAGTGTTTATTATTATCCATACAAACTGCTCTGATCTATATATCACCCTTACTACATGAAGCATTTAACGACGATCACGGAATTATAAGCGCCCCCCCCCCCCCCCCCTCCGTTCATCCGCGCATGGTCAGTCATAACATTTAGGAGCATGTACAGTTGAAATTTTTAATATAGCGTGGATCGGCAACAAACGGCATTTGATAATCTATATATGCATTTATGCCTATATTTCACGTTCTAGGAATTACTGCAGAAAATGATAAAAACATATTTATATTGTAGACGGTATTTTCGTATGAATGTATGCATGAAAAAGTTAAACGTTCCTACATCCTGAACGATAGATAATCGATGTTGAATGGGCCATAGTAATGTCAATTTAGCAATACAATTTAAAAAGTTATAGCCCTGCAAAGAAGGTGAACATCTCCATAGGCTTACAGTGCTGCAGAGAATGGTATAAGATGCTCAAAGTGCGTGGCAGGGAAAGTGTTAAGGGGATGCAGACCATATACAGTACTGTTTATTTACAGACATAGTCTCTAAAAGAGAATATATACATTTGAGGTGGAGGAAACTAGATTGGGGGGGTTGGGTGGGGGAGGGATCATTATCATTATCACAGTTAATTTGATTCTATCTAAGCTCTGACTGATCTCAAACCATGCCCTCTTTTCTCGATCCTCCAATCACAACTGTTGCTTTCCGACGAGGGAAGCGACGGTTGTGTTTGGAGGATCAAGACAAGAGGTCGGCAACCTTTCAATGACCAGTATCCATTGTCGCATCACCAGTGGGTAAGGTTGTCCACCTGAGAGCGTCTTGACACAGTGAAAAGAGCTCATTCCTATCCGCTGTGTAAGAGTCACAGTTGCCAGAGGTCAAGCCTTAATCCTTTTTTCATCCCTGCCTCCATCCAACCTTCCCCTCATCCCTTTATTCCCATCCCTGGGTGTTCAGAGCTCGTTAGCGCTAACGGGATTCCCTCACCGAAAGCTTTGAACACACACGGCTGACTTTCTGAAACTACGGTGTTCTCTTCTGTTATTCTCCCTGTTTCCTTCGTTCCCTCTAAAGAACCAGACTTCCGTTCCGGTGCTGAACGGTTGTCATGGGAACAGAGAGCTGAGTCATCTACAATTAGATTGATTGGTTTGTTGGTCGATTTGCTGCTGATTTGCCTTTAAGTCAGATTTTTTGCTGCACATCATCTTATTCTTTCGTTAAATAATTTGCTTCCATGTCCCCAATTTAGTTGTTATGCCAATTACCTTCCTGGTAGTTGCGCTTCCCTACTGTTGGTGGTAGGGTGTAGACTACCACATGCCTCCTCTGTTGGTCTGGGGAGGGTGTAGACTAACTACCACATGCTGCCCTACTGTTGGTCTGGGGAGGGTGTAGACTACCACATGCTGCCCTACTGTTGGTCTGGGGAGGGTGTAGACTACCACATGCTGCCCTACTGTTGGTCTGGGGAGGGTGTAGACTACCACATGCTGCCCTACTGTTGGTCTGGGGAGGGTGTAGACTACCACATGCTGCCCTACTGTTGGTCTGGGGAGGGTGTAGACTACCACATGCTGCCCTACTGTTGGTCTGGGGAGGGTATAGATGACCACATGCCTCCTGAGAGCGTAACGCGTGATCCCCTCCCTGCTGAACAGGCGCCTGACCGACCAGTAGGCATCGCTATTGCAACGATACATTTTACATTTACATTTAGTAATTTAGCTGACGCTTTTATCCAAAGTGACTTACAAGTTCTGTACGACAAGTCAGCAGGAAGGGAACAATTTTCATTCAATATCAGATATTGATTGAAGAAGTGTGTTTTTAGTCGACCTCTACTGTCTGTCTGTCTGTCTGTCTGTCTGTCTGTCTCTCTCTGTCTGTCTATCTGTCTGTCTGTCTGTCTGTCTGTCTGTCTGTCTATCTGTCTGTCTATCTGTCTGTCTGTCTGTCTGTCTGTCTGTCTGTCTGTCTGTCTGTCTGTCTGTCTGTCTGTCTGTCTGTCTGTCTGTCTGTCTGTCTGTCTGTATGTCTGTCTGTCTGTCTGTCTGTCTGTCTGTCTGTCTGTCTGAAAAAATTTCTCTTCTCTCTCTCTCTCTCTCTCTCTCTCTCTCTCTCTCTCTCTCTCTCTCTCTCTCTCTCTCTCTCTCTCTCTCTCTCTCTCTCTCTCTCTCTCTCTCTCTCTAGGTACATCCAGGCAGCCACGTCACCTAAAGACGTGGTGATTGTGGTGGATGTGAGTGGTAGTATGAAGGGTCTGAGGCTGACTATAGCCAAACATACTATCAACACTATACTGGACACACTGGGAGAGAATGACTTTGTCAATATTATAGCTGTGAGTGCACACACACACACACACACACACACACACACACACACACACACACACGCGCGCGCACGCACGCACGCGCGCGCACACACACACACACACACACACACACACACACACACACACACACACACACACACACACACACACACACACACACACACACACACACACACACACACACACACACACACACACACACACACACACACACACACACACACACACACACACACACAGAAGAGATTATCATGCCGACACATGATTGAGGTAAGCCAACAAAAACGAGATTTACTGGACGCTGTCAACAAGTCAACTAGGATTTGAAAAAATTTACAAAAGAAAAACACGTATTGAAGTGGCCTCTAATGAAACGCTATTTGTCTTGTGGCGACTGCCGTGCTCTTGTTGTCACGGATAAGCAGTGTGGCTGGTTTGTTCACTACTTGACTGTGTCAAACCAGTGACACACATTTTATGTGATGCAAGTAGGGATCTGCACCGATCCGATATTGATATCGG
>NC_140179.1:94216690-94226690 GCF_963971535.1 Notolepis coatsorum | reverse complement strand
TCAAGCAGACAGATGTAAACACTGTAATCCGTGTTGCATGTACCTGACAAACTGAACTGTTTGTATTACAGTCATATTCTGACTTAACTGAATGCACATGTGTGTGTGTGGACTACTGTACTATTACATGTATTGAAATGAACAATGCAACAAAAAAATAAGGAGAAAAACAAGACGTTTTTTTTAATGAATAATTAAATATCGATATTTCGGGAAATGAGTATTGAAACCGTTTTAAATATTCAGAATCGATATGTATATCGATTTTTCGATATTTTTGACAACACTAATGTAACCTACAAGCCCATCTTCAGGTACATGCCAATCACTTTCTCAATGTCCTTTGTATTGGTGTTTCCAGATATTCCATTAGTTTGAAAGCTGTACTCATTTGTGTTTTTGCCAGAGCCTGAATCATGTCTTTCTGACACACATTTCTGGAGGTAGTGGTGTGTGGAGGGAAATGGCACCGTCTGTGACATCCAGACCAGAGAACTCAGTACTGAGACTGATAAGATCCCGGTCACGACGGGGCACATGTGGCTTTCTCTGGTTGGGGGCTTCATGTCCACATCATCACCGGCTGGGCAAAATACAGACCTGTGAAACAGGAGAAAGTACGAGATAGTAGATGAAGAAGTGGTTCAGGATAGTGCCGCTCATGAATGAGAAAGTAGGATGAGTGTCACTGTACACAGTCCCTCGAATCCCACAATGGCTGTCTGTCTCCCTCCTGTGTCAATGGTAGCCTACTAGGTATAACAAACACCATGTTAATATGTTACGGCCTCACCTCCACAACCCTCCACACCTGCCTCACAGCTCGGGCACTATGTGCGCGTAATAGGCACAGGTGAAACGAGCTGTGCTGATGGATGGAGAATCCACACCTGCGCACAGTAAATTTCGCAGAGTAAATTTTACTCAAACTGAGTAAATTTTACTCAAACTGAGTACATTTGACTCAAACTGAGTACAATTTTACTCAGTTTGAGTCAAATGTACTCAGTTTGTGTTACGATCGATAAAAATAAAGATAATTATGTCGGACAGTCTAGAGAGACTGATTTATGACGTGATGTCATTTGTGGTCCGGTACCGGGTGGAAGAGGTATATAACCGGGCTAAATTAAAATGCCTTGCGGGCCGCTTATTGGGAACCCCTGCTCTAGATCAAGGAGATCAAACGTTGAAAATCTGCCAAAATCCATAATGGCCACCATCTTGAATTCTGAGAAATGCTCAAAGTTGCACAAGTACTGTAGCAACCAATCTAATTTGGCTTTCCTTACCAGTGATGGGAATAACGGCGTTACTAATCTAACGGATTACTCTTCCAATCTTAATAACGTTGCTACCGTTACTGCAAAAAAATGCGGCGCGTTACTATGAATGAACCCGTTTCTTTCATCAGACAGATCTCTGCGCTGAGAGGCATTTTCTGTCCTTCGATCCTTGTTTAGTGGGCAGTGCGCGAGCCAAGCACAAACATGCTGACGATTGGCTGAGGTTGAGTAAAATGTCATGGTAAGCCAATCAGAGGTAGAGGTGGGCAGGTGCCTCCAGAGTCTGATCTGACAGCCACAACACGAGCGACTCAGTCAGTGTGAGACCGCGGGTCCGTGTAGTGGACGTTTTGAGCCCAAATAATCCAAAACGAATCCAACGGAACAACATAAGCGAGCAGTCAGCGTGAGACCGCGGGTCCATGAGCGTTTTTTGTTCACTCTTGTTGTGTTGCAGCGCAGGGCAAGTAGTAGTGGCTCTGCTGCTGACAGCCTTATCAACAGTGCTGCACTTCCTGGTTTAATAGCACAGTCTGGTGCACAGAGATATATCTGTATGTCATGCATGTCTTAAATGTCATGATTAGATTAGTTTAGATAATTCGATTAGATTCTTATATCTGTATGTTGTGTATGTCATAAAAGTCATGAATTGAAAATGGGGGACCCTGATGTAAACAAGACGAAAGTCTTTCTCTGATCTGCATCCCCTTAACAATTGTGTGTATTGAGCCGTACTGTATTGTACCCATTCTGCAATCTGTTCATTAAAATGGTCAATCAATCAGTATATATTTGTTATTTATTTTTGGTATAGTGCTTAACAAGCATAATTTAATGTTGCCCAGTTGTGGCCTGTTGAGGGGCAATACATATCAAAAGTTCCAAAACATCTATTGTGTTTGTATTTGTATGATCCACTATATAAACATAGTAATTATAATATCTACATACATGGCATTTGATTGGAGGCTAGTCTCACTTTGTCCCACAGCAACATTAGTAAACAAATAGTTTAGATTTGTGTATGTTGTTTATGTAAAAAAAAAATCCTGAAAGTAACGCAATACTAGTTACTTTTATAATTTGTAACTGAGTAAGTAATTTAGTTACTTTTTGGAAGAAGTAACTAGTAACTGTAACTAGTTACTTTTTAAAAGTAACTTGCCCAACACTGAATCCTTACTATAGAACACATTTCCATTAAAATTGCAGGGTCTTATATACTGTAGGACACATAGGACCGGCAACTTGACTATACCAAGTAATTTTCAAAGCGTTTGATCTAGGTATTCAAATCTCGAACCAACATACTATATCTCTGTGTGTCTCTCTCTCTCTTTCTCTACTCCCTCTCTCTACCCCCTCTCTCTATCTCTCTTTCTCTCTCTCTACCCCTCTTTCTACCTCTCTCTCTACCCTCCCTCTCTCTACCCTTCTCTCTTTCTCCCTCTCTCTACCCCCTCTTTCTCTCTGTCTCTCTCTCTCTCTCTCTCTCTCTCTCTCTCTCTCTCCACCCCCTCTCTCTTTCTACCCGTCTCTCTTTCTCCCTCTCTCCTCCGTCTCTCTCCCTCTCTCTCTACCCCTCTCTCTATCTCTCTCTCTTTCTACCCCTCTCTCTTTCTCCCTCTCTCTACCCCTCTCTCTATCTCTCTTTCTCTCTCTCTCTCTACCCCCTCTCTCTTTCTACCCCTCTCTCGTTCTCCCTCTCTCTACCCCCTCTCTATTTCTCTCTCTCTCTCTCTCCACCCCTCTCTCTTTCTCCCTCTCTCTACCCCCTCTCTCTCTGTCTCTCTCTCTCTCGCCACCCCTTCTCTTTCTCCCTCTCTCCACCCCTCTCTCTTTCTCCCTCTCTCTACCCCCTCTCTATTTCTCTCTCTCTCTCTCTCCACCCCTCTCTCTTTCTCCCTCTCTCTACCCCCTCTCTCTCTGTCTCTCTCTCTCTCGCCACCCCTTCTCTTTCTCCCTCTCTCCACCCCTCTCTCTTTGTCCCTCTCTCTACCCCCTCTATATTTCTCTCTCTCTCTCTCTATCCACCCCTCTCTCTTTGTCCCTCTCTCTACCCCCTCTCTCTCTGTCTCTCTCTCTCTCGCCACCCCTTCTCTCTCCAGCACTTCAAGCTGCTAGTGGAGGGACTGCAGGTGAAGGGTGAAGGACGAGTGAAGAAAGCCATGAAGGAATCCTTCAAGATCCTCAACGAGGTCTGTGACCCTCTGTTCAGCCTCAACAACACTGTGTATCCTATCAACAGTTATAATGAGGTCCATATGGGCGGCTATGGCTCAGGGGTAGAACGGGGTGTCCAATGATCGAAGGGTTGGTGGTTCGAATCCCGTTCAAGCCCATGTCCATCCCATTGCCGTTGTGTCCTTGGGCAAGACACTTAACCTACTTGCCTCGTATGAATGTGAATGAATGTTGGTGGTGGTCGGAGGGGCCGTAGGCGATGATTATTCGCCACGCTTCCGTGAGTCTGCCTCAGGGCAGCTCTGGCTGCAATTGTAGCTTACCACCACCGGTATGACTGTGTATGAACGAATAATGGACTCTGTGAAGCGCTCTGAGTCAGAGAAGAGCGCTATATAAATCCAATCCATTATTATTATTATTATTATTATTATTATTATTATTATTATTATTATTATTATTATTATTATTATTATTATTATTATTATTATTATTATTATTATTATTATTATTATTATTATTATTATTATTATTATTATTATTATTATTATTATTATTATTATTATTATTATTATTATTATTATTATTATTATTATTATTATATGCCATGCAACTAGGCCACTTCAATAACACCTATAGGAAACTCATTATAATGTGTAATGATGGTTTTCTTTGGATGATAACTTTTTTGATATAAGAAAGGGATACTTAATGGATATCTTATATCATAATAATCGGGAGACAATTGCAATGAGAACATGCAGTTCAATATCGCTGCTGGCGGGACAAAACCTCCAAAAACCCAACTTTTCAGCAGATGAAAAAAACGAACACAGATTTGAGGGCGAATAGAGTTACGAGGTTTAGACAGATGATTGGTTTAATGCTTTCCCATTGTGTAGACTTTGTAAAACCACACACACATGGAGGATGATCTACTGAGTTGATAAAAAAAAAAGAAAAAAAAAAATGGAGTTACAAGTTTTTGTCCCGCCAGCAGCGATATGATCTACAGACATGGATCAAGTATGCAAAAGCAATAGTCAAAGTAAGCGTATGAGCAAGTAAGAAATAAAAGCAAGTGAAGAGAAGTAACAAGTGACACAGGGCAGTGTCTTATATACTCTTACAAACAAAGACACAGCAGAGGTGCAGCATTACATTTGAGAACACGTATGTTAACTTGGTGTTTATATATCTTCCCAGGGCATTTAAGATAACAAGGTACCAGGTGTTCCTTTGAGGGACAAACTAACATAGACCTACAGAGGTACCTACTGTAGGTCCCCGTCTCCTATGTCACAACAGTCTGGAACTAACAGACCTTTGACCTCTTACCCGTGGAGGTGTTCACTATTGAATCTTATATTAAAAAATACACTAGATGCATGAAAGAGACACACAGATGACAAAGAAATTATTATGGATATTATATGATATTATATTATGATATTATATAGATATAATATAATATTATATATATGATATTATATATATATACACCGTAATTCCTCTGATAGTAACCGGTATTCAATTAAAAACCGGGTCTCTATTAATGACCGGGTGCGCTGTTGAGCTAAGCAATTATAAGCCGGCCTCCTAATACAAGCCGGGTTTCATGTATATTAGAGGAATTACGGTATTTCCCTCAACGGATTTACCATAGGCAATATATTTTGTTATTGTTGTTATATGCTGGCCTGGCTGTGCAGTAAATACCATATAATGGTATGGTGTTAATGTTTACCAAGAGAGTAAGCCTACCTCAGAATTGTATAAAACGAAGTTGTTATTATTATTATTATTATTATTATTATTATTATTATTATTATTATTATTATTATTATTATTATTATTATTATTATTATTATTATTATTATTATTATTATTATTATTATTATTATTATTATTATTATTATTATTATTATTATTATTATTATTATTATTATACCAGTATTGTGATTGTACTATTTTACTTTATTTAACTTTTTTTGACCACCTGTAATTGCACTGTTTACTACCGTATTTCATACAGTACTTGGTTTCAATAAATGAACCCAGTACATTTGACTGGGTTCAAACTGACACAAAATGTTGATTTATTCATTATGATCTGTTTGAAAATTTGAAATATAGGCCTCTCTCTTATACATGCCTCCTCCTAATACAAGCCTGGTATCCGCTACAGTTGAAACAAATACAAGCCGGGGTTACTATTAGAGGAATTACGGGTATGATATTATCAGATGTGTTGAACAATGTATGGTTTGCGACCATTTCCTCACTAGAACACATGAAGACACATTATAGTGTGCGCTTCCTAAAAAGGTTTTCGAAGGCTGAAACACTTGCCCCCATTGGATTGGATTGGAGCCTGGTTAGCGGATACTAGTTTCTAGTGAAATGATGGGATGTGCTAGTCAAGATCAAGATCAAGTTTAAATGATGGGCTGTGCTAGTCAAGGTTAAGATCAAGTTTAAATACTAGAATATTAGATGGATATATCACATCAATAACAATGTTGAATGTAAATAATCTTGTCTTTTGCTTAGCAGCCTCTTTGATGTGCTCTAAGAAAAGAGATTAAAGCTGATGTTTGCGTGTGTGTGTGTGTGTGTGTGTGTGTGTGTGTGTGTGTGTGTGTGTGTGTGTGTGTGTGTGTGTGTGTGTGTGTGTGTGTGTGTGTGTGTGTGTGTGTGTGTGTGTGTGTCCGTCCGTCCGTCCGTCCGTCCGTCCGTCCGTCCGTCCGTCCGTCCGTCCGTCCCCAGGCTACAGCATTGGGGCAGGGCAGTCTGTGTAACCAAGCCATCATGCTGATAACAGATGGAGCCATGGAAGACTTTGAGAGTGTTTTTCAAGAGTTTAACTGGCCAGAGCGCAGGGTACAATACACACACACACACATGCACACAACCTACTGCTACCTACTCCTATTTTCTTTCAAACCTGTGGAACTAGTCATATTCAGTCAGTTAAATATAAGAAGTCCAATTGAATTCCCATTAAACTTTGAACTCACGTTCATGTTTTCGCCCCAGGTGAGAGTGTTCACCTACCTGACTGGTCGAGAGATGAATTTTGTCGACACCGTCAAGTGGATCGCTTGCAACAACAAAGGTAAACTGTTTCCTTTCAAACCTTTATTTAAACTCGGAAGGCAACTGAGGTTTCCCTCGTTTACAGTCACGCTGAGTGTACATACAGAGTTAAAAAATTCAAATAAACGCATATAAAATCACACAGAATATAAAATCATAACAATAAGACAAGTAAGGATAACAATCACTTGACAATGTACAACTTGATTGACAAAGATAAGATAAGATAAGATAAGATATTCCTTTATTGATCCCCTTGGGGAAATTCAGGCATCATATAGCAGCATGGGGGAGGGGGGGAGGGGGTACAGGTAGTAAAACAACACAGTGTACAGGTAGTAAAAAACAACACAGGCAGTGTAAACAATTGATCAATATGGTCAATATAATTTACTATCTGACTAGCTGAAGAAATATTCACATTATTCACAGTGTCACACAGGGTGCAGTATGCATAAGGTAGTGTTATAATTTACTATCTACTGAGTATACATTATTCACAGGTTGGAGATCAAGGTTTTAAACTCTGTAACAGAGGAGAGCCAGCATTGTTACAGTGCTATATATACGCCAGGTATCCCATTTGTTGCTCTTAGGAGAATAAAGTATTGGACAATATTATCACTTGATTGGAAGGCCAGAATTGAGCGTATCATGGTAACATCATACGTAGCTTAAATTTCCAATAAATTGGTCTATTTCCCCCCTTTTTAAATGGATTAAACATTGCACATGTTGTATCATAATTTCTGTTTTCCTGTGACCAAATTGTCCCTTCCTAGTCATTCCTCCTAGGATTGGTGTTGTGTTGACACTCTGTGATGTTAGCCAGCTGGTGTTGAAGGGGATTGATGTGTTAGGTGCTGCCCTCCACTGGATTACATGGAATAATGCAGGCTCTCTGACCTCATTACAATCAATTAATCCAACTCTGAGCAGAAAACATACCAGCTAAATACCAGATTATTTGATTCACATTACAGTCATAGCTTAAATACCCCCCCCCCCCCCCAAACACCCTCTGGTTTTCTGTGTGTGTATGTGTGAGTGAGTGTGTGCGCATGTGTGTGTGCATGCATGAAAACAGATGGATGTATGATTAGATGACCCTGAATTCTAGGGGAAAATCTGGACATGTGTTCAGTCAGTGATGCTTTAACGTGTTTTGTGTGTGTGTGTGTCTGTCTGTCTGTGTGTCTGTCTGTGTGTCTGTCTGTCTGTCTGTCTGTCTGTCTGTCTGTCTGTCTGTCTGTCTGTCTGTCTGTCTGTCTGTCTGTCTGTCTGTCTGTCTGTCTGTCTGTCTGTCTGTCTGTCTGTCTGTCTGTCTGTCTGTCTGTCTGTCTGTCTGTTGCCTGTCCTGTCTGTCTGTTCTGTCTGTGTGTGTGTGTGTGTGTGTGTGTGTGTGTGTGTGTGGTGTGTGTGTGTGTGTGTGTGTGTGTGTGTGTGTGTGTGTGTGTGTGTGTGTGTGTGTGTGTGCATCCTGCAGGCTACTACACTCACGTCCTCCACGCTGGCAGACGTACAGGAGAATGTAATGGAGTACCTGCAATGTTCTCAGCCGACCAAATGGTCATCAACCATGACCATGACATCATCTGGACAGAGGCCTATATGGATACTGTGGTGAGTCCTCTCTCTCTCTCTCTCTCTCTCTCTCCTCTCTCTCTCTCTCTCTCTCCTCCTCTCTCTCTCCTCTCTCTCTCTCTCTCTCTCTCTCTTCCCTTTCATTCTCCTCTTTCATTATCTCTCCCCATCCTCTCTCCTCTCTCACTCCCTCGCCCTCTTTCATTCTCTCTCTCTTTTGTTCTCTCTCCCTCTTTCTCTCCCTCTCTCATCACCCTCTCTCTCTACCTCCATCCCAACCTTCCACTATCCATTTCTCAGTCTCTCTCAACCCATCTGCTCTTTCTCCTCTCTTTTTCTCTATATCCTCTCCTCCCCCTCCATCCTCATTTTTCATTTCCATCATAATATACCCCATAATAACCCCTGCGGAAAATACATGTTTTTTTTTTCATACGCGCTGTAGAGATTTACCACATATCTATTATAGAAATGTACGGTGAATCACTATAGTATTACTGTAGTTTTCCCTTAGAAATGCCACATTTCTATAGTGATTGACTATAATGCGTGCCAAATAAAACCTCAGGAGTTCATTTTCACACGGGAATGCAATTGCTTCAATCTCATTGTTGTTCTCCCTGTGTTGTTCTCTCATCCGTATCCAGCTCCCATCCACCAAGGAGGTAAACGTTGCTATAGCATTAGCATCATGTAGCCCAGTGGTTCTCAACACGGGGTCCCAGGGACCCTCGGGGGTCCTTGCTATTTCACTCACTAGAAGCTAAGCTGTATAAAAGTGACTATTTTGATCGGTTTCACTTTCTCGTCAGCTAGTTGTGGATTTCTGGAACTCAATCATATTTAATAACAAAACTCTACTCATAGGGGGTCCTGATACAAAGTCTTATCACATGGTGCCCCACGGCCTAATGTGTATTTGGGGAGGGGGGGGGGGGGGGGGGGGGGGGGGGGGTTTGGGGGCGATGATGATAACGGTTGAGAACCACTGATTTAAACCTCAAGAGACGACGTTAGTAGCCTATTTTCTTAGCTTCCACCTGTTAAAGGTTAGTACTTTCTTGTAGTTTCACCTGTTAAAATGAAATACTTCCTTGTAGTTTCACCTGTTAAAAGTGAATACTTCCTTGTAGTTTCACCTGTTAAAATGTAATACTTCCTTGTAGTTTTCACCTGTTAAAAGTGAATACTTCCTTGTAGTTTCACCTGTAAAAGTGAATATTCCTTGTAGTTTCACCTGTTAAAAGTGAATACTTCCTTGTAGTTTCACCTGTTAAAGTGAATACTTCAGTGTAACTTTCACCTGTTAAAAGTGAATACTTCAGTGTAGCTTTCACCTGTTAAAAGTCATACTTCAGTGTAGCTTTCACCCTGTTAAAAGTTAGTATTTCCTTATAGCTTTCACCTGTTAAAAGTGAATAATTCCTTATACAGTAGCTTTCACCTGTTAAAAGTTACCAAAGTTCTAAAGGATAAATGACAGGTCTCTCAGAAGAATAAGCTAGTCAAGGGTATAGCGTTGGGGCTAGCCTCAAGAGACCAGTTGGTAAACAGCCGTTGGACTAGTGGCTCCCTCTGGAGCAGATCGGTCGCTACAACTGCAGTTTACTCTCGGAGGAGGTGACACTCATTCGCACCACACAAGAGCCAGCATTGCTGATCTGTGCTCGCTAGTTTCAAAAACCAACATGTCTTGTGTGTCTTGTGTGTCTTGTGTGTGTGTGTGTGTGTGTGTGTGTGTGTGTGTGTGTGCGTGCGTGCGTGCGTGTGTGTGTGTGTGTGCGTGCGTGCGTGCGTGTGTGTGTGTGTGTGTGTGTGTGTGTGTGTGTGTGTGTGTGTGTGTG
>NC_140179.1:94212206-94213990 GCF_963971535.1 Notolepis coatsorum | reverse complement strand
AAAAAAATTATCATTCTTTCCAAAAGCAAAGAGGCCTAGAAGCGTGGCTAACGCTAATGGTACACATACCAGAGGCTAACTGCCTACGAAAACAGGCACAGAGGCACTGAAAGAGGATTTCACCCATCTAATGAACACACTATACTAGACACATATCAAGATGTATCCATCAGTGGACCAATTGCATGCTTTTGCAAAGGACAAGAAGCCTTCAGTCGACTCCTTCAGACATTAAGCACCCCCCACAGCCCAAATGGAATGATAAAAAAAAATCGTATTTAAAAAAAAAAAAATTATATATTATACTTTTTTTTATTTTAATTTTTATTATTAGTCGACCAATAGTCGACTAACGGCAAATTTTGGCCTATTATAGTCGACCATCCAAATCCTTAGTCGGGGACAGCCCTAGTGGAGTGTGACCTGGTCTACTGGTTTGTGACGTGGAAGAGACAGACAGTGGAGTGTGACCTGAATGAATGAATGAATGAAAACTTTATTTAATAGATTGCAGAATGGGTACAATACAGTACGGCTCAATACATACAATTGTTAAGGGGATGCAGACCAGAGAAAGACTTTCGTCTTGTTTACATCAGGGTCCCCCATTTTCAATTCATAGTGACATTTATGACACACACAACATACATGACATCATGACATCTATGGCATAGGGACATACATGACATACAGCCAGGTATATAGTACTGTTACATTTGTGACATATATGATGTGCAAATATACAGTACTGTTACCCATAGATCCTGACAGAGAGTATATACATATGATGGGGAGGAGACTGTACATTAGGAGGGGGTGGGTGGGTGGGAGAGAATATATACATACGGTGGGGAGAGAATATATACATACGGTGGGGAGAGAATATATACATACGGTGGGGAGAGAAATATACATACAGTGGGGAGAGAAATATACATACGGTGGGGAGAGAAATATACATACGGTGGGGAGAGAAATATATACATACGGTGGGGTGAGAAATATACATACGGAGGGGGGGAGACTGTCTATTAAGAGGGGGTGGGGGGGTTTGGACCTTTACGGTGGCCAGTTTCGAATGGCAGCCTCCCATAGTCTACTGGTCTACTGGTCTACTGGTCTACTGGTTGACTGGTTTGCCGCGGAAGAGACAGACATCTGACAGAGGCAGCAAACACATACTGTATTTAGAGAGTTGAGTTTTGTGGATAAACAGATTCCATGTAACAGGATTATAAAACAACAACAACAGGAGATTATAGATGTTTTGAAAAACATACTGTGGCTGATTGCTGGATGATTAGTTATAACCCTTTCAGGTGTACAACCTCACATGTTGAGAACTGAACATTCTAATGGCCATGGCTTCGGTAATGATGATGTCACAATGGCTACGGGCAATGATGATGTCACAATGGCTACGGGTAATGATGATGTCACAATGGCTACAGGTAATTATGATGTCACAATGGCTACGGTAATAGAATAGAATAGAATAGAAATACTTTTATTATCCAGAGGGAAATTTGACACTGCAAATCGCTCAACATTAAACATTTAGACAGAACAGGTCACGAATAAGAATAACAAAACAAATCAAATTGCCTAAAATAAGATTATATCCCCTGTGTACGCATAATGTATACTACTCACTAATATTATCCATACTTAACACATAATGTACTGTATACTACCTACTAATATTATCCATACTTAACACATAATGTATACTACCCACTAATATGATCCATACTTAACACATAATGTATACTACCCACTGATAT
>NC_140179.1:94172206-94207206 GCF_963971535.1 Notolepis coatsorum | reverse complement strand
CGTCAGAGAGCCGCGGCCCAATGCACATCGTCGGGCTTTTTTTTTTTTTTTTTTTGCCAGGCGACCGATTTTTTAAGCCAAATATCACTTCAATCCTATTAAGTTAGTTCAAGTTAGTTATTCATTTATATGTGCTATTTATGAGAGGGCTAACTTGTTGCAAAATAATAATGATAATAATAATAGCCTCATTAAAATACTATGGTTGCTTCGGTTGTTTTCAGCGTTTTATGTGCATAATCTGTTATTTAGTTTGAAATGTTCGTTGAAATAAGTAGATTTTTCTTTTTGTTTATTTATTAAGTTAATATAAAACCATATAGTCACATTTTAGAATACAATAGAATAGAATTTTAGAATACAACTAGAAACACTGTCCTGTCCTGCTTCTAAGTTCAGTGGCCTGACAAAAAAAAATAATAATAAAAAAATTTAAAATTAAAAATTAAAAATAAAAAATAATATATATATTTTTTTTTAAATCATCTCGCGGCCCACCCGTGGCTGCTCGCGGCACACCTTTGGGTCGCGACCCCGACTTTGGGAACCACTGCTATAGACTACCTAAAAACCGTCATATCACCTCAACTAGATCCATACCAATTCGCCTACCGTGCCAACAGGTCAGTAGAGGACGCCATTAGTCTAGTACTCCACCACACACTCCTACACCTAGAATCCCCCAATACATACGCACGCATCCTGTTTAACTTCAGGACATGAACATCAACCCGGCCATAAACTACTGGATCCTTGACTTCCTCAGCAAGAGAACCCAAAAAGTCAAGGTGAACAACCTCACATCCCACTCCCTGACACTCAGCACTGGTGCCCCACAGGGCTGCGTCCTTTCCCCCTGGCTCTTCTCCATCTACACCAACCAACTCATCTCCCTGGACAGCTCAGTAAAAATCTTTAAATATGCAGACGACACCACCATCCTCGGCCTGATCACAAACAACGACGAGACCTCATACCGGCGAGAGGTGGACAGAGCAGCGAGATGGTGCTCCATCAACAACCTCCTGCTCGACACCTCCAAAACCACCGAAATAGCCATAGACTTCAGATCTGCCAACAAAACACACAAACTCCCACTATCAATCACTGACCAATCCATAACTCTGACGGACTCACTCAAATTCCTAGGCACCCACATCAACAATAACCTAAAATGGGACACCAACATCACCTACATTACAAAAAAGGCCCAGCAGCGCCTGTACTTCCTGAGGAAGTACAGGGTCAAACGCCACCTGCTGGTCCAATTCTCTTCAATAACAGTCTGGTACGGTTCCGCACAAAAACTATCCATACAAAAACTTCAGCGCATCATCAACAAGGCCTCCAAAATCACAGGATGTGACCTTCCCTCCCTGGACTCCATCTTCACCTCCCGCACAACCCCCCGCGGCAGAAAAATAGCTAAGGACCCCTCACACCCAGCACACCCCCTGTTTCAGCCCCTGCCCTCAGGTAGGCGCTTTAAGTCCATCCTTTCCAAAACCACCCGCTTCAAAGACAGCTTCTTCCCCACCGCCATTCGGACCCTGAACTCCCTTGGCCCCCCTCTCCCCCTTCCGCCCCCACACTAACCAAGCTCATGACCGATGGACTAGATTCTTCTGTGTGTTTATGTGTTTATGTTGTGCTATGTTGTGCTGTGCTGTATTTATGTATTTATTGTGTCATGTTGTACTGTATTATGTATCCACCCTGGCCTGTACCGAACAAGAATACCACCAACCTGGTTGCATGGCAATAAAGGAAACTTGAAACTTGAAGCCAGCTAACAGAAGCCCACACATCATTATAGGGAGGTGTAGTCTGACGTCACTGGTTGTTCCACCCATATAGGGATTTATCATTGGGAAAATGGATTATCGGCTATTGTAACAATTCTGCCTCATGGAAATTGAAAAGCTTTCCATTTTTGCACAAAATGAGTTCCCTTCTATCACTAACATTATTGTTTAAGCATTTTTGGTTGAAATCAAATGTGGCGATTTTTTTTTATGATTAATTGTGAATATTTTCATGTTGAGCTATAGATTGTGGATGAATAAGCACAGAAAGGTACACCATGCCAATGTTAATGCTTTATTTGTTTTAAACGAGACGATTTAGAAATGGGCAATGGGGAAATACATTGCGTTGGACAGAGGGTGGAACACGAAAAACGGCAATGACGTAACCACTACACCTCCCTATTACTGACCATGTAATAATGCTTTAACCCTTTCACTGCCGCACTACCAAACGGTTAACCCTTTCACTGTGACAATACACAGAGGGTTAACCCTTTTGTTGTGAAGGGCCAGATTAAACCGAATATATATATTTATTTGTATATATATATTTAATTGTATTTGTATATTCTCTAATATTCCTTGATATCCCTTGTATATTCCTTGTACAATATGCATTGAATATCCATTCTAGCCTACTGAACATCCCATAATAGTCTCCATTCTACTATTGGTCGAGACCTTGGTGCCAGGCTGCCATACCCCCCAGACCCAGTTCAAACGTACCGCTCAACATGTACGAACAAGTCCTAGTTCCGCGTAGGAATCTGGCTACCGCACCACTAACGGTACTATTTGTTCATAGTGCGTATATATACTGCGCTACTAAAGTAGGACTTCCTTTTCAGTCCAGTTTCTTACCCTCCAATAGAGTCACAGACGTAAAGCCTCCCCGCGACGCCACGTGTGGGAGTAAGGCCAAGTTCGGCCTACCATCGGTATTGAGACATCGTGTATATTAATATTTGAATAGTCATATTTGGCACTATATCGTCGAGTTGGACGTAGTCTATTAAGCTAATAATAGTCTATTCATATGTAGTGCTTCGTGCGGTGAGAATACTATCGTAGTCAGTACCCCATCGTTTCGGGCAGAGAACTGGCTGCTTATCCAGGATGGTCGACCCCATGTGAGACTGCATCCGAGGAGCCCCAGAGCCGACGAGCGAGTGGACCTGTATACCGGATTATTCTACCGACGACAGCCCGCCTTCCCAGGCACGGATTATGCTTTGTATACAGTGATTATTCTATAGATAAAGACCCCCGACACTGCCGTGTGTTGGAACCCCCCCCCCTGGAGAGGACGCAAGGTGAGGAGACGCTCTGCAAGACGAAGTCGCTTCACGTCTCTCCCCCGTGGACCGGAGAGAGCCGGCTCACAGAGAGTCCACCTGCTTTCATCTGTGGTCCAAGGATCGCTGGCGCACCGAGCTGCACAACTGTGGGTTCACCCAGGATACCCTTGGCCGGACGAGGCAGCCAGACTCTACCCCCCCCCCCCTCCTACTCCTGTTGTCTTACAAGCGACCGGATTACCCCCCTTAGTGTATCCAGTCTTATAATCATTAAAGTATCATTGCTGTTATTCCTTAACTATTCCAGGTCGTATATTTACCGCCTGCGCCACCAGAGATTGGACATTCTCTATTGATATACCAACGAATACTCTTTGCCATAAAAGTGCATACTATTTCAATTCATAAATGTAATTAAGTGATTAAGTGCTTGCTCTACACACCATTGCTGTGTAGTAATAAATACATACTTCGACTTCGTACATTTGTGTTGGATCCGTTTCATCTACGTGAGAGTGTTTATCATAATATATTTATGCCGAGTACTGGGTGGCCGAATATTAAGTACAAAGGTAGTGGTAGTAAGTATCATATCTAGTAATACAGTCAGGGAATTGTACCCCTCAGTTACAATTGGTCCTTCGAGCCGGAGGGTAATTAGTGTAATATTAATATAGTGTTATTAATATTGAAATGGCCTATGATGAACACTCCACGAAACGATCCTCCTAACCAACACCCGCAGCGCGAACGACGGCTCCCTCAGTACTTAGAGGCTTACGCTGTCAGTCAACAACCTAGTCTTCTACTAACAGTAAACGCGGTAAAACTAGAAAGTAAAAGTATGTCTAACCCCAACGCCCAGACTACCCCGACCATAGAGGCCCCTACGGGTTCTAATGTAACTGACCAAGTTCACGGTGGGGACCAGTGGGAACCAGACATGACTTCACACCCCGCCAGTACTGAAGAAGTAGTCCCCGATGAGTCCCGGGAGGAATACAACGCTACCGAGAGAGAACTCGGCACGGAAGAAGACGGGGAGAGCACCGTGGAGATAGAGCTCCAAGGCTCCGCAAGGAGTACCCCGAGGGAAGGCTCCCCTATACAACCGCCTTCTCCCAGCGAGGCAGAGAGGACCCTACAGCAGGCCTTCCTCATCAGCCTGAACGCCGCTGCTGAACGCGACCGACTGCAGATCCAGCAGCGGAGCGAAGAAGAGCATATACGTCTAGAAATAAGACGCATTCAGAGGGAAGAGAATGTGGCCCGAGACCGAGCAGACAGCCAGCGAGCAGCTGCTGGTGCTCTACGGGACGCAGAGCGCGACAGACAGCAAGCGCAACTAATAGAACAGCTGATCAGACGGACAACACCCTCTCCCTCCGCCAGAGGCTCCAGGAACTCGTCTAGACACACCTCCAGGGCGGCATCCCCTAGCCGAGTAAACAACCCTGAACTTGACCAACAGACGAGGTCTATACCCCCCACAGACCACCTCCCCCCACCGGTCCAAGCGAGACCTAGCAACCGGGAAGGAGCAGCATATCCTGTGGAGAGGCTAAACCAGAGACTACAAGCACTGGATGACCTAACTGAAGACGAAGAGGAAGAGGAGGAGAACCACGCCCGACGACAGCACAGTACTCTACCGGACCAGGAGGTCCGGTACAGCCCAGGCTATACTCCCGCGGAGCTGCGCTACAGACCCCCGACTCTATACACGGGTGAGCACGACGCACGACCCGCACCGAGGAACAGCACCTGGACAAGCGGGCCATGGTACACTGCCGGTACCAGCCCATACCAAGGAGCGGGAGGAGACTCGCCTAGGAGGCCTCTCCCCCAGCGCTCGCCGATGTATCCACAGTCAGCGTCATACATTGGCACGCCTATGGTACCCGACTTCACCCAAGAGAACCGGGCCCAGTATACAGAACTCCGCATGTGTCTGGAGACCATGTTGGTGGATGTATTGGATGAACGCCATAAATACGCCATCCTACTGAAGCACTTAAAGGTACCCCGCGCACATAATATAGCGCTCGCCTACGCGACTTCCACCACCCCATACACAGCAGCACTGGTAGCATTGGACCAGAGGTATGGGCGCATATGGGATTACGTGATCCAGGAGATCCGACACATCGACCGCTTACCCCCAGCAATAGACAATCGAGCACTGGACGACCTGTCCATCAGAGTGCAGTCCCTGGTAGGGATGTTGGGAGCGCAGAGAGAGAAGGGGAGGCATGAACTTTACGCCAACTCAAATGTGGAAAGGATCTTGGAGAAGCTGCCGCCCGCTCGACAGGAGCGTTTTAGGCGGCAGAGAGACCACCGAGACCCGAATGGCCCCGAACCGAACCTCCTCGATCTAGCAGACTTCCTGGCGAGAGAAGTCAGTAGCCTACGGCTAGATACATTCGGACGGAGCACCCCTGGGTCCAGAGAAGGAACCAGACGACTAAATGATGGAAGAAGATCGGTGACTGTGATGCACCAATCGGAGTCAGTACCGAGCAGCAGGAGCCACAGTACCCCCTCCAGAACGGAGAAGTGGAAGATAGTGTGCCCCTACTGTGAGAAAGAACACTGGCTAGCGCAATGTGACTCCTTCCCCAAGCTGAACGCGGAGGAAGCAAGTCAATGGATAAAGTCCAACAAGCGCTGTTTTCGCTGTGCGCGCTCACACATGGCAGCCGAATGCCGCTTAAAGAAAAGGTGCACCAAGTGCGATGGAGCCCATCTGGACATACTTCACGACAGTAACAGACGGCGCCCTTCACCCGCACCATCCAGCAGCAAAGCGAGCGTCATGTACATCGATCCCGCCAGCAGCAGTGGAGCCCGAGTACTCCTAAAAGTAGTGCGTGTGACACTAAGCTACCAGAATAAAGTCCTGGACACTTACGCCGTCCTCGATGACGGGTCAGAGAAGACCCTTCTGCTCGCCCCCGCTGCGGCCCAGCTAGGGCTGCGGGGAAGCGAAACCCAAATGACAATTCGGACAATAAGACGAGATTTGAAGACGATAAAGGGCGAGAATGTCTCATTCTCTATCGCAGCAAGCGGCCAGCCTGAGCGACGGTACCAGATTACAGACGCTTTCACCAGCCAAGAAATAGGACTGTCGCGGTACACATACCCCGTCGCCAAGCTGATGGAGAAATATGCACATCTGCGCAAGTTACCGATCCCGCTCATAGACAATGCTGACCCTGTTGATAGGCTCCGACCATGCAGACCTCATTGTCCCGATAGACCGGGTTCATACCGGACCCCGAGGCTGTCCTGCAGCAGTCGAGACCCGTTTGGGATGGACTCTCCAAGGCCCGCTCGCCAAATCTCTCAACCGAAGTACAGCCACTAGATGTCTCCACTCCCGAGTCACAGAGGGAGAAACCGCACTCCTGCAACACGTAGAGCGGCTATGGACCTTGGAACAAATGCCCTTTAAGAACGGAAAGAAAGACATTCGCTCTAAAGATGACATTTACGCCATTCACCTCCTCGAGACAGGGACCAAGAGAGTCCCGGTCAACGGCGTGTTGAGATACGCCACGCCACTCCTGCGGCGAGAAGGAATGCCTACTTTCCACGCCAAGACAGACGCCACAGAACGGTACCTGCTGAACACGGAGCGGCGCTTAGCCAAGAACCCCGCCCAAGAGAGTGTATACCGCGCTGAGATTGAGAAGCTCATCACAGCGGGACACGTCACAAAGATGGACATTAAAGAGGCTGACCAGACCACTGAATCGTGGTACGTGCCTCACCACAAGGTCCATCACAACGGTAAAGACCGCATAGTATTTAACTGCAGCTACCAGATCGGATCCCAAAATCTGAATAAAGAGTTACTGCCCGGTCCCACACTCGGCCCCTCCCTACTCGGCGTTCTACTCCGCTTCCGCCAGGAAAAGGTGGCCATCAGCGGGGACATTAAAGGAATGTTCCTGCAGGTGAGATTAGTAGAGGAGGACAAGCCCCTGTTACGGTTCCTATGGAGAGAGAAGCCAGGAGATGAGCACCCAGCCATCTACCAATGGGAAGTCCTCCCCTTCGGAACGACGTGCAGCCCCTGCTGTGCTACATTTGCACTACAGAAACATGTAGCAGAGGACCCAGCAGCGGACGAAGAGGTCCGACACAGCGTAAAGAACAGCTTCTACGTAGACAACTGTCTACAAAGCCTTTCAACCCAGGAAGAAGCCGAGGCTCTCCTGATTAAACTCTGCGCCTCATTGATCAAAGGCGGCTTTGATCTCAGGCAGTGGGCCAGCAGCGATCCGCAAGTACTGCGCAGCCTCTCCTCCGAGGACAAGGCAGCCAGCAGCGAGACCTGGATGGCTACAATCCCGGGAGAAGCCCAGGAGATGACCCTGGGATTGGTGTGGCGATTCAAAACAGATTCGCTTCACTACAGACACAAGCCCCTGACTACGGAGCAGGGAAGGCCGGCGGCGGCGCCGACCACCAGACGGAGTGTGTACACAACACTCGCCCGACAATATGACCCGCTAGGATGTATTCTACCGTACACCACCAGGGCAAAAATGATTGTACGAGCATTGTGGGACAAGGACCAGGGCTGGGACGACCCCATTCCCGCACACCTTGCATCCACCTGGAGAGAGTGGGAGATGGAGCTCCACTCACTCCCAGGCGTTAATATGCGCCGGAGCTACTTCCCACCCACGGTGAGGCCAGAGACATGTAAAATGGACTTACACGTCTTCAGTGACGCCTCAGAGGTCGCATACGGATCAGTAGCCTACTTGCGGGCCCAAGAAGAGGGGGGAGAGATCTACACAGCATTTGTCCTCGCCCGCTCGAGAATAGCCCCACGCAAGCAACAATCTATCCCACGCCTAGAGCTCTGCGCAGCCCTAGCCGGAGCGCACCTAGCCACGCTCATCCAACGTGAGCTCACCATACCGGTGTCTAGAACAATCCTGTGGTCAGATTCCACGACAGTACTCGCCTGGATCAAATCGGACTCATGCAAGTACAAAGTCTTCGTGGGAGTCAGAGTCACCGAGATTCAAGACTTAACCGAAGAGTTAACCGGAGAAACAGAGTGGCGCTACGTTGATACAAAACAGAACCCAGCTGACGTCATCACCCGGGGAATGCCCCTAGATGACCTCACCCGTCGCAATGTCTACAGTGACGGCCCAGCATTCCTAAAGCTCCCGGAAGGAGAGTGGCCCACGCCTATCCCGAGGGAAGCCAGTCAGGAGGAGGCTGAGAATAAGAAGCCTGTGTTCTGTGGATTGAGCACTGTTATCTCCGCAGACCCCAACATAGATGATTGCACTACCATAGAGAGTGCACAACAAATGACAGTCCTCACGGAGATTGAGGGAGTATTGAACTCTAAGCCCCTCGGCTACATCTCCAGCGATGTGGCGGATATCGACCCAGTTACCCCCAACACACTCCTGATGGGGCGGCTAGATCCCGCGTTACCCCAGACAATGTACCGGCCTGAAGAAGCGAACGGCCGACGAATGTGGAGGTACAGCCAAGTATTAGCCGACAAGTTTTGGAGCAGTTTCCTACTGCACTACCTACCGTCTCTACAGACCCGCCAGAAGTGGGTAAAGGAGAGAGACAATTTGACAGAAGGAACAGTCGTCATGATTATTGATCAATCACTGCCCAGAGCTATGTGGCCGGCCGGCCGCGCAAGCAAAGTGATCACCGGTGCCGACGGCAAGGTCCGAGCAGCTGAAGTGCTTGTCCAGGGTCGCCCTTACACCCGTCCCGTGGCGAGGCTCATAGAACTGCCCCGACTCCCAGACACAATCGATGATGACCATGACCCTATAACCCTATGACTTTGTGAAGTTGACTGACCCCTACAGCAAACCCTTATGTGTAAATAGACAACGCGATTAATCTGTCTCTGCTTAACTGATTAGGTCTGGGACCAATCAGGGGGTGGCTGTTGTGAAGGGCCAGATTAAACCGAATATATATATTTATTTGTATATATATATTTAATTGTATTTGTATATTCTCTAATATTCCTTGATATCCCTTGTATATTCCTTGTACAATATGCATTGAATATCCATTCTAGCCTACTGAACATCCCATAATAGTCTCCATTCTACTATTGGTCGAGACCTTGGTGCCAGGCTGCCATACCCCCCAGACCCAGTTCAAACGTACCGCTCAACATGTACGAACAAGTCCTAGTTCCGCGTAGGAATCTGGCTACCGCACCACTAACGGTACTATTTGTTCATAGTGCGTATATATACTGTGCTACTAAAGTAGGACTTCCTTTTCAGTCCAGTTTCTTACCCTCCAATAGAGTCACAGACGTAAAGCCTCCCCGCGACGCCACGTGTGGGAGTAAGGCCAAGTTCGGCCTACCATCGGTATTGAGACATCGTGTATATTAATATTTGGCACTATATCGTTGAGTTGGACGTAGTCTATTAAGCTAATAATAGTCTATTCATATGTAGTGCTTCGTGCGGTGAGAATACTATCGTAGTCAGTACCCCATCGTTTCGGGCAGAGAACTGGCTGCTTATCCAGGATGGTCGACCCCATGTGAGACTGCATCCGAGGAGCCCCAGAGCCGACGAGCGAGTGGACCTGTATACCGGATTATTCTACCGACGACAGCCCGCCTTCCCAGGCACGGATTATGCTTTGTATACAGTGATTATTCTATAGATAAAGACCCCCGACACTGCCGTGTGTTGGAACCCCCCCCCCCTGGAGAGGACGCAAGGTGAGGAGACGCTCTGCAAGACGAGGTCGCTTCACGTCTCTCCCCCGTGGACCGGAGAGAGCCGGCTCACAGAGAGTCCACCTGCTTTCATCTGTGGTCCAAGGATCGCTGGCGCACCGAGCTGCACAACTGTGGGTTCACCCAGGATACCCTTGGCCGGACGAGGCAGCCAGACTCTACCCCCCCCCCCCCTCCTACTCCTGTTGTCTTACAAGCGACCGGATTACCCCCCTTAGTGTATCCAGTCTTATAATCATTAAAGTATCATTGCTGTTATTCCTTAACTATTCCAGGTCGTATATTTACCGCCTGCGCCACCAGAGATTGGACATTCTCTATTGATATACCAACGAATACTCTTTGCCATAAAAGTGCATACTATTTCAATTCATAAATGTAATTAAGTGATTAAGTGCTTGCTCTACACACCATTGCTGTGTAGTAATAAATACATACTTCGACTTTGTACATTTGTGTTGGATCCGTTTCATCTACGTGAGAGTGTTTATCATAATATATTTATGCCGAGTACTGGGTGGCCGAATATTAAGTACAAAGGTAGTGGTAGTAAGTATCATATCTAGTAATACAGTCAGGGAATTGTACCCCTCAGTTACACCTTTCACTGCCACACAACAGCAGGTTAACCCTTTCACTGCCACACTACAGAAGGTTAACCCTTTACTATCACACTAACCGTCGGTAGTGTGATAGTAAAGGTTTAACCTTCTGTAGTGTGGCAGTGAAAGGGTTAAAGGTCCACAGATACAGAAGTCATCGATTGACATTTGATTGACATCCCAAAGTACCCTCAAAATCTAAATGTATTGGACATTATTTGGGGGTTCCGCCCTCGCATGCAGAAAGACGTCACTCACGGAGTAGTATCTTATAATATAATTATAATTTTGAGGGAGAGAAGACAATTGATTTCTTTATACGACAATTATTATCTATTTTGCACATAGTGATAAACAGATGAGAACTGTGTTGAGATAAGAGACTCTGTATGGGATTGTTAGTAACTGTCCAACTATACATATGACTGTTTACACGAGTAACTGTTTACCTGTGTAGACAATGTCTCCATCAGTGATTGCCTTGGTGCATATATATCTGTCCCCACTGGAGGGCGCTCTGGGCGTAGCCACTCAGGTATTCTACCTTAGGGCGACTATAAAAGAGGTGGTGCCCGCCCCTATCGTTCTCTCCTCCAACGTCTCTCAAAGAGAGAAGAGTGTTGTACAACTACTGCTTATGTATGAATAAAAGAAGCCACGCCAGTTCAGGCACAAGATAGAAACCATGCCTCTTGACCACATTATTGCCGCCTTGAAGTGAGTTCTGTTAACAGGTTATGGGCCCAGATAACGCCGTGGCGAAATAGTGGAGGTACTGTATCAAGCTTAGCTGAAGTTAAAGGCTAGGATAGCGCCGGGAGCACCGCGTGGCTAGTCGCTAGGCCGACCAGAGTAAAAAGCTAAGCATACCATTAACGAAGAGGCTGGAAAACCAGAGAAGAGACAAGTGGCCGACATTCACTGGAAAAGCAGAGAACTACGAACTCTGGGAAGAGCGCATGCTGTGCTGCATGCACAGGGCGGGGCTGAAGGAGACAATCCTGGGAGCCCCCACCGCAGAACTGACAGCGGAACAGCAAGCCCTGGACGACCAGCGGAATGCTAACGCGTACTGTGAGTTAGAGCAGATGCTCGACGACACCAGCCTGGGGCTGATATTCCGCGACACTAAAGACAGAGGCCGAGAAAGCCTGGCGGTACTGAGGGAGCATTTCATCGGGCGAGGAAGACCCAGAGTCGTGGCCCTCTACACAGCACTAACGGGCCTGAGGAAGGGGACCACCGAAACCGTGACCGAATACGTCAACAGAGCGGAGCAAATCACGACGCCATTGAGGAGTGCCGGAGAAGCACAGAGCGATGGGCTAATGATGGCGATGATGATGAGGGGACTACTGGAGCTGTACAAACCGTTCACACTCCTGATAACACACGGTTCAACGGACATTACGTTGGGACAGTTCAAGGCTAAGCTAAGGAACTTCGAGGCCTCAGAAGACACCCACCGAGCCACCACGGAGGAGGGGGAGAGGGTGCTAAAGCCTCGAGAGACGCCAAGAGAGAGAACCAGGACTACGACGGACCTGGCGTGTTGGCGATGCGGAGATAAAGGCCATCGGAGAAGCGAATGCACAAAGACTGTCTGGTGTAGCTTCTGCAAATCCACGGGGCACACAGACAGAGCGTGCATGAAGAAACACAACCAGAACGCGCGATACGCGCACGGACAAAATGGCGGCCACAAGTCAAACTAGATCTGCCAACCTCCTGAACCCACACATGACCCAGTCATGGCAACCCCCCCCCCCCCCCCCTCCATCCCTCTCTCACACACATGCACACGCACACACACACACACACACACACACACACACACACACACACACACACACACACACACACACACACACACACACACACACACACACACACACACACACACACACACACACACAAGCACTAACACACTGTCAGGGCAAAACTGCTCTCACACGGGCTGATTGGTACCAATTAACTCTCACTGACTGCCACCCCAATCAGGACTCAATCAGCAGCAGCTGGCAGTGCTGCTCTTAGCAGACCAGTGTTAGACATTCAACATGGACTGTGCATGTGCTCTGCTCATTACCCGCATAGGCAGCCGGTAAGGATATTTGATTGTGTGTATATATGGGGATGTATTTATGTATGGTTTAAGTGTTAAGTTGGGAATGTATTTATGTATGGTTTAACTTAAGTGTTTACTTTAAAGTATGTTACATTACTAGCCCGCACTAGCCTCACTAGCCCACATTTAAAGTAGTCACAAGAGAGTAATCATCTTTGTACATTGCATAGGTTTTAGAGTGGTATGATGCATAATTGGTAGAGTAAGTTAATTAACTTTAAACTTCCAATGTGTATTTTATTTCCTGTATTTTTCTGTGTTTTGTTCTAAAGGTTTTTTACCTAAAAAAGCTACTGGCTAAACTGCTAATAGCTAATTGCCAAAAGCAAATAGTAGACCATTGCTAACCATACAAATACCATCTACTGGCAAACAATGGCTGAAGTAGGAAGGAATGCAAAAAACCTTTGAATAATAAAAATCAATAAATGGAGAAAGAAGGTCATTCTCGGTCTGGTTCTTGAGTGAAATCCAGTTAACCCTTCGGGTGAGCAAGCAAACATCCTACCAAGTTGGGGATAGAGCACAAGGTCAATATTCAAAAAACACATACAACTTGACAAAAGCCACGGACAAAATGGCGACTACAGGCGAGATGAAAGCCACGGACGGAATGGCGACTACGGACAGGATAACGGCTGTGGACAGGATGACAACAGCGGACACGACAGTGGCGACTATCGACGTGAGATGAATCGAGATGACGCCCGGAGAATCGATGGCGGCGACGATCGACGCGAGGCGAGTCGAGCCGACGCCCGGAGGATAACGGGACAAGAAGACTGCGCTTTCGGAGCGCGGATGGCGGACATCGCCGGACCGGCCCAGATGCAGCGGGCCCCGAGAAGGAGACTGATCGTGGACACGGGCGCGTCGTCCCATGTCATCAACGACAGGAGTCGGTTCAAGAACTTTGACGACACTTTCCACTCGGAGAGGCACTGCATGGAACTGGCAGACGGTAGACGCATCTACGGGTTGGCACAAGAGAGGGGAGACGCACAGGTATGCCTCACGGACAGCAGGGGGCGCCGGCGTACGGTGACGCTAAAGAACGCCCTATATGTACCATCGTTCCCACAAAGACTATTCTCTGTAATAGCTGCTACTGCAAGCGGCGCCAACGTGTCCTTCGATGAAGGTAAACATTTTCTTGTAGAACCTGACGGTACCCGGTTTGACATAAAGATGTACCAGAGAGTATTTGATCTGAAAACGGAGTGTAATGACTACGACCAGTGTAACGATAATGATGATGTGTATAGCGGGACGGCCAGTCACAATATTCAGACATGGCACGAGATTATGGGTCATTGTAATTACGAGGATTTACTGAAACTACAAGTAGTATCAGAGGGTATGCACATTGAGGGGGAGAAGCGTAAACCTGACAAAAATTGTGCAATGTGCAAAACGGGGAAGTTTACCCAACCGAGATACAGAAATCCCACAGACAGAGTAGGGGTACCACTTGCACTAGTTGACATGGACCTAGTCGGCCCAGTAAGCAACGAGTCCATAGGAGGTTTTGGATATGTACAGTCTTTTACAGACATGTGTACAGGGGCAGTGTTTGTTTACTTTATCAAAGAAAAGAGTGAAATACTCCAGGCCACGGAAAAATTCCTGGCAGACGTAGCTCCTTATGGTACAGTAAAATGTTTGAGGTCCGACCACGAAACCGAGTTCACAAACAGAGAGTTCCAATCACTGTTGGGAAGGTATAAGATACGAGACGTCACGTCCATATCCCACACACCAGAGCGGGGTGGCAGAGAGGGAATGGCACACCCTTTCCGAAATGGCTAGATGTAAGCTAGCAGATAGTAACTTACCAAAGAGCCTGTGGCATTATGCGGTACAAGAAGCCGCTTACACCAGAAACAGGTGCTTTAATAAGCACTCGGGCACCACTCCATATACAGCACTGACAGGAAAGAAGTGTAATCTAGCCAGAATGCACCGATTTGGATCAGTGTGTTATGTGTACCTGCAGGACAAGGGAAAACCCAAGTCCAAGGATGTTAAAGGATTTTTCGTAGGACACGACAGAGGAAGTCCTGCTCTCCTAGTTTATCATCCTGGTAAAGGGATAGTACTGAAACACATGCTAGTCAAGTTTGTCACAAAGGCAACCTGTGAGGGCGAGACACAGACAGAGGAGCCAGAGCTGGACTCCAGAACAAGTTGTGTAGAAATAGAAACACAACACCCCAGTGTACTCGGTACAATTGCGCAGACAGACAGTCAGCAACCCCCAGAGGGCGATGACGAGAAGCACCTGAGGGTGACGTCAAGCGCCTCAAGCAGTGGGAGGTATTCCACAAGGGAACACAGACCCCCAGAACATCTGACAGGATATGCCCGGGAAGGGAGTGACGAAGAGGACAATACACCTATCCCTGTTGAGCACTACTACAGGGTAGTCAGTGGGGTAGACCCGACCTCTAAAGAGGCCACAATGTTCCCCGAAGAGGGCATGCATACAGTGGGAGGGAAAATGGATGTATCCAACCAAGTTACTAGAGGGCAGGCAGTCAGTGGGAGGGAGATGGGAGTACCCAATCCAGGAAGGTATTGAAAACCACGGTAAATACAAAGTATGGTTCATAGAAATTGATTGAATGCTGAAGAATTTAGCCATATATTTGGTCCCATGTTTTAGTACAGAGGTGGATGAGTTACCAGGTTTAAAATGCTGAAATGGATCATATGTTTAACCCCATGTTGAAGTACAAAGGTGGGTGGTTTACAATGTTAAAGTACAGAGGTGGATGAGTTACCAGGTTTAAAATGCTGAAATGGATCATATGTTTAACCCCATGTTGAAGTACAAAGGTGGGTGGTTTACAATGTTAAAGTACAGAGGTGGATGAGTTACCAGGTTTAAAATGCTGAAATGGATCATATGTTTAACCCCATGTTGAAGTACAAAGGTGGGTGGTTTACAATGTTAAAGTACAGAAGTGGATTTGATTATCGCCCCAGACCACAAAAGAAAGACCTAGGCAGGTTAATCCATTTTATAGGTATGGACTTCGAACAGTCTATCAACTGTGTAAAAATATCCCAGAAGAGATATGGGGGAGAAGGTCCTGAGATGTTTTTTTGTTTCACTGAAGTGAGAAATGTATAGATAAACTGTGGGTAACTTCATTCTGTTGGACAGCTTGTACTCGCCCTGACATATGTTCTGTAGTGAGTAAGGATGTCATAGTATTCTTTTTTGTTGATCCCACAGAGAATCATTGAACTACATCAAAATGTTTTTCCGTTATCCCAGAGGTGCTGCAGACGGACAGCAAGGGCTTAAAGGCTTAGAGCCTACAGGGATACTATCAGCCTGTGAAGCTGAGTATATATCTCTAGCTATGACAAAAATGTGTTTATCTAGAGCAACTGCTCGAAGTGATGGAGATAAGGTTTGAATATTGATTGAATACTTTATTTTGACACAAATCGTAGGACAAAAACATTTTAAAAATACAAGACAATAACAGTGTCAACAACGCTGGTCAAAAATGGATAAAACACAATAAAGCCAGGGCTTGTTTCCATTGTGGTCCATACATGGAACATAAAAAGGCACAGAAACACAAATGGACATGTACACTAGACAGGACACATCCTAAAAATGTGTATAAAAACACCTAACCTGACAACTCATACAGTTAACTAATGTTAAAAGAAAATCGGCAAACCCTTAAAAGCAACTCATGATAAAAGAAATAAAAGCCAAGTTATGATAAAAGAGATAAAAAACATTTTAAGACCAATTTGAGTTGCTGCTGAGCCATGTTTTTAGGGCGGATTTAAATCCGAGAGGGGAGTTCAGGAGTTTTATGAATGTTGGCAGGGCATTCCACATTACCGTAGCCGAGTAAAGAAATGCATCTTTCCCCATGCATGTCCTGACTCTCGCCGGGACCAGGTCCGTGGGGCTTCCTCTTGTGGCGTGTTTGTGGACATCTCCTACTTTATTAAAATAATTTACTTGGTACTTGGGGACCGTTTCTTTCAGTACTTTAAAAACCAGTAGCATTTTAAGCTGGTGTACCCTTTCTTCAACCCTAAGCCATCCCAGACTGCTAAAGTGGGCTGGCGTTAGGTGAGTCCTAAAGTGAAGGTTGTGCAGGAGTCTCACTAGTTTGTTTTGGGATGACTGCATTGAATGCATGGTTATGAATGCATTGTTCAAGATGTAGTAGGTAATTGAAATATATCCTCTCTACCAAATATGGTGTTTTTGTAGAATGGGCGTTCTGTCTAAACCGTTTAAAATGATGAACATTGTGTATATATGGAGACTGTTGTTTATAAGGACAACCAGGGGACCATTGTGATTATTAGGAACCTGAGGTGTCAATATAGATGTAAACATGTCATTATAAATAATATCATCTCATCAGGTATGCCATCAGATAAGAAAGAATGACACCGGTTTACTGTCCAACGGACAACAGAGTAATAGATACTGTGAAGGAACCTGTTTTCAAATTAAAACTGATGTGATTTGCAAGGGTCATGTCTAATGTGAAGGTATTGAATGTCATACCCTATGAATGCCTTTGAGTTTATATATATATTATTTCCTTTGTTAAAAATTTTGTTCCCAGAAGTCAGCCAGTGCACTAAAAAGTGGGAGTGTTGAGATAAGAGACTCTGTATGGGATTGTTAGTAACTGTCCAACTATACATATAACTGTTTACCTGTGTATAGACAATTGTCTCCATCAGTGATTGCCTTGGTGCATATATATCTGTCCCCACTGGAGGGCGCTCTGGGCGTAGCCACTCAGGTATTCTACCTTAGGGCGACTATAAAAGAGGTGGTGCCCGCCCCTATCGTTCTCTCCTCCAACGTCTCTGAAAGAGAGAAGAGTGTTGTACAACTACTGCTTATGTGTGAATAAAAGAAGCCACGCCAGTTCAGGCACAAGATAGAAACCATGCCTCTTGACCACATTATTGCCGCCTTGAAGTGAGTTCTGTTAACAAACTGGGTGAAGATAAAAGGGGGAAAATGTAAGGAAAGTTTTTCACAAACTACAACTGTAGGACAAAACAAACGGATATAATTAGTAGTCATTACCTCTTAGCTTTATGTCACCAAGAGATTCATAAGCATAATATGAAATGTGCAGGTAGGAAAATGGGGGATTTCCCTGCAGCTGAATGATGAAATACCAAAGACTGAAGGAGCAAATTCCTGGACCAAGGTCGAACCAGGGAGCTGCTGGAGTTGAAGGCCCTCTGGGAGATAAGAGTGGCAAGCGGTCGACCCACCCCCCACCCCATACCCAATCCCCCCTCCCGCGTGTACGCCCGGCGCCTATCCCACGTGTTGGTGACGGCAGCCAATTAGTACGCGTGCTGGAGGGGGGGGAGCCAAAGAAGACTGTCTCATCACCAAAGTCCTATCCCCCAGCTGACGGCATTGTAGTCAGAGTCATAATCCCCGCCCCTTCCGGTGCTGCAACGGTGGCTTCTGGACAATCTCTCCTCCCTCCCTCCCGCCTGGCGCAACGACACCCCGGTGTTGCTACAGCTGACAATCGCATACGGTGTCTCAGACATACTGTAGTCGACATGTGTCAACAAATGTACATGCCTGTTTGAATTTATGTTGTGCCGTTGTTACTGTAAAAATGTAACGATTGTGATATGATGATTGTTTAATGAGACGATGAGCTGTATGTGTATGTCACTTGAATTTCCCCGTGAGGGATCAATAAAAAGTTATCCTTATCCTGACAACGGAACAAACCTAACTTTTCACAATGGTGCGAAACAAAGCGCTTCAAACTATGTAAGCGTTCAAACTATGTAAGCGACAAATACAATAATACCCAGATCTGCCGTCTGATGTATTGCATCAATGTTGCTACTGTACTTCTGTGTCTTCTGCCAGGATCGCCAGGTAAATTGCTTTCTCATTTTTGCACTGTTAACGTTATTGCCTCTGTCAGTAGCTACTGATGGATGCGACATCCTGTATAGCCTTTATTCACTAGGGACTTGAACGTGTGATGGACTCATAGCAACAGTAACAAAGGGAGAGGGGGGGGAGGCATAGTGAAGGGTGAATTGTCTTCACTGATCTGATTTTATGAATGGTTTGAGTTGACATCATCAAACTATAAATCTACTGTAATGATGCTCTCTCTCTTTTCTCTTCCCTCTTGTTCTCTTCCTCTCCTTTTCTTCTTCCACATCTTCATCTCTCCTACATATACATTTCTCTCCTCTCCCCTCACTCTCCCTCTATCTCTTCTCCAGCCCCCCCCCCTCCTCTCCTCTAGGAAATCCCTCTCTACCATCTGGTTGTTAGTGATGACAGTGGGAGGAGCCTCCAAAACTAATCAACTTGGCCAAATTAATCAAACTCCCTGAAGGGATAACGTGTGTGTGTGTGTGTGTGTGTGTGTGTGTGTGTGTGTGTGTGTGTGTGTGTGTGTGTGTGTGTGTGTGTGTGTGTGTGTGTGTGTGTACGTATGTATAGTGTGTGCATGTGTCTGTGTGTGAGTGTTTGTCTGCATGAGCTCTGTGTGTGTGTGTGTCTGTGCGTGTTTGTGCATGTGTCTGTCTGCACGTGCTCTGTGTGTGTGTGTGTGTGTGTGTGTGTGTGTGTGTAGAAGACTTAATAATCTGCCAACTATGCCAGTGGACAGGTGTTATAAGTCTGTGATAAGCAGCAGGCAACATTTCCAGGCAATACAAATGGAAATATTGCCTTCAACATTGGCAACTAGGATCAAATAAACATGAACAGTGTTTGTCCATGTTTTAGAGGCTTAGAAATGTAGGTTGATTAGTGGGCTGGCTGGCTGGCTACTTGGTTGGTTGGTTGGTGGGGTGGATGGCTGATTGGTTGGTGACATACTGTAGCTAACATAGCATAACATGGGTTTCTGTATGGAAGGAGTGATTGCTGTCCTTGACCCGATGATGACTAAAGCTGACACATCTTCACTGACACTCACCCAATAGGTCAGAGAGAGAGAGAGAGAGAGAGAAAGAGAGAGAGAGAGAGAGAGAGAGAGAACTGTAGGTGCTTGGTTAGTTGATTGGTTTGTTATTGTGGTTAGGTGTTAATTCGATCACTTCCTCATTCACAAAACTAGCCAAGCTACAAGCTACATTGCTCGATATGTCATCCAGAGACTCCACACCCCTCCGAACTTCTCAGAATACCTTAGCACTAGCATTGTTCCCTACTGTGGCGGTAAGAAGCACAATCCCACTGTATATAGGTTGGTCTGGTGGATCCAAGATGATGGGAAATGTGCTTACCGTCTTCTCCAGAGTCAGACAAGAAGATAGATACCAATTTCCTCTCTGTGCGTTCAGTAGAAAGCTATTGTAAACCGAGTGGATTTGAACCTGGGACCTATAGGATCCACAGGTGGCTGCACTAACCAGCTGAGCTAAAGTGTCAGACCTGTCAGCAGGTGCTGGGTGACTGCGACCGGCTCATTAGTAGTTTACACCATATATATCTATATAGAACACTAGATAGCTTACCCGCGCTGCCGGCCAATGTAGAGCGACGTCGTCCTAGGGCGGCCATCTTGCTCGAGGCAGCTCAGCTACTGATAACATTCATGTCTACTTTTTTTTTTTTTTTTTTTTTACAAACCGCTTGAATCATAGCCACGTTAATAATGCTTGTAATAAACCAAACTGTTTGTAAATCCGTCAATATTTCAGCGAGTTATGAGTATTTTTGTCTGTGCAGCTCACTCACCCTCACTCAAGGCTGACTGGGGCAAGATGGCGGCGGTTCAGTGACGCTGGTGACTCCGCCTTAAGCTATCTAGTGTTCTATATAGATATCTATGGTTTACACTATCAAACAGGGAACCTTCAGATTACCAGACGTCCGCTCTACCTCCTTAGCCACTGTCATTAATGGATAATTGTCTTATTATAGATTTATCTTTCACAGATTTAAATGACATATATTAGGATTCAATTATTTATTCACCCATAAGAGTTTGTAAGAATAGCAATTGTAGGCTAAACTGGTTCTGGACTATTGAAGAAAGTAGAATACGCACGCACGCACGCACACACACACACAGACAAACACACACACAGACACACACACACACACGCACGCACGCACGCACACACACACACACACACACACACACACACACACACACACACACACACACACACACACACACACACACACACAGACACACAGACACACACACGCACATACACGTTTGTAAGTAAGTTTGACTATGTTTGTGAATGAATGAATGAAAACTTTATTAACAGATTGCAGAATGGGTACAGTACAGTACAGCTCAATACACACAATTGTTAAGGGGATGCAGACCAGAGAAAGACTTTCGTCTTGTTTACATCAGGGTCCCCCATTTTCAATACATAGTGAATTTGTAAATGTGTAAGATTAGCAATTATAGGTTAAACTGGTCCTGGACTTGGAGATGCCATTTAAATAAATATTTTAAATGATGATCTTCCGTACACAGGCGGAGGATGTACAGTAGGCTTTCTGCGCCATGCCCTCGCTCTACCTAGATGCCACCCCTTCTAAAAAATATTTAAATGTTTTTTTCTTTTTTTTTATCATTCCATTTGGGCTGTGGGGGTGCTTAATGTCTGAAGGAGTCGACTGAAGGCTTCTTGTCCTCTGCAAAAGCATGCAATTGGTCCACTGATACATCTTGATATTTGTCTAGTCTAGTGTGTTCACATGGGTGAAATCCTCTTTCAGTGCCTCTGTGCCCGTTTTCGTAGGCAGTTAGCCTCTGGTATGCGTGCCATTAGCGTTAGCCACACTTCTATGCCTCTTTTCTTTTGGAAAGAATGAAAAATAAATATATATATATTATACATTTAAAAAAATATATATATATATTCGACTAAGAGGTTGGCTGGTCGACTACGGCTCCTTTCGACCGATTAGTCGACTAATCGACTAATAGGGGTCAGCCCTAGAACACGTCTGTCCAGGAGAATTGCAAGCTGTGTGCTACATGTCCGAAAAGGCAACTCCGTGTGAGGTTTTGCCCGCTGCTCACCCACTCGCTCTGTTCCTTTAAGATTTTCGGTTAATTAATTGCATTCTCCTCTCCACACGCTTCTTCCTGTAGATGCCTTTTGATTGGTGCTCCCCCAACCACACGCTTGTCAATCTCATCCCGCAGCTGTCACAGCTTGTCATTAAGCATCCCTTTTGCTTTATATACCCGGATTCCCCATTTAGTGTTGTTGGATCGTTCTGATATATTCTCTGCATTTGCCGTTCCTTCCGTCGTCTGCTTTTCCCTGTGCTTTGCCTCCCAGGACTCTCGAGGAGTATTCCGTTTGGACAACCCGTTCCCCGTTACGAAGCGCTCGCCCTGTTTGATCTGCTCGCTTCACGCACAGCGCTCTGGTGAGTTTTTGCAAGACAGTCTTTTGACTCTATCATTTTTCGTGTGTGTAATGCACTGAAGAGATCCTGTTTTTCGTTCAGACTGTCTCTCACCCTTTTTGCCTGTTTTGGATATTCACTTGGATTCATTATTGTTTGGACATTGCTCACTGTGTGTCTCACACCGAAGATTCTGTCACTTGGATTGATTGTTTGGACATTGCTCACTGTGTGTTTCACACCGAAGATTCTGTCACTTGGATTATCTGTTTGGGACAAGTCACTTCACCTGTCACCTGTCAGTTCCCAACTGTTCACTGAGCTAACCCGCTCTCTCTCTCTCCCTGTTCCGCTACCACCTCGGAGTACTGCCGGGAGGATTCTGCAGAGCGGCTCTGACGTCACGGACAGATTCCTCAAACGTAACCCCCTCGGGAGAAGCTGCAGAGCAGCAACATTCCTCACATGCTTGTTTCCCAGTTTGTTTCTGTTCTCAACCAAGTTCTTTCTGTTACTCTGTAAAATAAACAAGCCCTAGATTTTGGCTAACTCTGAAATTACTCTCTCTGTGCCGTTTGCGTTTGGGGTCGGTGTCAAACCATAACATTACGATCCAACCAATATGACGACCCCAGCCGACACAGAGAGAGTCAGAACAGCACTAGCTGGCCAGATCGAGTTAACCAAGGATCACAGTCACCAACTAGAGAGGGCTGCGGCTGCTGTACAGGAACTCAGGGAGCAGGTCCAGCCTATTCAAGGGTCCCTGGCCGCTCTGGCAGGACAACAATCAAGTATTCTCCTCCATCTACACACGCTGAACGACACCGTTAACGCCTTGCTTGTATCCCCACTTCCTTCAGGAACATTGGCAGGAGCATCCCCCGCAGCCCTGGCAGGCCCCGCGCTTCCCGATCCCGCACCTCGGGAACCCCGTCTCTCCGAACCACGGCTGTTCGACGGCAACCCCGAGGATTGTGCCACATTCATCATGCAATGTGAGTTGGTTTTTCGTCATCAACCCAGTCGTTTCACTTCAAGAGGAGCCCAAGTGGCCTATATGACTAACTTGCTCTCAGGCCAGGCAGCCCAGTGGGTCACTTCCTCCTGGGCAATGGAGGAAGACTTCTGTTTCTCCTATCCAGACTTCGTGGCTGAGCTCCGCAGGGTGTTCCACCATCCAGCCCGTGGTCTGGACCCTGGAGCCCGGTTGGGTACCTTCCGGCAGGGCAGCGGCGGGGTTACCGACTACGTGCTGGAGTTCAGACTGGCGGCGGTGGAGAGCGGTTGGAACGACCAAGCACTTCGTCTTACCTTCGTGAGGGGGCTCAGTGACGCAGTCAGGGACCAGCTCGCGACCCGGGAGGAACCTGATTCCCTCGAGGACCTGTTCAGCCTCGCCATTCGCATCGACGGACGCCTCCAGGAGAGAAGACGTGAGAGAGCCCGACAGGGACCTCCTGAGGGACTCCGGACCCCCCGTACTCGTGACGTTACTGCTGGTCGCCGTGCCACCAACACGACTGGTGGTAGCTTCCCCTCCCGTTCGGTTCCCGAGGAGGAACCCATGCAGCTGGGACGCTCTCATCTGAGCCAAGCTGAATGTGAGGCGAGGTTCAGGTCCGGTCTCTGCCTCTACTGCGGTCGGGAGGGACACCGAATCGCCAACTGCCCCACCCGGCCAAAAGACCAGGCTCGCAGAGACCCCGGGAGATCCTGGTGAGCCGTTTTTCTCATTCCCAGAGCCGTGCACCACCTGGCCATCTGATGAGCGTCACCCTGGCCTGGGCGGACCAACGGGCCACGGTGGAGGCACTCATTGACTCGGGGGCAGACGAGAGTTTCCTCGACTTCGAGTTTGCTACCCGGGCCAACATTCCACTTGAGGACCTAGTGAGGCCTTTGGAGATATTCGCATTGGACCAACACCGCCTGGCCGACATCTCTCAACGCACCTGCCCTGTCATGCTGACCATCGCTGGAAACCACGTTGAGAGAATCCAGTTCCTTATCACCAGATCCCCTCTTGTCCCGGTAGTCCTGGGTCGGCCCTGGCTCGCGCTGCACGAGCCCCACATCGCCTGGTCCTCCGGTACCATCAAGGGCTGGAGCTCCTCCTGTCACGCCCAGTGTCTACAGGCGGCGTCCTGTCCCCCGCCCCGGAGGTCCGTTGGTGAGCCGCCTCCAGACTTTTCGACCATACCCCCCCAGTACCACGACCTCATGGAGGTTTTCAGTAAGTCCAGGGCTCAGGCCCTTCCACCCCACCGTCCTTACGACTGTGCCATCGACCTCCGCCAAGGGGCTCCCCTTCCCGGCAGCCGCCTCTACAGTCTGACCGTTCCGGAGAAGGCGGCGATGGATCAATACATCTCTGAGTCCTTGGAAGCAGGACTCATTCGGCCTTCCTCCTCCCCGGTGGCGGCCGGTTTCTTCTTTGTTGGGAAGAAGGACGGGGACCTTCGACCCTGCATCGACTATCGCCAGCTCAACGAGATCACCATCAAGAACAAGTACCCTCTTCCTCTCATGAACTCCACCTTCGAGCCTCTCACCCAGGCTACCGTCTTTACCAAGCTGGACCTCCGGAGTGCCTACCATCTAGTCCGTATCCGTGAGGGCGATGAATGGAAGACCGCCTTCAAGACCCCCAGGGGCCACTACGAGTACCTGGTGATGCCGTTCGGCCTCACCAACGCCCCGGCGGTATTCCAGGCGCTCATGAACGACGTCCTTCGTGACATGCTGGAGGAGTTTGTGGTGGTGTACCTGGACGACATCCTCATCTTCTCCAAGACCCTCGAGGAGCACATCCAGCATGTCCGCCGTGTGCTGGAGCGCCTCCTCCACAATCGGCTCTTCGTCAAGGCGGAGAAGTGCCGTTTCCACTCCGACTCCGCCGACTACTTGGGCTTCATCGTGGAGAAGGGCTTGACCCGAGCGGCTCCTCGCAAGATCCAAGCAGTGGAGGAATGGCCTGAACCCACCTCTCGGAAGGAGTTACAGAGTTTCCTCGGGTTCGCCAACTTCTACCGAAGGTTCATCCGGAATTACAGTCAAGTGGCGGAACCACTTACCAGACTGACCTCTCCCGCCCTGCCGTTCGACTGGTCCCCAGCGGCGTGTGCTGCGTTCCGCTCCCTCAAGAAGAGGTTCACTTCCGCCCCGATCTTGCTCCACCCTGACCCCAAGAGACAGTTCATCGTTGAGGTGGACGCCTCGGATACTGGACTGGGGGCTGTCTTATCCCAGCGTTCGGCAACGGACCAGAAGGTACATCCGTGCGCCTTCTACTCGCGTCGGTTCCTCCCTGCCGAGAGGAACTACGACATCGGCAATCGGGAGCTGCTGGCGGTCGTGGCTGCTTTGGAGGAGTGGCGTCATTGGCTTGAGGGGGCCGAGGAGCCATTTACCATCTGGACGGACCACAAGAACCTGACGTACATCCGCGCTTCCAAGCGCCTCAACGGTCGGCAGGCGAGATGGGCCAGCTTCCTCAGTCGGTTCGACTTCTCGCTGACTTTTCGTCCTGGTTCCCGCAACACGAAGGCCGACTCCCTGTCCCGGTTACACTCCAAGGGGGCTCCACCCACTGAGGACCCGACTCCCATCCTCCCGGAGGCCAGGGTGGTAGGAGCCGTCACCTTGGGCATCGAGGGGGTGGTAAGGCGTGCCCTACGCTTCCATCGCGCTCCAAGCAACGTACCGATTCATCGTCTCTTCGTCCCCGACTCTGTCCGGTCCCGGGTCCTGCAGTGGGGCCATACCAGCCGGTTCGCCTGCCACCCGGGCGTTCATCGCACGTTCTCCTTCCTGGCTCGTCGATTCTGGTGGCCCACCATGAGGAACGACGTCAAGGAGTTCGTATTGGCCTGCGCGGTCTGCGCCCGCAGCAAGGCCTCCCACCAGGCACCCTCCGGGCTGTTACAGCCACTTCCCGTTCCGAGCCGTCCTTGGTCACATGTGGCGCTGGACTTCGTCACAGGTCTTCCCTCCTCCCAGGGGAACACTTGCCTTCTGACCGTGGTGGATCGGTTCAGCAAGGGGGTTCACCTCGTGGCCCTTTCCAAGCTTCCCTCAGCGGCCGAGACGGCGGACCTCCTTACTCACCACGTGTTCCGCCTTCATGGTTTTCCCCAGGACATCGTCTCGGACCGGGGGCCCCAGTTCACCTCCCAGGTATGGCGGGCTTTTTGCAAGGGATTGGGGGCGATGGTCAGTCTTTCCTCTGGTTATCATCCCCAGACTAACGGACAAACGGAGAGGATGAACCAGAGTGTGGAGTCTGCTCTTCGGTGTGTGGCAGCCGAGAGACCAGCTTCTTGGAGCCGTTTCCTTCCCTGGGTCGAGTACTCCATCAACTCCATGGTCAGTTCCGCCACCGGCCTCTCACCTTTTGAGGTGTCCCTGGGCTACCAACCCCCTCTTTTCCCCGCACAGGAGACGGAGGTGGCAGTTCCCTGCGTGCAGGACCACCTCGACCGCTGCCGATGGGTCTGGGAGATCACCAGGACCGCGCTGCTCCGGACATCTGAGCGCGCCTGTCGTGGGGCTGACCGGCGCCGGGTTCCTGCGCCGACGTACCACCCTGGGCAGAGGGTGTGGCTTTCCGCGAGGGACCTCCCGCTTCGGTCCTCGGCCAAGAAACTTAACCCCCGGTTCGTCTGACCTTTTGAGGTTCTGAAGGTACTCAGTCCGGCGGCTCTGCGTCTAAAACTTCCTGCGTCCATGCACATTCACCCCGTTTTCCATGTGTCCCGGGTTAAGCCTGTCTCCCTCAGTCCCCTGATGCCTCCAGCTCCTGATCCTCCACCTCCCGAGATGGTGGACGGTCACCCCCAGTGGCAGGTCCGCCGGTTGATGGGCGTTCGACGGCGGGGTCGGGGGTTCCAGTACCTGGTGGACTGGGAGGGTTACGGCCCGGAGGAACGGAGCTGGGTCTCCCGACAGCTCATCGTGGATCCCGGCCTGATCACGGACTTCCATCGTGCCCATCCGGGCGAGCCGGGTCGGCCTGGTCGCCGGGTGGCTCCCGTGGATGGGGGGGGTACTGTGAGGTTTTGCCCGCTGCTCACCCACTCGCACTGTTCCTTTAAGATTTTCGGTTAATTAATTGCATTCTCCTCTCCACACGCTTCTTCCTGTAGATGCCTTTTGATTGGTGCTCCCCCAACCACACGCTTGTCAATCTCATCCCGCAGCTGTCACAGCTTGTCATTAAGCATCCCTTTTGCTTTATATACCCGGATTCCCCATTTAGTGTTGTTGGATCGTTCTGATATATTCTCTGCATTTGCCGTTCCTTCCGTCGCCTGCTTTTCCCTGTGCTTTGCCTCCCAGGACTCTCGAGGAGTATTCCGTTTGGACAACCCGTTCCCCGTTACGAAGCGCTCGCCCTGTTTGATCTGCTCGCTTCACGCACAGCGCTCTGGTGAGTTTTTGCAAGACAGTCTTTTGACTCTATCATTTTTCGTGTGTGTAATGCACTGAAGAGATCCTGTTTTTCGTTCAGACTGTCTCTCACCCTTTTTGCCTGTTTTGGATATTCACTTGGATTCATTATTGTTTGGACATTGCTCACTGTGTGTCTCACACCGAAGATTCTGTCACTTGGATTGATTGTTTGGACATTGCTCACTGTGTGTTTCACACCGAAGATTCTGTCACTTGGATTATCTGTTTGGGACAAGTCACTTCACCTGTCACCTGTCAGTTCCCAACTGTTCACTGAGCTAACCCGCTCTCTCTCTCTCCCTGTTCCGCTACCACCTCGGAGTACTGCCGGGAGGATTCTGCAGAGCGGCTCTGACGTCACGGACAGATTCCTCAAACGTAACCCCCCCGGGAGAAGCTGCAGAGCAGCAACATTCCTCACATGCTTGTTTCCCAGTTTGTTTCTGTTCTCAACCAAGTTCTTTCTGTTACTCTGTAAAATAAACAAGCCCTAGATTTTGGCTAACTCTGAAACTACTCTCTCTGTGCCGTTTGCGTTTGGGGTCGGTGTCAAACCATAACACTCCGGGGCAAAGCAAATGCCCCCGACTGAGTGCATGTAAAGGGTTTAATTGGAGCAACGCACACAGTCACGCACAAGCAACACACCGAAGAAACCGCTCACCTCAGCATCTCTTTCTACCGTAGCTTAGTCGAGTGAAAATGGATGACTGGACAAGCTTTTAAAAGCAAACATGATTTGTATCGGCACGCCGGGAGACCGAGGTGCACTTTATTTCATTCACAGGCCTGGTGAAGTGCACCTATAGGAGAGGCAGCGGGCCAAACTGAACTGATAATGTGAATTCAGTCTGAGGGCTGGATGATAACACCAAGCGGGCCGGATGCGTTTGACACATGTGATAGAAGGATGAGAAGTATAATATGTGAAATACAGTGCCACGGCTCTATACAATGCGGTTCATTTATACATTTTCCCACAATTCCCTCTCATTTATTTTTGGGTAGATCGACATGGGGGCGAATTCACAAAGGAATTGCGCTGCTTTTTCTGATGCTATGCCTGTACAAATAGCCCTGAAACACAGTTTGCTATTCACAAAGCAAGCACAGAGGGTGAAATGTGGTGCTAACTGCGTTGCCATCAGCATTGCATCTCTGTGCGTCGGTGGTATTTGCGGGTATTTAAATTATGTAATATGGGCGGAACATGTTCCCCTTTCTATGCAAATGAGCCTTATCGCAAAAACACTCCAATTCGCAAAGATCAGCGCTAATTGCCATGCGCAGTTAAAGCGACGCTATTTGCATCTTCAGAGATTTGGTGGTAAGTAAGCACATTTATAACGGGGTGGCATTGCCAGCGTCTCAGGTGATCATGGCAGCAGTAATTGTTGCCAGGCGAAGGCATCGTAATGCCAGGCGTGCTCGTGAAAGAATATTTATAATGAGAATATCACTTTGATTTAAAGCGAGACCGAAATCATCCGGAGACAATCACAGCTCAAGCTATTCTTGATCTACTCGATGAAATCAAGGTGTTATTGAGCCAGCCACCCAGAGATCCCATGCAATCTTATTTATTATTTAAATATTGTTATTTAACATTGTCGGCTTCCCCAATGTTGTCGGCGCTATTAATAATAATAATAATAATTCATTTAATTTATATAGCGCTTCTCAATAACCCGAAGTCGCTGAAATATTGACTGATTCACTGATTCACTGATTCACGTTCCAATTGTACCACCAAGCAAAAATGATGTTTTTAGAAATAGGAAGCAAACAACACCCAGGTAGTGTGCAACGCCAGTAATATAATAACGAATGTGGTTGCCAAATTCCCTGGGTCTGTGCACGACTTTTTAGGAACAGCAGTCTATACGGAATAAACTGCCCCGTGAGCCAACTGCGCTGACAGATATCAGGAGCAAATTGCACACCTATGACCGCGTTTGCGCTAGTATATCATCCGCGCAATATCTTTAGTGAATAGCTCGCAAAGACGGAGCAAATAGCGGGGCGCTAATCTCGCGCAGTTAAGGGTGCTATTGGTGTGCACAATCCATTCTTTGAGAATTCGCCCCATGGTATTCTGGTGTTATGGCCCACTAATCACTGTGGCTTGTTAATTGCTCTGATTTAATGGGGAATTAACGTAGTAATTTAGTTGCATTTATATAAACAAGGACCTTTTTTATATAATTGAGACTTGTTTTAATCTCTCTCTCTCTCTCCGGGGAAATTCACAGTATGATAATTTAATTATAACTTATTATACTGTACATTTCACTAGACCTTTCTTGGTAGAGGTGTGGCCAGCAGTCGCAACCCCTCCCCCGATCCCCACTCAACTCCAAGCCACACATCAGACCAAAACAAAAGAAATGTAAACAAAGTGCAATACCAAGCAAGGCTATTTTTCCTAGAGGTCGCTGTTTGATAGCGTAACATAATCGACCTTATATCACTGAATAGCTCATACGTCCTAAAACATCCTATTTATATGCACAACTAAAATGTATTGGCACATTTTCTTTCAAACTGATTCAGAGGTCAGTAGAATGGCTACCATTATGAGGCACTTGGGGCAATAACCTCTGGAGGTAGGTCAGAAAGCCACTCTATCCCCTCTAGCTCTATGAGTAAAAAACCCCGATCACACTGGCCACACCATAAACCTGTCTGGACAACACAAGGTTGATTCATAGAACCAGAGAAATGGTTGATTAATGGGCAGAAAGATAGCCAATGACCACCCAGTAATAGTTCAGTGGGATTTATGACCTGTGTGTGTGTGTGTGTGTGTGTGTGTGTGTGTGTGTGTGTGTGTGTGTGTGTGTGTGTGTGTGTGTGTGTGTGTGTGTGTGTGTGTGTGTGTGTGTGTGTGTGTGTGTGTGTGTGTGTGTGTGTGTGTGTGTGTGTGTGTGTGTGTGTGTGTGTGTGTGTGTGTGTGTGTGTGTGTTACTCATGACCCAAAACTGACATAGCAGGGTAGTATGTAGGCCATAATCTATCAACCCTGTTTTAAGACCAGTGTACTGGTAAGGGCACCCCTACCTCTTTGCGTGTGCATGCGTGTATGTGCGTGCATGTGTGTGTATATGTATGTGTGTGTGTGTGTGTGTGCGTGTGCGTGTGCATGTGTGTGTGTGTGCGTGTGTGTGTGTGTGTGTGTGTTGAATGGAACTAGTGGTTGCTGTCCTTGACTTGAGGCCTGGTGTTAATACAATGACTAGAGGTGATACATCTTCGCTGACACTCACCCAATAGGCTGGTAAATTACAGAAAGAGAGAGAGAGACAGAGAGACAGAGAGAGAGAGAGAGACACACAGAGAGAGAGAGAGAGAGACAGAGAGAGAGAGAGAGAGAGAGAGAGAGAGAGAGAGAGAGAGACACCCATTTGAGACTCTGCATGCAGAATTTTGCAAATCCATTCTCCGTACCCAATGGAAAACACCAAATAATGCATGCAGAGCAGAACTGGGAAGATACACACTAATCATCAACATTCAAAAAAGAGCATTTAAATTCCACAACCACCTAAAAGAAAGTGACCCAGACACACCCCTTGAGAGATGCCCACTCAGCCAGATGGTTCTGGGACTCTGCTCACAAACACAAGCAGAGCCACCAGACAGAAACCACACTGGACTAAATCAAATTATAAGAAAACAAAAAGAAAACTATCGGACACACTGGAAAGAATCAACCCAAAACCAGAGCAAATTTAAATGCTATTTGGCCCTAAACAGAGAGTGCACAGTGGCAGAATACCTGAGCACTGCGACTGATCCAAAACTAAGAAGATCCTTGACGTACAGACTCAGCGAGCACAGCCTAGCCATCGAGAAAGGCAGACCTGGCTCCCAAGAGAAGACAGACTATGCACCCACTGCACACAAGAAGAGGTGGAAACCGAGTTCCACTTCTTCACAACCTCCCCACTATACCAAGACATCAGAGACATATACTTCCCACAAATTGCAAACACCCAAAGAGACTTTGAAAACATGGAAAATAACTCAAAACTCCCATACCTACTGGGAGAAATAAAAGAATGTGCAAACACAGCAGCAAGATTTGTGAGCTGCTGTGACAAGAAAAGGACATCCAGCGGAATGCAACCACCATAAAGACTGTACAAGAAATTCCTTCTGTAATGTACTGATTTCTTTTGATTTCTCTGTTTTGTTTTGTTTGGCTTTGGCAATGTAAACTTATGTTTCCCATGTCAATAAAGCCCATTTGAATTTAATTGAATTGAATTGAGAGAGAGAGACACAGGTCTCATGATAAATCCCACTGAACTATTACTGGGTGGTCATTGGCTATATCCTTCTGTCCATTAATCAACCATTTCTCTGGTTATATGAATCAAACTTGTACTGTCCATTCTTGGTCAAACAGGCCAACATGTAAAACCCTAGTCTCACTGGTGTTTATCTTAGTAACTGCCATCATGTACGGTAACCGAACATCATGTGATCGAAAATCAATAACAGACTCCAAAATAAAAGGTTTTGGTTACCTTGGCAACGCCCCCCCCCCCCCCCCCTCCTGACCTCCCACAGTATACAAATAATTTCCCGTAATCATCTTTCATGACATGTATTTACTGTGGCACTGATCACATAGAATCAGCCAGAAAAGTACTGGCAGGACTCACTGGCAGAGAAGATGGAGCTAAAATGATGCCAGGAAGTGCAGTTAAGACCAGAGAGGCGAGCACAGGAAACCAGAGGACTGTGTATGGTGTGTGTGTGTGTGTGTGTGTGTGTGTGTGTGTGTGTGTGTGTGTGTGTGTGTGTGTGTGTGTGTGTGTGTGTGTGTGTGTGTGTGTGTGTGTGTGTGTGTGTGTGTGTGTGTGTGTGTGTGTGTGTGTGTGTGTGTGTGTGTGTGTGTGTGTGTGTGTGTGTGTGTGTGTGTGTGTGTGTGTGTGTGTGTGTGTGTGTGTGTGTGTGTGTGTGTGTGTGTGTGTGTGTGTGTGTGTGTGTGTGTGTGTGTGTGTGTGTGTGTGTGTGTGTGTGTGTGTGTGTGTGTGTGTGTGTGTGTGTGTGTGTGTGTGTGTGTGTGTGTGTGTGTGTGTGTGTGTGTGTGTGTGTGTGTGTGTGTGTGTGTGTGTGTGTGTGTGTGTGTGTGTGTGTGTGTGTGTGTGTGTGTGTGTGTGTGTGTGTGTGTGTGTGTGTGTGTGTGTGTGTGTGTGTGTGTGTGTGTGTGTGTGTGTGTGTGTGTGTGTGTGTGTGTGTGTGTGTGTGTGTGTGTGTGTGTGTGTGTGTGTGTGTGTGTGTGTGTGTGTGTGTGTGTGTGTGTGTGTGTGTGTGTGTGTGTGTGTGTGTGTGTGTGTGTGTGTGTGTGTGTGTGTGTGTGTGTGTGTGTGTGTGTGTGTGTGTGTGTGTGTGTGTGTGTGTGTGTGTGTGTGTGTGTGTGTGTGTGTGTGTGTGTGTGTGTGTGTGTGTGTGTGTGTGTGTGTGTGTGTGTGTGTGTGTGTGTGTGTGTGTGTGTGTGTGTGTGTGTGTGTGTGTGTGTGTGTGTGTGTGTGTGTGTGTGTGTGTGTGTGTGTGTGTGTGTGTGTGTGTGTGTGTGTGTGTGTGTGTGTGTGTGTGTGTGTGTGTGTGTGTGTGTGTGTGTGTGTGTGTGTGTGTGTGTGTGTGTGTGTGTGTGTGTGTGTGTGTGTGTGTGTGTGTGTGTGTGTGTGTGTGTGTGTGTGTGTGTGTGTGTGTGTGTGTGTGTGTGTGTGTGTGTGTGTGTGTGTGTGTGTGTGTGTGTGTGTGTGTGTGTGTGTGTGTGTGTGTGTGTGTGTGTGTGTGTGTGTGTGTGTGTGTGTGTGTGTGTGTGTGTGTGTGTGTGTGTGTGTGTGTGTTTATGTTTGCATACTTTCATGTGTGTATGCGTGCGTCTATGCACGTGCAAGTAGGAGTATGTGTGTGTGTGTGTGTACCAAACAGGATTATCCTTAAAGGTAGATTTGGTTTTAATTTTTTTTAATAATTTTTTAGCATTTTTACAGCTTTATTGGTCACGCAGGACCGACAGAGGAGAGGGCGAACGGGAGGAGAGGTGGGGAAGACATGCGACGAATAACGACGGGAGCTGGGATCGAACCCGGGTCGGCCGCGTAGGTGCGCGGGGCACTATGCGCCACGAGGGCGCCCCGGTTTCTCTCTTTCTGACCTGACTTTTTCGAGTCTGGGACAGAGAAACGCCTACAGTATATATATATGAATATATACTGTATATATATTATACAGTATATATATATATACATATAGAAAGAGAGAGAGAAAGGCCTATATAATATATATATATAGAGAGAGTAATGCCACTATACTCTATACATACAAAAGAAAAAATATATATGTATGTTTATTTCCTCATATTGCATCAACAATACTTACTGTACTATACATATTAATATACTATATTATTATATATATATCATATATATTATGAATTCATTCTTTATTACAGTAGGTTTTGTAGTAGATCAAAAATGTTTATTCATTCTTAATTGCCAAGTCAGTTCTCATCCCATCAGTCAATTGTTCCAAAAGAATATTGAGAAAAATAAAAAATAAAATAAGAAACATGGCAACATTGGCGTGTTCCTTTAATTGAAATGGTTTGCAGGAAAGCCTAGGGCTAGATCCACAAAGAATGGATTGCACGGAGCAAGTTGCACCCTTACTTACAATTCATTATGAAATGAAAATGGGGACCCTGAAAGTCTTTCTCTGGTCTGCAGTGAATTTCGCAGAGTAAATTTTACTCAAACTGAGTACATTTTACTCAAGCTGAGTACAATTTTACTCAGTTTGAGTAAAAGGTACTCAGTTTGAGTCAAATTTACTCTGCTAAATTTACTGGGCCCTTAACAATTGTGTGTATTGAGCCGTACTGTATTGTACCCATTCTGCAATCTGTTTATTTTTTATTTTTTTTATTATCTTTCTTCCCCTCCTTTTTCCCGATTTTTCTCCCATCCCACCTTTCCTGGTTGTTGCGTACTTTCCCCTACTGTTGGTCCGGGAGACCGGAGACTGTCACATGCTTTCCTCCGACGCATGTGCAGCCTGCCGGCAGGCCAACCTGGCCGCGCAGGTTCTCACCGGGGAGAGTGTAGCGTGTGGGAGGCCACACTATCTCTCCTTAGTTCCAACCCTTGCTGAGCAGGCGCCCCGACCGAACTGTAGGGGTCGCTGTCCACAACGCCCAGGACCCACCCTTCAGCTTTCCCACCCTCTGATACAGCCAATTGTATCAGTGTGAGAGGCCAGCCAAGCTGATAGCAACGCCGGGAGCTGGATTCGAACAGGCGAATCCAGTGTCTCCCGGTGTTGGTGACGAACGTAATCTCTGTGCGCCACCTGCCCCCCTATTCTGCAATCTGTTAATAAAATTTTCATTCACCGTGCAGATTGATTGATTGAATGAACATTTTATTAACAGATTGCAGAATGGGTACAATACAGTACGGGTCAATACACACAATTGTTAAGGGGATGCAGACCAGAGAAAGACTGTCGTCTTGTTTACATCA
>NC_140179.1:94169498-94172006 GCF_963971535.1 Notolepis coatsorum | reverse complement strand
TAAGTCTCTTTGGATAAAAGCATCAGCTAAATGACCAAATGTAAATAAGACAAGATAGGATATTCCTTTATTGACCTGTAACTCGTCGCCATCTGTAATGGGAAATATTAAAGGACAAAACGATGAGCCGCTTATAAATCATTCTGAGTCATTATTAATAATAGAAAAGTTTATTTCACCGTGGCCACAATGAAAGGACAGTTTACAGACAGATACATCATGTTTACACACTAGCATCTGGCCATAAAGTGACAAAGAGGTCTAGGCAGAACATAGTTTATACACACTTGCAAGACGTAACATTATACATCAGATATGATGATGAAAGTAAATAAAATGGTTCCCAGCTACGGGAAGTAATAATAACCTTGCTTTGGCTGGCTGGGGAGATAACTTTGGAGTCTCTTAAAGAGACACACACACATTACATAGCTGGTCACAGTGAACCAGTCGAGCTGTAAAATGATAAAATGATATCTCACCCCAGATCTATAATGACATGATAATATATTCCACGACAATCCCCTTGGGAAAATGCAGTACAAACTACTACTTTCATTGGTCTAGGGTTATGCGTATGTGTGTAATAGTGCCATAGTGTGTAATAATAGTGTAATAATGTAATAATGTGTAATAGTGTAATACTGTGTAATAGTGTGATGGTGTAACAATGTGTAATGGTGTAATAACGTAGTGTAATAGTGTGTATCGATGGTATCAGCATTTGTTAAATATTCTAGGCGTGTTTGTTTGCTCTGTGAAAGAGAGAGAGAACAAATATGTGTGGCTGCTGCCTGGTGGAAATTTGAGACTTCTACTGAGTGCACCTTTCTAGTTTGTAATTAACACAAGCTGACCTTCTACGCCAAGTCAGCAACCATACACACACACACACACACACACACACACACACACACACACACACACACGCACACACACACACACACACACACACACACACACACACACACACACACACACACACACACACACACACACACACACAGATACCTACACAATACACACACAAATAGACAAACATACATGCACACACACACACACACACACACACACACACACACACACACAGGTACTTAAGCACATGCATAGCACATAGGTACACAAATACTCTATGTGCATCCATATCATACACACACATTCATCAGATACACACACACACACACACACGCAGGAGACAATCTGAGCGTGAAAATGCGCAGTCGATTATACTCAGGCAGAGGTTACACCTTTCGTATCATCTTCGTATTGTTTTCTTATGCGTATCGCCGCGACGTCGTGCGCCTGAGTCACACTTTCGTTTTTTTTTCGTTTTTGTCAGCCAAGCACACTGATGTAGTACACTGCCAAAGCAGTAGGTGGCAGTAGGTGGCAAAGATGAAGGCAATTTCAACCAATCAGAACGAATGTGCCAATACACTTCCTGGTGAAGCTCCAGCAAAGAAATGTCAATAAGGCAGGCGCCTATGCCGCGCCACCATCTTGCTTGCTCACTCAATGCAGCAATTCTTTTTTCAGCAAAGCCTAATAAAAGTGCAATAAACAAAACGGATACATTCACTGTGTGTTCTGCCTGTCATTTGTTGATGAAACAAAACTAACATCAACACAAGTGACCACCAAGAGCAGATAGTTTAGTCTAAAAAACGATCGGTAGCATTGTTAGCGGTAGCATTGTTAGCTGCATGCTAACGTCAATGGAGTATGCCATTATAACAATATAGCATTGTGGCTAGAAGCTAACGTTAGCTCACGCTACTTAGCCAGCATCAAAACTGATGATATCGCGAGCTATCAGTAGTTAGATAACATTAGAGACAACGCTGTGTGTATTAAACAAAGGTGAATAGATGACTGGGCCATTTTGTTTAATGCTTGTTAAGTTGAAAGAGGAGCTTTGAGCTAACAGGGTTTGATAGCTAACACTAGCTCATGTTATCCAGTGGCAGTGCCAATCGGTAATGCTAGCAGAATGAATGGATGTAAACTTTATTTAACATATTGCATATGGGTACAATACAATACGGCTCAATACAAACAATTGTTAAGGAATGCAGACTGTTGTAGCTTGGACTGGGGTCCTTATAACAATAACTTGACAACACATGGTAGCTGAAGCTATTTGGGACACGGAGCTCTGCCTCTGTCCCAAACACACACACTGTTGTCACCGGAAGGGCACGCAGATGGTATCTACTGCGCATGGGCGTTTTCGCAACAACTGCTCCGTGCTGACTACACGCTGTATTCCTGGCGTTTTTTTTTTGCGTATCTCCAAACGCAAACACAATTTTGCGTTTCAGCCGTATCCACAAAAAACGCCAAAAAACGCGTTTCTGTGTAGATAGGACATGATACGTCGTCAAAAACGTATAAAAAAACGCCAGGAATACACTAGTCTAACCTCAGCCTCAGACTCCAGCATGACAAAGCAAAAACTCTCTCACTTTCTCTCTCACTCTCTCTCTCTCTTACACTCTTTCTCACACT
>NC_140179.1:94146998-94166998 GCF_963971535.1 Notolepis coatsorum | reverse complement strand
GGATTCAAATTAGCTTTATTGAACTGAATCAGTTTTATTGAATTAGACTTAGGTTTTTATTGAATTGATTAGTTTTCTATTGAATTAATTCGTTTTTATTGGATTTTTTTATTTAATCAGTTTGTACGTCTATCATGAGGATCAGTATTTCTTTTAGTCTAGTTATTTAGTATTTAATGGCCATAATAACCGAGACCTGAGTACTGTATTTCGTGCTTCCATGTCACATGGGAAGAAATTACAATAAACATGACTTTGACTTTGATACTATACCTGTACATATCCCTCACCTACTCTTACTCTTACACTGCTGGCCAGTGTGACTTACTACCATAGTGTCTTTATACCTGTATCACTGTACATATTGGTATTATAACTCTAAAATAAACACCCCAGACTGATTCTGTATCAAAAGGAACCGTCCCACCATGCCACCACAAATAACCTAGGAGCTTACCACCAACTACTGTGCCAATCTGAATGCAGCATACGAAAATACTGCTTAACTGTCCGTTCTCATCATCATCATCATCATCATCATCATCAGCATCATCATCATCATCATCATCATCATCATCATCATCATCATCATCATCATCATCATCATCATCATCATCATTCTCATACACCAGGTACAGCCTTTCTACAGAGATCCACAAGAGAGGACATGGCGATACACTATGAAACATTTATTGAAACCATGTTAAAAGTGCCACATCGGTCTGTAAAGGTGTTTAAATAAGTGATGTTTTAATGGACCGCGTCGCGCATCTGTCGGTACCTGCAGTACAGGACAGGGCTCGGCACTAACACACCAACACATTTGACACTATTTACACGCCTGTACACTAGTCTGTGGCGTGTCTTTCTCTCTCTCTCTCCCACTCTCTCTGCTTGTGTGAGAGGCAGAGAGGAAGGCTTTGGAGAGAAGAGAGAACAGGGAGAGAGAGAGAGAGAGAGAGAGAGTGAGGAGTTATTTTAAAACAAGTCTAATCCAAATATAATTGAATGTAAAAGCTGAATTTGTTTTCTAATTTCATTTCCATCATGTCATTACCTTTTAGTGGAAGGAATAACCAAACCATTTGGGTCTAGTCGTTATTGTTTCTATTTCACGGCGTCTAGGTTTCCATATCAATTCTGCTGTTGTTTGAGAATAGATTTTGTCGAGAAAATGAATGCTCATCGTTTTTCTTTTAACAGTACTTACAAGTTTTTTTTTTTTTTCACCATTTTGTAATGAAAGGCCTTCAGATAGCTCATCAGTTCTAGTCCAACCCATATTGGAGTGTGCTGCCCATATAAAAGGTTAACATACCGGTATGTTTATTTCCTGTTGGAGTGACGTTAACGTTACAGCTTGTTGTGTTTATTCTACTAATGTTAAAGGAAAACTCCCAACATTTTGGGAAATTAGCTTATTTGCCATCTACCCTGGAGTTAGACAAGAAGATACATACCTTTTTCTTCTCTGTGCATGCAGTAGGAGTAGGAAGACGTTGGGAACTAGGCTAATGGAGGAACCTACTTCCAGTGACTGACGCTAAGCTAGGCTAACAGTGCGCGTCTTCCTACTCCTACTGCATGCACAGAGAAGAAAAAAAGGTATGTATCTTCTTGTCTAACTCCAGGGTAGATGGCAAATAAGCTAATTTCCCAAAATGTTGGAGTTTTCCTTTAAGGTTACTGCTCATTAGGGCTGAGCCCAAACGTTCAAACGTTCGGACCTTCGTTTGTTAAGATGTCGTTCGAATCTTAATTAATGGGTTCGAACCTCGATTTCTATTATTTAATAATTTCTTATCTAAGTAACTTGTGTTCCACTGGGAAGTTCAGCATCACTGCACACACTTGGTTTAATGCAAACGTCCATTCGGAAACGTTGTGTTATGAAATAAGACGGGTGAGTGTGAGTCACTCAACTCTCTTTTTTGCATGTTTGATTCATTTCCTGATAATGTATGACAGTGACCCCTCCTCATCTGACTAGACTAGTAGCTGTGTTGTTGTTGTGTCTGTGTTCGCGCGTGACTTTTGAATTATTGTAAACACAACATAGTACTGTACTATTCTGATATATATCACATTCTGATATATATTTTTTGTGTAAAATAAAAAAAAATAAACAAAAGAAAATATATATTATTATTATTAAAAAGCGGAGGTTCGAACCCATTAATTAAGATTTGAATGCCAACGTAGCGAACGAAGGTCCGAACTTTCAAACGTTTGGGCTCAGCCCTAGCCTGAGACAGACTGACAGAGATTCCTGCCTTTAGAGTTATATTCCCGTGTGCGTGTGTGTGTGTGTGTGTGTGTGTGTGTGTGTGTGTGTGTGTGTGTGTGTGTGTGTGTGTGTGTGTGTGTGTGTGTGTGTGTGTGTGTGTGTGTGTGTGTGTGTGTGTGTGTGTGTGTGTGTGTGTGTGTGTGTGTGTGTGTGTGTGTGTGTGCCTGGTTAAATAATAGTTCAAAAGTTGCTGTATCTCTACAGTACGTAACAGCCATGAAGTCAGTGTACAGTAGGTCAAGTTATGTTGTTGATTGTGAGAAAACATCTGTCGTGTGTTTGGATTATGTAATATTATGTATTATGTTATGTAGTATTATGCAAAAACTCCATATCATGAGTATGTGTGTCTTGCTTGTTAACAGAACACGCTTTTGGGCAACAATAATGTGGTCAAGAGGTATGGATTCTCTATTGTGCCCGAACTGGCTTGACTTCTTTATTCACATATAAGCAGTAGATGTACAGAGCTCTGCTCTCTTTGAGAGCCATTGGAGTAGAGAAAGAAATGAGAGGGGGCGACCTCTTATATAGTTCCCTCTACGGTAGAATACTCCGGTAGCTATGCCTAGAGCGCCCTCCGGTGGAGACAGATATATATGCATAGGTAACCTGTTACAGGTGCAAACAGTCATATACACAGTTAGACAGTCACTAACATCCCCACACAGAGTCCCTTAATTCAACACTCCCACTTGTTGGTGGACTGACTGACTTCTTGGAAAGACCTTTCTTTTAGTAACAAAGAGATAACATATATATATGTAAACCCAAAAACATTTTACAAAGGAAATAATATAATCACAAAAGTATCAGCAGAACATAGCATTCAATATCTTCACATTAAATATGGTCCTTGTAAACTACATCAGTTTTATTGAGAATGGGTACCTTCACAATACCTATTACCCTTTGTCCGTTGGATAGTAAATCGGTGTCATTCTTTCTTATCCGATGACGAGACATTATTTTTGATGACATGTTTACATCCATATTGACACCTCGGGTTCCTGATAACCACAATGGTTCCCTGTTACCTTTATGAACAACAGTTTCCATATATACACAATATCTATCATTTTAAATGGTTTAGAAAGAACGCCCATTCTACAAGAATACTATATTTGGTAGAGAGGATACAATTCAGTTACCTACTACATCCTGGACAATGTAATAATAACCTTAGCTCCATCACTTCGAACAGTGGTTCAAGATAAACATATGTATTTGTCATAGCTATAGATATATACTCAGCCCCACATGCTGATAATATCTCTGTAGGCTCTTTTAAGTTCTGGCTATCCACCTGCAGCACCTCTGGGGTAACAAAAGAAAGAAAACAAATTTTGATGGAGTTCAATGGTTCTCTGTGTGATCAACAAAGGAATACTATGCCATCCTTACTCACCATAGAACATAGGTCATGGCGAGTACAGGCTGTTCAATAGAATGAAGTTATCCACAGTTTATCTATACATTTTCACTTCAGTCAAACACAAAAAAAACGACTCAAGATCCTCTGGGGTATCTCTTGCACAAATGGCAGATTGTGTTCGAAGTCCATACCTACAGAATGGTTTAACGTGCTTAGGTCTATCTTTTGTGGTCTGGAGAGTGATGATAAAATCCTCCACTTTTATATTTTAGACGTAGATCAATTTTCTATGAACCATATTTTGTATTTGGTGGTCTTCAATACCTTCCTGGGTTGAATACTTCCCCATTCGCCCCCCACTGACTGCCTGTCCTCCAGTGGCTACTTTTCTCTCCCACTGTATGTAGCCCCCTACAGGGGGGTATGTGTATTGCCCTCGTTGTCACTCCCTTCCCAGGCATGGTCTGTCAGATGTTCTAGGGGTCTGTGTCCCCCTTTGGGGTACCTCCCACTGCTTGAGGCGCTTGACGTCACCCTCAGGTGCTTCTCGCCATCGCCCCCTGGGGGTAGCTGACTGTCTGTCTGCATAACCGTACTGGGTACACTGGGGTGTTGTGTTTCTATTTTTACACACCATGTTCTGGAGTCCAGTTCTGTCTCCTCTGTCTGTGCCTCGTCCTCACGAGTTGTCTTTGTGGCAAACTTTACTAGCAAGTGTTTCTGTACTGTCCCTTTACCGGGATGATACACTAGGAGAGCAGGACTCCCTCTGTCGTGTCCTACGAAAAATCCTTTAACGTCCTTGGACTTGGGTTTCCCCTTACCCTGCAGGTGCACATAGCACACCGATCCAAATCGGTGCATTCTGGCTAGATTACACTTCTTTCCTGTCAGCGCTGTATATGGAGTAGTGCCCGAGTGCTTATTAAAGCACCTGTTTCGGGTGTAAGCGGCTTCTTGTACCGCATAATGCCACAGGCTCTTTGGTAAGTTACTACCTGTTAGCTTGCATCTAGCTATTTCGGAAAGGGAGTGCCATTCCCTCTCTGCCACCTTGCCCTGGCGTGTGTGGTATGGGCGTGACGTCTCGTGTCTTATACCTTCCCAATAGTGACTGGAACTCTCTGTTTGTAAATTCGGCTCCGTGGTCGGACCTCAGACATTTTACTACCCCATAGGGAGCTACGTCTGCCAGGAATTTTTCCGTGGCCTGGAGTATGTCACCCCTCTCTCTGACAAAATAGACAAACGTCGCCCCTGTACACACGTCTGTAAAAGACTGTACATATCCGAAATCTCCCATGGACTCGCCGCTTACTGGGCCGACTAGGTCCATGTCAACCAGCGCGAGTGGCACCTCCACTCTGTCTGTGAGATCTCTATGTCTCGGTTGGGTAAACTTTCCCGTTTTGCACATTGCACAATTTTCGTCAGGCCTACGCACCCCCTCAATGTGCATACCCTCTGTGCATACCCTACTTATAGTTTCAGTAAATCCTCGTAATTACAATGACCCATAATCTCGTGCCATGTCTGAATATCGTGGCTGGCCATGTCATACGCATCATCATTTCCGTTACACTGGTCATAGTCATTACACTCCGTTTTCAGATAAAATACTTTCTGGTACATCTTTATGTCAAACCGGGTACCGTCAGGCTCTACAAGAAAATTTTTATCTTTATCGAAGGACACCTTGGCGCCGCTTGCAGTAGCAGCTATTACAGAGAATAGTCCTTGTGGGAACAATGGTACGTACAGGGCGTCCTTCAGCATCACTGTACGCCGGCGCCCCCTGCTGTCCGTGAGGCATACCTGTGCGTCCCCCCTCCCGTGTGCCAGCCCGTAGATACGTCTACCGTCGGCCAGTTCCATGCAGTGCCTCTCCGATTGGAAAGTGTCGTCAAAGTTCTTGAACCGACTCCTGTCGTTGATGATATGGGACGACGCGCCCGTGTCCACGATCAGTCTCCTTCTTGTGGCCCGCTGCATCTGGGCCGGCCCGGCGGTGTCCGCCGTCCGCACTCCAAAAGCGCAGTCTTCTCCTCAGTCTTATTCTCCGGGTGTCATCTCGACTCGCCTCGCGTCGGTCGTTGCCGCCATCGATTCTCCTGACGTCATCTCGATTCATCTCACGTCGATAGCCGCCGCTGTCGTCATCCTGTCCACAGCCGCCATCTTGTCCGTAGTCGCCATTCCGTCCGTGGCCCTCGACTCGTCTGCAACCGCCATTTTGTTCGTGGGTTTCGTCTCGCTGGTGACCGCCATCTTGTCCACGTGCGCTCTGATGGTGTTTCTTCATGCACGCTCTGTCTGTGTGTCCCGGGGATTTGCAGAAGCTACACCAGACAGCCTTTGTGCATTCGCTTCTCCGATGGCCTTTATCACCGCATCGCCAGCACGCCAGTTCTGTCGTAGTCCTGGTTCTCTCTCTTGGCATCTCTCGAGCCTTTAGCACCCTCTCCCCCTCCTCCGTGGCGGCTGGGTGGGTGTCTTCTGAGGCCTCGAAGTTCCTTAGCTTAGCCTTGAATTGTCCCAACGTAATGTCCATTGAACCGTGTGTTATCAGGAGTGTGAACGGTTTGTACAGCTCCGGTAGTCCTCTCATTATCATCGCCATCATTAGCCCATCACTCGTTGCCTCTCCGGCACTCCTCAATGGTGTCGTGATCTGTTCCGCTCTGTTGACGTATTCGGTCACTGTCTCGTGGTTCCCTTTGTCAGGCCCGATAGTGCGGTGTAGAGGGCCACGACTCTGGGTCTTCCTCGTCCGATGAAATGTTCTCTCAGTACCGCTAGGCTTTCTCGGCCTCTGTCTTTAGTGTTGCGGAATATCAGCCCCAGGCTAGTGTCGTCAAGCATCTGCGCCAACTCACAGTACGCATTGGCATTTCGTTGTTCATCCAGGGCTCGCTGTTCCGCTGTTAGTTCTCCGGTGGGGGCTCCCAGGATTGTCTCCTTCAGTACCGCTCGATGCATGCAGCACAGCATGCGCTCTTCCCAGAGTTCGTAGTTCTCTGCTTTCCCAGTGAATGTTGGCCACTTGTCTCTTCTTTGGCCTTCCATCTCTTCGTTAATGGTATGCTTAGCCTTTTACTCTGGTTGGCCTAGCGACTAGCTACCCGGTGCTATCCTAGCCTATAACTCAGCTAATCTTACTACAGTACCTCCACTAATTTTCGCCCCAGCGTTATCTGGGCCCATAACCTGTTAACAGAACACGCTTTGGGGCAACAATAATGTGGTCAAGAGGCATGGATTCTCTATTGTGCCCGAACTGGCTTGACTTCTTTATTCACATATAAGCAGTAGATGTACAGAGCTCTGCTCTCTTTGAGAGCCGTTGGAGTAGAGAAAGAAATGAGAGGGGGCGACCTCTTATATAGTTCCCTCTGCGGTAGAATACTCCGGTAGCTACGCCTAGAGCGCCCTCCGGTGGAGACAGATATATATGCATAGGTAACCTGTTACAGGTGCAAACAGTCATATACACAGTTAGACAGTCACTAACATCCCCACACAGAGTCCCTTAATTCAACATTGCTGCACTCATTTCACCTCCTGTTGGATTTTGACTGTCAATCTTTCTAGATATCTATATCTATCTGGTTGTCTGACTGTCTGGATATCTGTCTCTCTGGCTGCCTGGCTAGCTGCCTCTTTCTGTCTGTCTGTCTGTCTCTCTGGCTGCCTGGCTAGCTGCCTCTGTCTGTCTATCTGGCTGGCTGATTGGCTGGCTGTCTCTTTCCGTCTGGATGACTGACTTGCTATTTCTCGCCTGGCTATCTGTCTTTTTGTCTGTCTTTCTGTATACCCATCTGCTTGTATATCTGCCTCTCTCTCTCTATCTCTCTCTCTCTCTCTCTCTCTCGCTCTATCTCTCTCTCGTTATCTATATCTTTCTCTATCCTCTTTCATCTTTCCTCTTCTCATCCTTCTCTCTATTTAGTGAAAGAACCAATTAACTCTGGCTGCTGGTTGGTTTCTTTATTTATTCCTTCATTAATTCATTTCCTGCTGGAAGCTCCTCTTCAGTTTGATTGGCAGCTTGCTCTAATTAGAACTCTGACTGAGAGAGCAGTAACACACAGATACACACAGCATCCAAGCCCTGCCCCCCCCCCCCCCACACACACACACACACACACACACACATGCACACACATGCACACACATGTCATACACACTCAACGCAAATGCATATACTGTGTATATACCAGTTTATACACATTTATTTTATACACAGTACTGTATGTGTGTGAATGTGTACCATATATGAACCTGTGTATGTATGTGTATATGCACACATTCTTATATTCACACACACACACACACACACACAGTGTCATCTGCGCATACTCATCTGTGCTTACAGTGTAATATCAGTATGATGGTTTTAATCGGAACTGGCCTATCACTCCCACAGAAAGAGGGATGGGAGGGGGGGGGGGGGTACTGTGGCAGAACTATCTCCTGACCCTCCAGGAAGCACACAGCGACGTGATATGGACAAAATTAAATATCATATCACAATATTTTATAAAATTTTTAATGTTTAGCATTCCTTTACTCTCAGCGTTTTGTGGGTTGGTTGGTCCGTTAGTTAATTCGTTCTCTCATTTGCCTGCCTGGTCCTCGGAAAACACAAACCGTCCACACCGGAGCCCCCATGGACTCTGCGGGATGGCCCTGTTGCCCAGGACAGTGCGCCCCGAGGTCCGTGAGCCCGCGAGTCCAGACAATGGAGTTCAGTCAAACAGACTCAGAGGGCAGATTCAGATTCAGAGTTTTATTTGCCACATGGAAGCAATACAATCGTAGAGTTTTCATACAAAATCATAAATACCATACCAGGGGCAAAAGGAGCAGGAAGAAGAAGAATTATTATAGTTACCTCCCCCTGTTCCTGAACTAAACAAGTATTACTTGATGGTCGGCATACAACCTAATTTACACAAAATAATAATTGATACTATATACAAAGAAACAAACAATCCACAGATTAAACAAGAAAATATTTAATAATAATAATAATAATAATAATAATAATAATAATAATAATAATAATAATAATAATAATAATAATAATAATAATAATAATAATAATAATAATAATAATAATAATAATAATAATAATAATAATAATAATAATAATAATAATAATAATAATAATAATAATAATAATAATAATTGTTACAAAGGATCAGATTAAACCGAATATATATATTTATTGATTGATATATATTGCATAGTATTTGTATGTCGTTTGATATCCCTTGTATATTCCTTGTACATATACACGGAATATCCCTTTAGCCTAGTACAGACCATAATATTTCATTCTCCTATTGGACAGCGGTCCACAGGCGCCAGGGCCATGCCTCCAGAGTCAGGTTCAAGGCCACCGTCAAGACATGTCTGTACATGCCCGGCCTTGCCCAGGGATACGAGACAGAAATGAGGTTGGCACTAGATTGTTCGCCGTGCATATAAATATGGCGCAGGTGAATACAGAAGTAGAGTTACCCAATAAGTTGAAGCCTCACCCACGATACTCCGTGCGGTGAAGTATGGCCTGTTTGGCCCCAAATAGAGCATTGAGACCGCGTGCGAATTACTAACTGAATTGTCAGAGTTTGGCGCTATACCGTCGAGTGCGACATATTTCTATTAAGTCAGTAATAGTCTATTTGTGTCAGGCCACGTGAGCGGATCGGCGCGGCCGAGAAATCCGCTCTTCGCTCTTTAAAGCTTGGTCCGCTCCGCTAATCGCTCATGTTGACCCCGCCCCCAAGTCGCTCTCCGCTCGCTCCCCGCTCACCTTGAATCGAGCGCTCCCCACTCCCCGCGCCAGATCGCTCAGCAGTTTTTTTTTTTTTTTTGGAGCATGGTGTAAATTAGCTCAAACTACAACAGTCTACACCCCCTGGGCCCCTTAACAATTGTTTGTATTGAGCCGCATTGTAATTGTAGCCATTCTGCAATGTTAAATAACGTTGTTTATCCATTCACTAGTTCTATTAAGCGATGATAGGCTAGCCGAGCCACAATGCTATGGTCGCTGCCATTAACGTTAGCATGTAAGCTAACGTCAACAACAATGGCGTCGATACTTTTTCTAACTGGAGTGAGTGTGGGCGTCTCTACAGTGACAAAGCCTGAACAGGCTAGCCTATCACAGGTTCACCCTTCTCATTGGTTGAAAATGGCCTTCATGTTTGTACATCGCCATCTGTTGCTTTGGCATTGTACTGCATGTATATATTACATCAGTGTTAAACCACTGTGAGCGGCCTGGAGTGGATTGGAGCGGAGGAGAACTCTCGCTCCGGACGTCGCGCCGACTCATTTTAAAACCCACTCCTCGCTCACGTCAAAACCGGCCGCTCCGCGCCCCGCGCCGCTCACGCTCCGATCCGCTCACATGCACTGATTTGTGTATAGTGTATCGTGCGGCTAAAGTTCTACAGTGACCAGCATCACCAACGCTTCCTCGTACCAGCTAGAGTGCTTATCCAGGCTGGGCTGCTTTCATGGCGCTTTCACCCGAGGAGACCTAGACGAGAACCGTGTGGACATGTACACTGGATTAATCTACCCGACGACTACATAGCCCTTTGCGGCTGGATTATATTTGTTTTGGTCCTGTGATTTATGGAGCGGAGAATCGCCGACGCCTACACGTGTGGGATTTACCCTGTGAGGAGCCACGTCGAGTCTGCGCCTCAGAGAGCCTGAGGCCGGCTAGCTTTCTTCACTGTGGAGCTACAGTCTACGGAGAACAGCTGTATTCGTCTGTGGATCAAGAGACTATTGCACCGTCTCCTGTACTTGGAGTCTCCTTAGTCATCGTTGACCAGACTCTCTACTACCGACAGATCCTCTACCCCTGCTGGCTTACAACCGGGGGGACCCTTCCAGTATCTCCCGCTATATATTACTAGTGTACCATAGATATAATTCCCTAAGATTCAGGTTGTATAATTACCTCCTGCGTAACCAGAGAATGGACATTCATTATTGATTTGCCTACGCACATTCCTTTGCCTTATAAGCGCATCCAAAGTAAAATAGAGAAGTATATTATGTACCTTTTGCTGCAATAAATACTTAATTACCACTTTGTGTGGAACCGATTCATTGTGGGAAGTGTTCATCATATTTATATATCATGTACTGTATGGCCAGTAATTAAAGTACATAAAGCGGTAGTGGTTTAATGATACCATACTTATCAATACAGTCAGGGAATTGTACCCCTCAGTTACAATTGGTCCTTCGAGCCGGAGGGTAACTAGTGTAATATTAATATAGTGGTATTAATATTGACATGGCCTATGATGAACACTCCACAAAACGGTTCTCCTAAAGTAGATCGCCCGCAGCGTAGACGGCAGACACCTCAGTACTTAGAGGATTACGTTGCCAATATACTACCTAGCTTTCTACAGACGGTAAACGCGGAAAAAGTAGATAGTAAAATTATGTCCGACCCTATCGACCAGGCTACCCCGCCAATAGAGGCCCTAGTGGGTTCTAACGTAACTGACCAAGCTCACGGTAGGGACCAGGAGGGACCCGACATGACTTTACCCCCCGCCAAGACCGAAGAAGTAGTCCCCGGAGAGCTCCAGGATAAAGACAGCTCTCCAGGGATGGAACTCTACCCGCTACAAGAAGAGGAGAGCACCCCGGAGATGGATCTCCAGGACTCGCCACAGGAGAACAGATCTCCAACGAGTACTGCCAGGAGCGGATCACCTCAACCAGCGTCTTCCCCCAGCGAGGCGGACAAGATGCTGGCACAGGCATTCCTCGCCAGCCTAGCAGCCTCAACAGAGCGCGATCGACTCCAAGCACAGACGCTTAGTGAGCGCGAACATTCTTCCATGGAAAGAGAATGCCTTCAGGCGCAGCAACGGAGCGACGAAGATCGTATACGTCTAGAGATTAGACGCCTTCAGACGGAAGAGAATATGGTAAGGGACCGGGCCGAAGCCCAGCGCGCCGCCGCCGAAGCCCAGCGCGCCGCTGCCGGTGCCCAAAGAGAAGCAGAGCGCGACCTCGCTCTCACCAAGCGCGAAGCCGAGCGCGACCGATTACAAGCGCAGATAATGGAGCAGCTGATCACCAGGGCAACACCCCCTCCCTCCGCACGGGGTTCCAGGGCCTCGTCAAGACAAGGGTCAAGGGCACCCTCCCCTACCCGATCAAGCGACCCTGAGCCCGACCACCAGAGAGAGCCTATACCCCCCTCCGAACCCCTTCCCCGACCGGTCCAAGTGAGACCCAGCTACAAGGAAGAAACGGTCTACACCGCAGAGAGGCTAAATAGACGACTACAGGATCTAGAGGACCTGCCAGAGGAAGAAGAAGAGGGAGAGGAGGAGAGTCAAGCCCGACAGCAGCACAGTACTCCACAGGACCAGGAGGTCCAGTACAGCCCAGGCTCTACCCCCGCGGCTCTGCGCTACAGACCCCCGACTCAATTCACGGGTGAGCTTGACGCACGACCAGCCCCGAGGAACAGCACCTGGATACGCGGGCCATGGTACCCAGCAGGTACCAGCCCACCAAGAGGCGTAAGAGGAGACTCGCCTAGGAGGCCTCCCTTCCAACGCTCACCGATGTGCCAGCCATCCATGGCATCATACATTGGCACACCGACGTTTCCGGACTTCACCCACGAGAACAGAGCACAGTACACGGAGCTACGAATGTGCTTAGAGACAATGATGTCCGATGTAGCTGATGAACCGTACAAGTATGCTATCCTACTGAAGCACCTCAAGGTGCCCCGAGCGCACAATATAGCGCTGGCCTATGCCACCTCTACTACCCCATACACAGCGGCTCTAGCAGCACTCGACCAAAGATATGGACGCATATGGGACTACGTAATACAAGAGATAAGGCATATTGACCGCCTACCCCCAGCCACAGACAATCGCTCACTAGATGACCTGTCTATCAAGGTACAATCCCTGGTAGGGATGCTGGGGGCGCAAAGAGAAAAGGGTATGCACGAACTGTACGCAAACTCTAATGTCGAGAGGATTTTAGAGAAGCTTCCGCCCGCCCGACAAGAGCGCTTCAGGCGGCAAAGAGACCACCGTGATCCTAACGGTCCCGAGCCATCCCTCCTAGACCTAGCCGACTTCCTGGCGAGAGAAGTCAACAGCCTACGGTTGGATACGTTCATGCGGAGCACCCCAAGCTCCAGAGAGGGACCTAGGAGAGCAAACGATGGCCGAAGATTGGTGACCGTCATGCACCAATCAGAATCAGTACCGAGCAGCAAGAACCACAGTACCCCCTCGATGAAAGAGAAGTGGAAGATGGTGTGCCCGTACTGCGAAAAGGAACACTGGTTGTCACAATGTGACACATTCAAGAAGATGACCGCCGACGAGGTGAGTCAATGGATAAAGTCCAACCGACGCTGTTACCGATGTGCGCGCAGTCACATGGCAGCCGATTGCCGCTTAAAGAAGAGGTGTAGTCGGTGTGACGGAGCCCACCTAGATGTCCTACACGACAGTAACAGAAGAAAGCCTGCACCCTCAAGCAGCACAAAGGCAAGTGTTATGTACATTGACCCCGCCAGCAGCGGGGGCGCCCGGGTGCTCTTAAAGGTGGTCCGCGTAACACTGAGTTACCAAGATAAGGTCATGGACACTTACGCCGTCCTTGACGACGGGTCAGAGAAGTCCCTTCTCCTCGCGTCCGCTGCGGCCCAGCTGGGGCTGCGGGGGAGCGAAAACCAGATGACGATTCGGACAATAAGAAGAGATCTAAAGACGATAAAGGGCGAGAATGTCTCCTTCACTATCGCAGCAAGCGGGCAGCCAGAGAGACGGTATAGGATTACTAACGCTTTCACCAGCCAAGAAATAGGCCTGTCGCAGTACACCTACCCCATCGCCAAGCTGATGGATAAATATGTGCACCTGCGTCAACTACCTATACCGCTCATAGACGGTGCCACCCCGACCCTGCTGATAGGCTCCGACCATGCAGACCTCATTGTCCCGATAGACCGGGTCCACACAGGGCCCAGAGGCTGTCCTGCAGCAGTCGAGACCCGCCTAGGATGGACATTACAAGGCCCCCTCGCTAAGTCTCTTAACCGAACAGCAGCCACTAACTGCCTCCACTCCAGAGTGACAGAAGAAGACACCACCCTCCTACAGCATGTCGAGAGGCTATGGACACTAGAGACAATGCCCTTTAAGAACGAAAAGAAAGACATTCGTTCCAAGGAAGACATTTACGCTATAGCCCTCCTCGAGCAGGGGACAAAGAGAGTCAAAGTCAACGGAGTGATGAGATACGCAACTCCACTCCTGAGGCGAGAGGGTATGCCTACCTTCCACGCCCCAAAAGAAGCGACGGAGCGGTATCTATTGAACACAGAGCGGCGCCTAGCCAGAGACCCCGCTCAAGAGACGGTGTACCGCGCTGAGATTAACAAGCTAATCACAGCGGGACACATAAAGAAAATTGACATTAAAGAGGCCGATCAGACGACCGAATCATGGTACGTGCCGCACCACAAAGTCCACCACAACGGCAAGGATCGTATTGTGTTCAACTGCAGCTACCAGATCGGATCACAAAATCTGAATAAAGAGCTCTTGCCCGGCCCAACACTCGGCCCCTCTCTACTAGGCGTGTTACTACGTTTCCGCCAAGACAAGGTGGCCATCAGCGGCGACATCAAAGGGATGTTCCTGCAGGTGAGACTAGTGGAGGAAGACAAGCCCCTGCTGCGGTTCCTATGGAGAGAGAGGATCGGGGATGAGCAACCAGCCATCTATCAATGGGAAGTCCTCCCTTTCGGAACCACATGCAGCCCATGCTGTGCTACGTTTGCACTGCAAAAACACGTCGCAGAGGACCCAGCAGCTGATGAAGAGGTCCGACAAAGTGTAGGAAATAGTTTCTACGTGGACAACTGTCTGCAAAGCGTCTCGACGCCAGAAGAAGCCGAGGCCCTTCTACTCAAGCTCCGCGCCTCCCTGATCAAAGGCGGCTTTGATCTCAGGCAGTGGGCCAGCAGCGACCCGCAAGTATTGCGCAGCCTCTCCCCCGAGGACAAGGCAGCAAGCAGCGAGACCTGGATGGCGACCATCCCAGGAGAAGCCCAAGAAATGACATTAGGACTAGTCTGGCGCTTCAAAACAGACTTGCTCCATTATAAACACACACCCCTGACCAAGGAGCAGGGAAGGTCGACTGCACTACCGACCACCAGACGGAGTGTATACAGAACACTCGCCAGACAATATGACCCGTTGGGATGTATTCTACCTTACACCACTAGGGCAAAGATGATTGTAAGAGCGTTATGGGACAAGGACCAGGGCTGGGACGACCCCATACCCGAACACCTTGCATCCACATGGAGAGAGTGGGAGACGGAACTCAGCTCACTCCCAGGTGTCAACATACGCCGCAGCTACTTCCCACCCACAGTGAGGTCGGAGACGTGCCAGATGGACCTGCACGTCTTCAGCGACGCCTCCGAAGTAGCCTACGGTTCGGTGGCCTACTTGCGTGCCCGAGAGGAGGGAGGAGAAATACATACTGCTTTCATCCTGGCTCGCTCAAGAATAGCCCCACGAAAGCAACAATCTATCCCGCGTCTAGAGCTCTGCGCAGCCCTAGCAGGAGCGCAACTCGCCACGTTAATCCAACGTGAACTCACCATTCCGGTGCAAAGAACAATCTTGTGGTCAGACTCCACGACAGTACTCACATGGATCCGGTCTGATTCGTGCAGATACAAGGTCTTCGTGGGAGTCAGAGTCACAGAGATTCAAGATTTAACAGAAGTAGCAAGCTGGAGGTATGTGGACACAAAACACAACCCAGCTGACGTCATCACCCGGGGAATGTCCCTGGATGACCTCACCCATCACAACCTATACAGTGACGGGCCAGAGTTCCTCAAGCTCCCGGAAGAAGAGTGGCCTACACCCACCCCACGGGAAGCGAGTAAAGAGGAGGCCGAAAACAAGAAATCTATGTTCTGTGGATTGAACACACTCGTCCCCACAGACCCCGACATAGACGATTGCCTCACCCTAGAGAGTGCGCAGCTAAAGACATTCCTGTGGCACCACCCAGAGGTTCAGCTCACTACTGACATTACAGCAGCTGACTACGAAGAAGCAGAACTTCTTCTACTACAACGAGCCCAGAGAGACTCGTTCCCCGATGAGCTAGACTGTCTACAGGGAGCAAAGCCCGTCCCATCAGACAGCAGACTGCTCCACCTAGCCCCCGAGAGCGACGCCCATGGTCTCATCAGAGTGGGTGGTCGTCTGCGGAGAGCTCCAGACTTACCGGATGACGTCAAGTACCCGATAGTCTTAAACAGCCGACACAAGGTCACAGAGCTGATCATAAAGAAATACGACGAGGATGTGCATCACGCCGGGGCAGAGAGAGTCTTCGCGGAGATCAGACGTCGTTATTGGATACTGCAAGGGAGAGAAGCAGTGCGGCGCTTCCAGCGAACCTGTCTAGACTGTCGTAAGTGGCGAGCGCAGCCCAGTATACCCCGGATGGCTGACCTACCTCCCTGTCGCCTCCGACTCGGCGACAAGCCTTTTCACTCCACCGGTATGGACTGTTTCGGCCCGCTGTATATAAAGAAAGGAAGAGGAACCGAGAAGCGGTGGGGTATTGTATTCAAATGCATGACCACCCGAGCGATGCATATAGAACTCCTTCCAACCATGAGCACAGACTCATTCCTTATGGCCTTCCGAAGATTCACATCGCGGAAAGGCAAACCGTCTATATTATTGTCTGATCACGGGACAAACTTCAAAGGCGGAGAAAGAGAGCTGAGAGAGAGCTTCCAAGCTATGGGCCCAGAACTTAAGACCCACCTCGCTCCATCCCAGATTGACTTTCAGTTTAATCCCCCGAACGCACCTCACTTCGGTGGAACTTGGGAACGAGAAGTACGTTCAATAAAGACAGCCCTGTACGCCGTGCTTGGGGCCCAGACCGTGGCGGAAGAAGTCCTAATGACAGTCCTCACGGAGATCGAGGGAGTATTGAACTCAAAGCCCCTCGGTTACGTCTCAAGTGATGTAGCAGATGTCGACCCAGTCACCCCCAACACACTCTTGATGGGGCGGCTGGACCCCGCGCTACCACAGACAATGTACAGGCCTGAAGAAGCGAACGGCCGAAGAATGTGGAGGTACAGTCAAGTATTGGCTGACAAGTTTTGGAACAGCTTCCTACTCCACTATCTACCGTCTCTACAGACCCGCCAGAAATGGGTGAAAGAGAGAGACAATTTGACAGAAGGAACAGTCGTCATGATTATCGACCAGTCACTACCCCGAGCTATGTGGCCGGCTGGCCGCGTAAGCAAAGTGATCACCGGTGCCGACGGAAAGGTCCGAGCAGCCGAAGTGCTCGTCCAAGGACGGATCTACACCCGACCCGTGGCGAGGCTAATAGAACTGCCAAGGCTCCCCGATACTATCGATGACGACCATGACCCCATGACTTTGTGAACTGCCCGACCCCTCACAACAGACATTGAGTAGTGGACAGTGCGGTTAATCTGTCTCTGCTTAGCTAATTAGGTGGGACTAATTAGGAGGCGGCTGTTACAAAGGATCAGATTAAACCGAATATATATATTTATTGATTGATATATATTGCATAGTATTTGTATGTCGTTTGATATCCCTTGTATATTCCTTGTACATATACACGGAATATCCCTTTAGCCTAGTACAGACCATAATATTTCATTCTCCTATTAGACAGCGGTCCACAGGCGCCAGGGCCATGCCTCCAGAGTCAGGTTCAAGGCCACCGTCAAGACATGTCTGTACATGCCCGGCCTTGCCCAGGGATACGAGACAGAAATGAGGTTGGCACTAGATTGTTCGCCGTGCATATAAATATGGCGCAGGTGAATACAGAAGTAGAGTTACCCAATAAGTTGAAGCCTCACCCACGATACTCCGTGCGGTGAAGTATGGCCTGTTTGGCCCCAAATAGAGCATTGAGACCGCGTGCGAATTAATAACTGAATTGTCAGAGTTTGGCGCTATACCGTCGAGTGCGACATATTTCTATTAAGTCAGTAATAGTCTATTTGTGTATAGTGTATCGTGCGGCTAAAGTTCTACAGTGACCAGCATCACCAACGCTTCCTCGTACCAGCTAGAGTGCTTATCCAGGCTGGGCTGCTTTCATGGCGCTTTCACCCGAGGAGACCTAGACGAGAACCGTGTGGACATGTACACTGGATTAATCTACCCGACGACTACATAGCCCTTTGCGGCTGGATTATATTTGTTTTGGTCCTGTGATTTATGGAGCGGAGAATCGCCGACGCCTACACGTGTGGGATTTACCCTGTGAGGAGCCACGTCGAGTCTGCGCCTCAGAGAGCCTGAGGCCGGCTAGCTTTCTTCACTGTGGAGCTACAGTCTACGGAGAACAGCTGTATTCGTCTGTGGATCAAGAGACTATTGCACCGTCTCCTGTACTTGGAGTCTCCTTAGTCATCGTTGACCAGACTCTCTATTACCGACAGATCCTCTACCCCTGCTGGCTTACAACCGGGGGGACCCTTCCAGTATCTCCCGCTATATATTACTAGTGTACCATAGATATAATTCCCTAAGATTCAGGTTGTATAATTACCTCCTGCGTAACCAGAGAATGGACATTCATTATTGATTTGCCTACGCACATTCCTTTGCCTTATAAGCGCATCCAAAGTAAAATAGAGAAGTATATTATGTACCTTTTGCTGCAATAAATACTTAATTACCACTTTGTGTGGAACCGATTCATTGTGGGAAGTGTTCATCATATTTATATATCATGTACTGTATGGCCAGTAATTAAAGTACATAAAGCGGTAGTGGTTTAATGATACCATACTTATCAATACAGTCAGGGAATTGTACCCCTCAGTTACAATAATAATAATAATAATAATAATAATAATAATAATAATAATAATAATAATAATAATAATAATAATAATAATAATAATAATAATAATAATAATAATAATAATAATAATAATAATAATAATAATAATAATAATAATAATAATAATAATAATAATAATAATAATAATAATAATAATAATAATAATAATAATAATAATAATAATAATAATAATAATAATAATAATAATAATAATAATAATAATAATAATAATAATAATAATAATAATAATAATAATAATAATAATAATAATAATAATAATAATAATAATAATTAAAAAAAAGATTTAAATTAAAAAATATCTCATTATTCAGATCACATTTGACTTTCATACTGACTAAATATATTTTTTTATAATTCTTTTTGAATTGACAAACACTATTACATCCCTTAAGCTCGCTATGGAGAGAATTCCACAACTGTACACCAATAACTGAAGGACACATCTGTTTAAGTGCAAACTGATCTCACTGAACTCAGAGGGCAGAGGCAGATTAAAGGCTGCCCTGTTATATTCAATATGAATCGCTTCTGGATATCTAAAACGTCCTTTCACATTTCTAAACAACCACAATGAATGAATGAATGAATGAATGAATGAATGAATGAATGAATGAATGAATGAATGAATGAATGAATGAATGAATGAATGGTCATTGCATTTTATATAATGCTTTTCTAGACACTCAAAGTGCTCCCCACAATGTAGGGTGGAAATGGCCTCCTTCACCACCACAGGTAGCACCTAACCGTGGGCTACGCAGCAGGCTCAATGGCTGCCATACACTGGCACCCGGCAGCACACGTCACACTACACAATGGCTGAACGGCTCAGGAGACGGGGATTGATATCAGCCCCAATTAAGGGGGAAGGGATGATTAGGTGGTCTTGATGTCAGAGACCTGATTGGGAATTTGTCCAGGAATGTCGGGGGAACCCACTAATCTTTGCGATAGGGCCCTGGGTTCTTTAACGACCGAATTCAGTCAGGACCTCGGTTTAGACTAGAGTCTCATCCGAAGGACGGCCCTATCACCGTAACAGGGGCATTGTTACTGACAAGTCCAGAGGACAGAGTGCCCCCTGCTGGACAACAACACCACTTTCCGACAACGGCTTTGACCAGGGCTCAAACCAGTGATCTTCCGATCATGAGTCCGGAGCTCTACTCATGTGGCCACGCTGCCCGACAATACAGAGAAATTGCATAAAAACACAATAAAACATGTGGTTGATCTTAGGTAAGCTACTCAAACAGAGACAAATAGACTGTGGTAGGTTGTAATATGTAAGGGATAATGTATAAGTTGTTAGTAAGTTAGCCATGTAAT
>NC_140179.1:94138583-94146798 GCF_963971535.1 Notolepis coatsorum | reverse complement strand
AGTTGTGCCCTTCCTGCTGACTTGTTGTACAGAACTTGTAAGTCGCTTTGGATAAAAGCATCAGCTAAATGACCAAATGTAAATAAGATAAGATAGGATATTCCTTTATTGATCCTGTAACTCGTCGCCATCTGTAATGGGAAATATTAAAGGACAAAAACGATGAGCCGCTTTATAAATCATTCTGAGTCATAATTAATAATAGAAAAGTTTATTTCACCGTGGCCACAATGAAAGGACAGTTTACAGACAGATACATCATGTTCACACATAATCGTCTGGCCATAAAGTGACAAAAGAGGTCTAGGCAGAACATAGTTTATACACACTTGCAAGGACGTAACATTAGAACAGATATGATGATGAAAGTAAATAAAAATGGTTCCCAGTTACAGGAAGTAATAATAACCTTGCTTTGGCTGGCTGGGGAGATGTGGTACCTTGAGTCTCTTAAAGAGACACACACACATTACATAGCTGGTCACAGGGAACCAGTCAGCTGTAAAATGATAAAATTATATCTCAACACAGATCTATAATGACAGATAATATATTCCACGACAATCCCCTTGGGAAAATTCAGTACAAACTACTAATTTCATTGGTCTAGGGTTATGCTTATGTGTGTAATAGTGCCATAGTGTGTAATAGTGTAATAATGTAATAATGTGTAATAGTGTAATACTGTGTAATAGTGTGATGGTGTAACAATGTGTAATGGTGTAATAACATAGTGTAATAGTGTGTATCGATGGTATCAGCATTTGTTAAATATTCTAGCCGTGTTTGTTTGCTCTGTGAAAGAGAGAGAGAACAAATATGTGGCGGCTGCTGCCTGGTGGGAAATTTGAGACATCTACTGAGTGCACCTGTCTAGTTTGTAATTAACACAAGCTGACCTTCTACGCCAAGTCAGCAACAACACACACACACACACACACACACACACACACACACACACACACACACACACACACACACACACACACAACACACACACACCACACACACACACACACACACACACACACACACACAGACAGATACCTACACAATACACACACAAATAGACAAACTACATGCACACACACACACACACACAGGTACTTAAGCACATGCATAGCACATAGGTACACAAATACTCTATGTGCATCCATATCATACACACACATTCATCAGATACACACACACACGCAGGAGACAATATGAGCGTGAAAATGCACAGTGGATTATACTCAGAGTCTCAGACTCCAGCATGACAAAGCAAAAACTCTCTCACTTTCTCTCTCACTCTCTCTCTCTCTTACACTCTCTCTCACACTCTCTCTCTCAGTAACTTTCTCTTTTTCTCATTCTCTCTCTAACTTTCTCTCTCTCTCACCTACTCAATTCAATTCTATTCAAGTGCTTTATTGGCATGACGCAGCTGTACATCTCTTGTACTCTCTCACACACACTCTCATTCATTGTCTCTCATTCTCTCTCGAATGCTCTTTCACTCACTCACTCTCTCTCTCTCGCTCTCTCTTTTTGCTGACTAAACCGCCAAATAACCTCAATAACCTTCAAAATGTATGAACAAGATTCAGTTCAATTTGTATGTAGATTTCTGATGCAGATCACTGATGACCATATCCAGACTTAACGTTTTCACAATTATTTAATAAAAGATAAGACATGCAAAGCTTCATTCTGCTTTCTTTAATTTTTAGTTTAAAAAAATGCGTGCGTGCGTGCGTAGTGTGTGGTGTGTGCGCGCGCCGCGCGCGCGTGTGTGTGTGTGTGTGTGTGTGTGTGTGTGTGTGTGTGTGTGTGTGTGTGTGTGTGTGTGTGTGTGTGTGTGTGTGTGTGTTGTGTGTGTGTTGTGTGTGTGTGTGCGTGCGTGCGTGCTGTGCGTGCGTGCGTCTGTGTGTGTGTGTGTGTTGTGTGTGTGTGTGTGTGTGTGTGTGTGTGTGGTGCGTGCGTGTGTGTGTGTGTGTGTGTGTGTGTGTGTGTGTGTGTGTGTGTAATTAGTAGGCAGTGCTGTACTTTGCCAAGTTGCCAAGTGTTCACCTTTTAACGAAGCAGTATGTGAAATACAACAACACGCCTAGAATAACAGATGGTCTCTCTTTCTCTCTATCTTTCTCTGACTCTCTCTCTCTCTCTATCTCTCTCCCTCTCTCTCTCCCGCCTCTCTCTCTCTCTCCCTCTCTCTCTCATCTCTCTCTCTCTCTCTCTCCTCTCATCTCTCTCTCTCTCTCTCCTCTCTCTCTCTCTCTCTATCTTTCTCTGACTCTCTCTCTCCCTCCCTCTCTCTCTCTCTCTATCTCTCTCCCTCTCTCTCTCCAGCCTCTCTCTCTCTCTCCTCTCTCTCTCTCTCTCTCTCTCTCTCTCTCTCTCTCTCTCTCTCTCTCTCTCTCTCTCTCTTCTCTCTCTCTCTCTCTCTCTCTCTCTCTCTCTCTCTCTCTCTCTATCTTTCTCTGACTCTCTCTCTCCCTCCCTCTCTCTCTCTCTCTATCTCTCTCCCTCTCTCTCTTCCCCCCTCCCTCTCTCTCTCCCTCTCTCTCTGCCTCTCCTCTCTCTCTCTACCTCTCTGTCTCCCCTCTCTGTCCCTATCTTTCAGCTTCTGTCTCTTTCTCACTCTTTGTTCTCTCTCGTGCACACATGCACAGGAAAAGAGGGTGAGAGGAAAAAGGAGATACATTGACATGTGAGAGAAATGAAAGGCTGAGTTTTCTTGTTCTTGTTAACACAAAAAAGAAAGGAAAACATAACGATCAGGACGTTTTCACAGCAACGTTTTTAAATGGTCTGAATCAAAGTTTTAAATGGTCTGAATCAAAGTTTTAATGGTCTGAATCAAAGTTTTAAATGGTCTGAATCAACGTTTAAAATGGTCTGAATCAAAGTTTGAAATGGTCTGAATCAAAGTTTGAAATGGTCTGAATCAAAGTTTTAAATGGTCTGAATCAAAGTTTGAAATGGTCTGAATCAACGTTTAAAATGGTCTGAATCAAAGTTTTAAATGGTCTGAATCAAAGTTTTAAATGGTCTGAATCAAAGTTTGAAATGGTCTGAATCAAAGTTTGAATGGTCTGAATCAACGTTTAAAATGGTCTGAATCAACGTTTAAAATGGTCTGAATCAACGTTTTAAATGGTCTGAATCAAAGTTTGAAATGGTCTGAATCAAAGTTTGAAATGGTCTGAATCAAAGTTTGAAATGGTCTGAATCAAAGTTTGAAATGGTCTGATCAAAGTTTGAAATGGTCTGAATCAACGTTTAAAAATGGTCTGAATCAAAGTTTTAAATGGTCTGAATCAAAGTTTTAAATGGTCTGAATCAAAGTTTGAAATGTCTGAATCAACGTTTAAAATGGTCTGAATCAACGTTTAAAATGGTAGCTACAGTACCCTTTGATCGTTGTATATAAGGTCTAGCAGTGGACCTAGCAGGAATGGTTGATAGAATATCTTGTTCAGGAATAGGGATTGCGGGGTGTTCAGCCCAATCCTGGACTGGGGGTGAGAGTATGATTGGGTAACTATATGAGGCTCGTTGGGCACAGGAGGCATGTGGGTGGTTTAAATTAAACCGCGTCACTTACCCTGACATTAGAGATTAAGGTGTTTACCACCTGACAGAAATGAAGGCATGTTTATGTCTATTTGGGCACAGACATCCTTTTAGGGGGGATGAGTCGGAATACAGGAAGGAGGTAGATGGACTGTGGACCGTGGTGCGAGGAGAACAACACCCGAGCCTTGTCAAAAAAAGGCTCTTCAACGCCTGTACTTCCTGAGGAAAGTGAAAGGGGCGGGGCTGGACACCAACATCCTCAGCTCTTTCTACACATGTGTGGTGGAGAGCGTAGTGACCTCTTGCACCGCCAGCACGGTACGGCAGCTGCACAGCGGCAGAGAAGCAGGCGCTACAGAGGGTGGTGGTGAGGTCTGCACAGAGGACCCATCGGATGCAGCTTATACCAGACATCTCGGACATTTACACCAACCGATGCACGGACAGAGAACCACCAGGCTGAAGAATAGCTTCTTCCTGGATGCCGTGAGACAGACGACTGAACAGTTCATCCCAGCTCATCACTGCCACGCCTCTGTCTGCAGCACACTGCACCGTTGCACTTTATGGCACCTATTCTCTCTCTTTTAATCAGTGAATTCAAATTAGCTTTATTGAACTAAATCAGTTTTATTGAATTAGACTTAGGTTTTTATTGAATTGATTAGTTTTCTATTGAATTAATTCGTTTTTATTGGATTTTTTTATTGAATCAGTTTGTATGTCTATCATGAGGATCAGTATTTCTTTTAGTCTAGTTATTTAGTATTTAATGGCCATAATAACCGAGACCTGAGTACTGTATTTCGTGCGTCCATGTCACATGGGAAAAATGACAATAAACATGACTTTGACTTTGATACTATTACCTGTAGTACATATCTCTTACCTACTCTTACTCTTACACTGCTGGCCAGTGTGACTTACTACCATAGTGTCTTTATACCTGTATTACTGTACATATTGGTATTATAACTCTAAAATAAACACCCCAGACTGATTCTGTATAAAAAGGAACCGTCCCACCATGCCACCACAAAATAACCTAGGAGCTTACCACCAACTGCTGTGCCAATCTGAATGCAGCATACGAAAATACTGCTTTAACTGTCCGTTCTCATCATCATCATCATCATCATCATCATCATCATCATCATCATCATCATCATCATCATTATCATCATCATCATCATCATCATCATCATCGTCATCATCATCATCATCATCATTCTCATACACCAGGTACAGCCTTTCTACAGAGATCCACAAGAGAGGACATGGCGATACACTATGAAACATTTATTGAAACCATGTTAAAAGTGCCACATCGGTCTGTAAAGGTGTTTAAATAAGTGATGTTTTAATGGACCGCGTCGCGCATCTGTCGGTACCTGCGGTACAGGACAGGGCTCGGCACTAACACACCAACACATTTGACACTATTTACACGCCTGTACACTAGTCTGTGGTGCGTCTGTCTTTCTCTCTCTCTCTCCCACTCTCTCTGCTTGTGTGAGAGGCAGAGAGGAAGGCTTTGGAGAGAAGAGAGAACAGGGAGAGAGAGAGAGAGAGAGAGAGAGAGAGAGTGAGGAGTTATTTTAAAACAAGTCCAATCCAAATATAATTGAATGTAAAAGCTGAATTTGTTCTAATTTCATTTCCATCATCATGTCATTATCTTTTAGTGGAAGGAATAGCCAAACCATTTGGGTCCTAGTCATTATTGTTTCTATTTCACGGCGTCTAGGTTTCCATATCAATTCTGCTGTTGTTTGAGAATAGATTTTGTCGAGAAAATGAATGCTCATCGTTTTTCTTTTAACAGTACTTACAAGTCTTTTTCACATTTTGTAATGAAAGGCCTTCAGATAGCTCATCAGTTCTAGTCAACCCATATTGGAGTGTGCTGCCAATATAAAAGGTTAACATACCGGTAATGTTTATTTCCTGTTGCAGTGACGTTAACGTTACAGCTTGTTGTGTTTATTCTACTAATGTTAAAGGAAAACTCCCAACATTTTGGGAAATTTGCTTATTTGCCATCTACCCTGGAGTTAAACAAGAAGATACATACCCTTTTCTCCTCTGTGCATGCAGTAGGAGTAGGAAGACGTTGGGAACTAGGCTAATGAGGAAACCTACTTCCAGTGACTGACGCTAAGCTAGGCTAACGGTGCGCGTCTTCCTACTCCTACTGCATGCACAGAGAAGAAAAGGTATGTATCTTAACACAGTTAGACAAGAAGATACATACCTTTTTCTTCTCTGTGCATGCAGTAGAGTAGGAAGACACGCACCGTTAGCCTAGCTTAGCGTCAGTCACTGGAAGTAGGTTCCTCCATTAGCCTAGTTCCCAACGTCTTCCTATTCCTACTGCATGCACAGAGAAGAAAAAAGGTATGTATCTTCTTGTCTAACTCCAGGGTAGATGGCAAATAAGCTAATTTCCCAAAATGTTGGAGTTTTCCTTAACGTTACTGCTCATTAGGGCTGAGCCCAAACGTTCGAACGTTCGGACCTTCGTTTCGTTAAGATGACGTTCGAATCTTAATTAATGGGTTCGAACCTCGATTTCTATTATTTAATCATTTCTTATTTAAGTAACTTGTGTTCCGCTGGGAAGTTCAGCATCACTGCATACACTTGGTTTAATCCAAACGTCCATTCGGAAACGTTGTATTATGAAATAAGACGTGTGAGTGTGAGTCACTCAACTCTCTTTTTTGCATGATTGATTAATTTCCTGATAATGTATGACAGTGACCCCTCCGTGTGAAAACACAACATAGTACTGTACTATTCTGATATTATATCACATTCTGATATATATTTTTTGTGTAAAAAGAAAAAAGAAAAAAGAAAAAAAAAATATATATATATATATATTATTATTATTAAAAAGCGGCGGTTCGAACCCATTATTAAGATTCGAATGCCAACGTAGCGAACGATGGTCCGAACTTTCTAACGTTTGGGCTCAGCCCCTAGCCTGAGACAGACTGACAGAGATTCCTGCCTTTAGAGTTATATTCCCGTGTGCGTGTGCGTGAGTGTGTGTGTGTGTGTGTGTGTGTGTGTGTGTGTGTGTGTGTGTGTGTGTGTGTGTGTGTGTGTGTGTGTGTGTGTGTGTGTGTGTGTGTGTGTGTGTGTGTGTGTGTGTGTGTGTGTGTGTGTGTGTGTGTGTGTGTGTGTGTGTGTGTGTGTGCGTGCGTGCGTGCGTGCGGCGCGTGCGTGCGTGCGTGCGTGCGTGCGCCTGGTTAAATAATAGTTCAAAAGTTGCTGTATCTCTACAGTACGTAACAGCCATGAAGTCAGTGTACAGTAGGTCAAGTTATGTTGTTGGTTGTGAGAAAACATCTGTCGTGTGTTGGATTATGTAATATTATGTATTATGTTATGTAGTATTATGCAAAAACTCCATATCATGAGTATGTGTGCTCATTGCTTGTTAACAGAACATGCTTTGGGGCAACAATAATGTGGTCAAAAGGTATGGATTCTCTATTGTGCCGAACTGGCTTGACTTCTTTATTCACAATAAGCAGTAGATGTACAGAGCTCTGCTTCTCTTTGAGAGCCGTTGGAGTAGAGAAAGAAATGAGAGGGGGCGACCTCTTATTAGTTCCCTCTACGGTAGAATACTCCGGTAGCTACGCCTAGAGCGCCCACCAGTGGAGACAGATATATATGCATAGGTAACCTGTTACAGGTGCAAACAGTCATATAAACAGTTAGACAGTCACTAACATCCCCACACAGAGTCCCTTAATTCAACATTGCTGCACTCAATTCACCTCCTGTTGGATTTTGACTGTCAATCTTTCTAGATATCTATCTATCTGGTTGTCTGACTGTCTGGATATCTGTCTCTCTGGCTGCCTGGCTAGCTGCCTCTTTCTGTCTGTCTGTCTATCTATCTGGCTGGCTGCTGGCTGGCTGATTGGCTGGCTGTCTCTTTCCGTCTGGATGACTGACTTGCTATTTCTCGCCTGGCTATCTGTCTTTTTGTCTGTGTTTCTGTATACCCATCTGCTTGTATATCTGCCCTCTCTCTCCTCTCTCTCTCTCTCTCTCTCTCTCTCTCTCTCTCTCTCTCTCTCTCTCATCTCTCTCTCTTCTCTCTCTCTCTTGTTATCTATATCTTTCTCTATCCTCTTTCATCCCTCCTCTTCTCATCCTTAACTCTATTTAGTGAAAGAACCAATTAACTCTGGCTGCTGGTTGGTTTCTTTATTTATTCCTTCATTAATTCATTTCCTGCTGGAAGCTCCTCTTCAGTTTGATTGGCAGCCTGCTCTAATTAGAACTCTGACTGAGAGAGCAGTAACACACAGATACAGACAGCATCCGAGCCCCCCCCCCCCCCCCCCACACACACACACACACACACACACACACACACACACACACACACATGTCATACACACTCAACGCAAATGCATATACTGTGTATATACCAGTTTATACACGTTTATTTTATACACAGTACTGTATGTGTGTGAATGTGTACCATATATGAACCTGTGTATGTATGTGTATATGCACACATTCTTATATTCACACACACACACACACACGGTGTCATCTGCCCATATCTGTGCTTACAGTGTAATATCAGTATGAGTTTTTTTTTTTTTTTATCTTTTTCCTCCTC
>NC_140179.1:94116083-94133583 GCF_963971535.1 Notolepis coatsorum | reverse complement strand
ATGCACTCGGAGTGTAGCATTCAAGTTCGACACTGTTTGATGAACAATATCACTTACCCATAGCTGCCAGCCCAGAGCTGTACCCGTCCTGCTGACTTGTTGTACAGAACTTGTCACTTTGGATAAAAGCGTCAGCTAAATGACTAAAATGTTAAATGTAAATTTGAGATAATCCCTCCTCCCACCTCCAACTACGCAAAACCTTCCTCCTGAAGGCTGGAGTCACTGATTCTTATGTTTATGCATTATGAAATGTAATTAATCAAATATTTAGTCCTGATTAATACGTGTATGCAACTGAACAAATGTAATTTCTTTCTCTTCCACACACACATGCACTCATGCACTCTCTTACACACACATACTCAAACTCACACATTTATAACTACCTACCTCATACTATAGTCTACACATATAGCTCTGTATGATAGCATGTACAATAGTGCTGTATACCGTATATATATTTCTTTATATATTTTATATTTACCTCATATATCCATATCTATCTGAATATACCTGCATATAATCCGTCTATATACCTACTTTTACACCTGCATATAATCCATATAACTCTGTATGATAGCATGTACAATAATGCTGTATAAACTGTATACATATATTTATTCTTTCAGTATATATATTTATCCACACCTGTCTGTACATACCTGCTTTTTTACATATCTGTATATAGTCTACAACATAGTGTCTTTATACCTATATCACTGTACATATTAATACTACAACTCTGTACATACATCTGATTAGCACTATTACTCAGTAGTACTAATTTTTATATTTTATACCCTGTTTAATCACCTACATTCATTGTATATTATTATTGAACTTTACTGGTACATTTGCACTCTGATTGGATGCCAAACTTCTCGTGCTGTATAATGACAATACATTTTAATCGAATCTAATCTAAATATTTGGTTTGGAGGATTTGGTAAATAATTTCAGATACACACTTCCTCACACACACAGACATACACAGTATGAAGTCGCATGCAGGTGCTCAACATACCATCCACCACATCTTCCTTTCTTAACTAGTCACACATGTAGACACACACCAAAGCAAGGGGACGTTTGTAGAGTTGCATTTTGTCTGGACATCTTTTATTCAAATCTCAACCCACTGAACTCAGTTTGAATTATATATATTTTTTTTAATCCACTTTTTCTCCTATTTTTCTCCCATCGCAATTTTCGTGATTCCAATTCTTCCCTTCCCTGTCTTGAACGTTGCTAGACTATGCCTCCCACTGGTTGGCTGTAGTGAGGATAGAAGCCTTGCATCACGGGTCCCCTCCGGTACACGAGGAGGCAGCCTGTCGCATCTTTTCACCAGAACAGCGCAGACTCTCAGTGGCGAGCAGTAACGCGTGGGAGGCTCACGCTGCCCCCGATACTTCCTGTCTCTGCTGTACAGGTGTCACCCAACCGACCTGTAGGAGTCACTGTCCACAACGTCCGATCCCCACCCACCGGCTTTCCCACCCTCTAACACTTGCCAATTGTATTAGTATGAACGACCAGCCAAGCCGGTAGCAACGCCGAGAGCTGGGCTCGAACCCAGCGTCTCCTGCGTTAGAGGCGAGCGCCTTTGCCCACTGCGCCACTCAGCCGCCTTGTTTGAATTATATTCTGAATTCTGATAGTAATTTGTCTTGGGTTTTCTCCGACACAGCCAGGAATGAAGGCAGTCGGAGGTAATTGACAACGAACCACCACCATGCTGTACACACTAACAACCGACCTCTTACATATCAACATTCTAAATATAATATTCTCTCTCTCTCTCTCTCTCTCTCTCTCTCTCTCTCTCTCTCTCTCTCTCTCTCTCTCTCTCTCTCTCTGCAGCCATCGGGGTGCAGATGACCCTGGATCTGTTGGAGAGGAGGTTCTGGGCCACAGCAGGCCAGGTCGGTACCACTAGACGCTGTTGCAACGCCGTCTTCACACCTCAGCATCTAACCTTCCTACACCAACACTAGCTTATTAACAGAGTTTGACCTCTGCAAGTCTGTCAGAATTAACACATTTGGGCCAAGGGACATATTATTTCTGAAGTAGACTTAAAAAGAATGGAGGGAACAACCAATACAGGATATGATTTATTCAATATGTTATTGGAAAATGAAGCGAGAGGAAGTATCTTAGAAGATGACTTCCCCTTGGGGTGGAGATGTCTCCATATAGGAGAGCGCTTTCAGTGGCGCCTGTAGCCATTGTGACGTTGTCCTTAGAATGTTCACTTCTCAATATTATATATATTCTCAAAGCGAAGCAGGCTATTCTCGGTTCTCGCTCCACAATGGTGGAACCAACTTCCCACCACAGCCAGGACAGACAGCTGAAACCACCACAGGCAGGACAGCTGAAACCATCACAGTCAGGACAGCTGAAACCATCACAGTCAGGACAGCTGAAACCACCACAGTCAGGACAGCTGAAACCACCACAGTCAGGACAGCTGAAACCACCACAGTCAGGACAGCTGAAACCACCACAGTCAGGACAGCTGAAACCACCACAGCCAGGACAGCTGAAACCATCACAGCCAGGACAGCTGAAACCATCACAGCCAGGACAGCTGAAACCATCACAGCCAGGACAGCTGAAACCATCACAGCCAGGACAGCTGAAACCACCACAGTCAGGACAGACAGCTGAAACCATCACAGCCAGGACAGCTGAAACCACCACAGTCAGGACAGCTGAAACCATCACAGCCAGGACAGCTGAAACCATCACAGCCAGGACAGCTGAAACCACCACAGCCAGGACAGCTGAAACCATCACAGCCAGGACAGCTGAAACCATCACAGCCAGGACAGCTGAAACCATCACAGCCAGGACAGCTGAAACCATCACAGCCAGGACAGCTGAAACCACCACAGCCAGGACAGCTGAAACCACCACAGCCAGGACAGCTGAAACCACCACAGTCAGGACAGCTGAAACCACCACAGCCAGGACAGCTGAAACCACCACAGCCAGGACAGCTGAAACCACCACAGTCAGGACAGCTGAAACCACCACAGTCAGGACAGCTGAAACCACCACAGTCAGGACAGCTGAAACCACCACAGTCAGGACAGAAGAAACCACCACAGTCAGGACAGCTGAAACCACCACAGTCAGGACAGCTGAAACCACCACAGCCAGGACAGCTGAAACCATCACAGCCAGGACAGCTGAAACCACCACAGCCAGGACAGCTGAAACCACCACAGCCAGGACAGCTGAAACCACCACAGCCAGGACAGCTGAAACCACCACAGCCAGGACAGCTGAAACCATCACAGCCAGGACAGCTGAAACCCGCCCAAGTGTCCTCTGTCGTCTAAAAACACACTTCTTCAATCAATATCTGAAATAAAAAACGATCTACTATGCACTATGCTACTATGCCTATAGTACTACCTACTATGCTACTATGTCTATACTACTACCTACTATGCTAATATGTATATACTACTACCTACTATATGCTAATATGTCTATACTACTACCTACTATGCTAATATGTCTATACTACTACCTACTATGCTAATATGTCTATACTACTACCTCCTATGCTAATATGTCTAATCTATACTACTACCTACTATGCTAATATGTCTATACTACTACCTACTATGCTAATATGTCTAATCTATACTACTACCTACTATGCTAATATGTCTATACTACTACCTACTATGCTAATATGTCTATACTACTACCTACTATGCTAATATGTCTATACTACTACCTACTATGCTAATATGTCTATACTACTACCTACTATGCTAGTATGTCTATACTACTACCTACTATGCTAATATGTCTAATCTATACTACTACCTACTATGCTAATGTGTCTATACTACTACCTACTATGCTAATGTGTCTATACTACTACCTACTATGCTAATATGTCTATACTACTACCTACTATGCTAATATGCCTATAGTACTACCTACTATGCTAATATGTCTATACTACTACCTACTATGCTAATATGTCTATACTACTACCTACTATGCGAATATGTCTATACTACTACCTACTATGCACTATGCTACTATCCTTATACTACTACCTACTATGCAAATATGCCTATACTAAATGGTAAATGGCTGCATTTATATAGCAGCTTTTATCCAAAGCACTTTACAATTTGTTCCTCACATTTGACCCATTCACTCACACATTCACAAACCGACGGCGGAGGCGACCATGCAAGGTGCCGACCTGCTCATCGGGAGCAATTAGGGGTTTTAAAGCGTCTTGCTCAAGGACGCTTCGACACGCTGCCCGGTAGAGGTGTGGGAATTGAACCGGGAACCTCTGGATTACCAGACGACTGCTCTACCTCCCGATCCACTGTCACCCCCATACCACTATCAAATATGCTACTATCCCTATACTACTACCTACTACTACTACCTACTATCCTAATATGTCTATATACTACTATGTACTCAGAGTGTAACACTCAAGTTCGACACTTTTTGACAAACAATGCCACTAACCCGTAGCTACTGACTTGTTGTTCACAATTTGTTAGTCACTTTGGATAAAAGCATCAGCCAAATGATTCAGATTCAGATTCAGATTCCTTTATTAAGCCATTTGTGTAAAAACACATTGGTAATTGTTGCAGCATTACAGTGTATGCATTTTTTCCTTTCTTTTTTCACAGTAAACGACAAACACCAACACAGACACAGGACAAAAAACAGTGCAGTGGAGGATTAATCAATCAAATACATATATATATATATAAAGTGTAGAGTGCAGAGTTCCAGTAAGGACTAGTGCAGTGCAGTCAGTGTCATTGTGCCAGTGTCACTTGGGGGCAGAGGGGGGGGGGGGGCTGAGGTATTGATCAGCCTGGCGGCTGAGGGGAAGAAGCTCAGTCTGTGTCGAGCTTTCACAGCCTTTGGGATCCTCAGCCTTCTCCCAGAGGGGAGCAGGGTGAAGAGGCTGTGACCGGGGTGGGAGGGGTCGGCCATGATCTTCCTCGCCCTCTTCAGCGCCCTGGAGTCGTGCAGGGACCTGAGGGAGGGCAGGGGACAGCCGATCACTCTCTCCGCGGAGCGAATCACCCGCTGCAGCTTGGCGAGATCTTTTGCCGCTGCAGCGGGGAACCAGGAGATGATGGAGTGGGTGAGGATGGACTCAATGATGGCCGTGTAGAATTGGGCCATCATGGTCCTCGGCAGTTTGTATTTGTTCAACTGCCGGAGGAAGAACATCCTCCCCTGGGCCTTTTTGAGCAGGCCCGTGATGTTGAGCTCCCACTTCAAGTGACGGGAGATGTAATTGTAATGTAAATATATCAGATTGCACACCTAAAAGGGTTCATCTACACAGTATATTGTCCCAGAGGTCCCTCTCATCCTTGCCAAGACATATTTATCAGGAGACGCTGGCATACGTGTGTATATTTTACCTGACCTTCATTTGGCATCGCAGCACAATGTCTGTTCATATAGTTGTTAATGACAGTAGTTAAAATAACATTAAGGCTGGCTGGCTAGAGCCTGATGGATAGACCATGACAGAGCTAGTGTGTGTGTGTGTGTGTGCGTGTGTGTGTGTGTGTGCGTGTGTGTGTGTGTGTGTGTGTGTGTGTGTGTGTGTGTGTGTGTGTGTGTGTGTGTGTGTGTGTGTGTGTGTGTGTGTGTGTGTGTGTGTGTGTGTGTGTGTGTGTGTGTGTGTGTGTGTGTGTGTGTGTGTGTGCGTGCGTGCGTGCACCATCTTCTTCATACCAGACAATGAGGAAGCCATTATTAGCTTCACATCCAGTAGCCTCATTATCCCCTATATGTATTGTCAGATAGAAACGCATTCACATGAAGCATGAAGGGTGTGTGTGTGTGTGTGTGTGGTGTATCATGCTGAAAGCACACACACACACATACTGCACACACATCATATTAAAAGTGAACAAAATCTCCTGCTTGCCTCGTCTCCTCTGCCCTCATCTCTCTCCTCTCCTCTCTTCTCCACTTATAGCTTACATAAGCATCTTATCCTCTCGCCGTGTGCTCAGTGTCAATCATCTTTATTTCACAGTCTTTATGTGTGCGTGCGTGCGTGTATGCGTATAATACAGATCCTCTCTTCGGTCTATTTGAGGTGTTCTGCTCCATCCAGGGTGAAAGTCCTCACTATTATATAGAGTGAGTATATGAATATGGACTGAGCTCTGAAGACGTTGTGCAACAGGCTGCTGAGAGACGGACAGCAGAGCCCTGGTGGTGGTGGGCGGGACTTCTGTTGGTGGGCGGGACTTCTGTTGGTGTCAAAGGTCACAACGTTTCCATTAAGGCTCAACAACAATTGATTCTATTTGCAATTGAATGTTTCAAAACGTTTTACTAGTATCCTAGTATCAATTATGATGAATTGAAAATGGGGGACCCTGATGTAAACAAGACGAAAGTCTTTCTCTGGTCTGCATCCCCTTAACAATTGTATGTATTGAGCTGTACTGTATTGTACCCATTCTGCAATCTGTTAATAAACTTTTCAATCAATCAATCAATCAATCCTCAGGTCACATGGGTAGTTGCCTCACTGACGCCACCTACTGAATACCCAGAGTAGGAGGAGATGACGAGCCATGGCGTTTATTATTTATGTCTATAAATGCTGTGTCGTGTCAAGTGTGGATGCCTACTGTACATGAGTAGGGTGCTGGGTAACCTACATGCCACTACTGCTTTGTATCTATTGACTCTACCATGTAATTACTTCACCATTACCCCCCTAAAGTTTTAGATTTCCTAGCTGTCTGCATGAGGGCAAGTGCGTTCCATTTCAATCCCCCGCTGCCCGTCCTGCCCGGCTCCTCCACTCTGCAAGCGGCTACGTATCACCAAGGGCAGAGGGAAGGTCAGGGAGGGCACAGCAAACCATTCATGTGAAGTAGCCCTATATACACTACTGTAGTGCACAGGTGGGCCTGTTCAAACAGACCATGTAACCATCAGGAATGTATACATACAAAGAGACAGAATTATATATAAATGCATAAATAAATATAGATAGATAGATAGATAGATAGATAGATAGATAGATAGATAGATAGATAGATAGATAGATAGATAGATAGATAGATAGATAGATAGATAGATAGATAGATAGATAGATAGATAGATAGATAGATAGATAGATAGATAGATAGATAGATAGATAGATAGATAGATAGATAGATAGATAGATAGATAGATAGATAGATAGATAGATAGATAGATAGATAGATAGATATATAGATAGATAGATAGATAGATAGATAGATAGATAGATAGATAGATAGATAGATAGATAGATAGATAGATAGATAGATAGATAGATAGATAGATAGATACAATAGATAGATACGATAGATAGATACGATAGATAGATAGATAGATAGATAGATAGATAGATAGATAGATAGATAGATAGATAGATAGATAGATAGATAGATAGATAGATAGATAGATAGATAGATAGATAGATAGATAGATAGATAGATAGATAGATAGATAGATAGATAGATAGATAGATAGATAGATAGATAGATAGATAGATAGATAGATAGATAGATAGATAGATAGATAGATAGATAGATAGATAGATAGAGATAGATAGATAGATAGATAGATAAATAGATAGATAGATAGATAGATAGATAGATAGATAGATAGATAGATAGATAGATAGATAGATAGATAGATAGATAGATAGATAGATAGATAGATAGATAGATAGATAGATAGATAGATAGATAGATAGATAGATAGATAGATAGATAGATAGATAGATAGATAGATAGATAGATAGATAGATAGATAGATAGATAGATAGATAGATAGATAGATAGATAGATAGATAGATAGATATAGATAGATAGATAGATAGATAGATAGATAGATAGATAGATAGATAGATAGATAGATAGATAGATAGATAGATAGATAGATAGATAGATAGATAGATAGATAGATAGATAGATAGATAGATAGATAGATAGATACGATAGATACGATAGATACGATAGATAGATAGATAGATAGATAGATAGATAGATAGATAGATAGATAGATAGATAGATAGATAGATAGATAGATAGATAGATAGATAGATAGATAGATAGATAGATAGATAGATAGATAGATAGATAGATAGATAGATAGATAGATAGATAGATAGATAGATAGATAGATAGATAGATAGATAGATAGATAGATAGATAGATATATATAGATAGATAGATAGATAGATAGATAGATAGATAGATAGATAGATAGATAGATAGATAGATAGATAGATAGATAGATAGATAGATAGATAGATAGATAGATAGATAGATAGATAGATAGATAGATAGATAGATAGATAGATACAACATATTTCAACACATATTTTTATGCTTTATATACATAGTCAAGTCAGTTTTGCTTATTTATTGGTCAAATCAAGTGGAAAGCGAGACCAAATCTGTCTTTGCCGTCCATCTGAACACACGGCTAGATACATACCGGTCTTTCAGAGTGCCTACCAGCTAGGACCCACTACAGTCGAACAGCCCATTCAATTCATAACGATAAGGTCATGAGGTAATAAGGGCGGCTACGTGGCGTAGTGGGCAAGGCGCTCGCCACGAATATTGGAGATGCTGTTCGAGCCCAGCGCTCCACATTGCTTTCAGTTTAGCTGGTCGTCCGTACTAATACACATTGGCCGTATTAGGGGGTGGGAAACTGATGGGTGGGGATCGGGCGTTGTGGACAGCGACTCCTACAGGTCGGTTGGTGCGCCTGCGCAGTGGAATCAGGAAGTGTCGGGGGCAGCGTGAGCCTCCCACGCGTTACTCCTCGCCACTGAGAGATCGAGCTGCGCAGGTGAAAAGATGCGACTGCTGTTACCTCAAGTACCGGAGGGGACTTGTGCTATGTATGACTTAGTCCACATTGCAGCCGGCTTGTGGGAGGCAAGAAACAGCGTTCGTGACAGGGGAGGGTTGAATTGGATGATACGAAATTGGGATGGGAGAAAATATAGAAATGGGAGAAAAAGTGGATAAAAAAAAAAAGTTCATGAGGTAATAAATAACATCCAAATCGTGACGACAGCAATATGGGCACTAGTCTTAAATACTGAGCTTCAGAAGAGTCTGAAGGGTCTCTATGGAGAGAGTAGAGGACTCTAAAAGGAGTAAAAGGACGTCCACATATAATGCACTCAATTATGTACATAAATTGAGATGTTATTTTACGTGATGCATAATTGATTGTTATGGATGGAAATAAAGGAGTTGCAGCTTTCCTTCTTTGTGAGCAATTAGAATCAGAAAATAGAAAAAGGAGAAGATACAGTAAGAGTCTCTCTCTCTTTCTTTCTCTCTCCCTGTCTCTCTTTCTCTCTCACTCCCTGTCTCTCTCTTTCTTTCGCTCTCTCTCTCTATCTCTCTCTGTCTCTTTCTCTCTCTCTCACCTCTGATAGTGTTAAATAAAGATCCGATGCAGTAAATCGTGTCTCGGGGGACAAGTCCTATAAGAGGATCCATATTTCTCTCCATTTTACAACATGGAACCTATACTCTCGACGACTCACGTCGCACCGGGGTCGACCCACGTCACGCTGCCTCTCGTCGGGTAGAGGATGGGAGACGCAGCGGGTGTCTGGGAGGAGGTGACAGTAATGGGAGGGAGAGGGAGGGAGAGATGATCGATGTTCCGCCGCTGCGCTCCGCACAGAAACCCACCGCCCCTCTCCTCCACAGCGAGCCACCGAGTTGACAGTTCTTGGCCGCTGTGTTTTTAGAATTATGTATTTATAATATTTGGTAACACTTTGCAATTCATCTCGTGTTTCTAGGCAACACGGAGGCTGCCAGTTCACCGATTTTGTCTGAGTGTGTGCTACTGTATCTACAGAGGGGTATATTACCCTTCAAAGTCCTTACATTTTTTATGAAAATAAAATGCCAAGGCCCCTTGTTCTATTTCTCAATATCTTTGTTACCAGCATAATGAGCTAACAAAACAGCTGTGTGCTTGCATTGTTCAAGTTTCAAGTTTCAAGTTTCTTTAATAGTTGTCATACAGAAGTACAGAATACTTTTATACAAAATGCTTCTTTCTGTTACGCTCCAGAGACTGTGCTAGACAAGAGATAAGTATGTAATAAAATAAGTATAGCAAGTAAAAGTAAAAAATAGAAGTCACGTACGTAGACACAAGTGTTCAGTATGTACATATGTACAATGTTCGATGCAGAATAGAAGTAACTGAGTTACCATACAATATACAATATACTATGCAATATACTAATATACTATATAGTGCAAAGCAGAAATGGGATGAGGTACAATTTAGGTACAATTTACAGTAAGGTGTACTGAGGTATGGGTTGTAGTGCAAATCCTTTGTTCATTGTGTTTGGGAGTATTCACACCCGCTCTACCGGGAAATAACAGTGGAAGCCGGCGTGATGATCATAATCCCCTGATGAAACAGCAGATGACTTAAAAAAAAAAAAAAAAAACATAACTATAGTATAGTTATTCGTTAGTATAGCTAGGATAGTTTAGTATACATAGTATAACTGTATATTGTATAGGATATTGTATAGTAGTGTATACAGGGCCCATTACCTTTTAATTTCTAAGCTTAGCATTGTATTGTATTTTATCTTAGTACTTTTTATCGTGTCTATTTTATTATCTATTCTATTTTACTCTATTATTATTGTATTTTTGCACAATCAAGGCGGGCATGGCCACCTTCACTATATGTCTTTTGTATGTATGTGACAAATAAACCTCTTGAATCTTGAATCTAAATGCTCCTTATAAACATCAGAGTAGGACAGTAACTGGCGCTCGGTGCAAAAATGCCCCTCAACATAAATTGAGATGCAGAACAGTTGAAATGACAGGTGCCCAACAATGCCTGACATTGGAGCGCCTGGGTAGTGTAGAGGTCTAAGTGTTAACAGAATTCGACTATAGGGCGACAATAATGTGGTCAAGAGGCATGGATTCTATCTTGAGCCTTAACGTGGCGTGGTTTATTTATTCACCTGTTCAGCAGCAGATCGACAGTTCTCCTCTCTCTGAGAGGCATGGGGGGGGGGGAGGAAGTGGGAGGATACATTCACTTTTATACTCGCCACAAGGTGGTGTACCTGGGTGGTTCCGCCTAGAGCGCCCTCTAGTGGGAACAGATATATATGCAACTAGACAGTCACTGGTGGAGACAGTTATATATGCAGGTAAACAGTTACTAGTGTAAACAGCCATATGTACAGTTAGACAGTTACTAACAATCCTACACAGAACCTCTGATCTCAACACTAAGCACTCGCCTACCATCGCAGAGACTCAGGGTTCAATTCCCGGCAGGCAGCGGTACCTCCGGCTTGGTCGTCAGTGTTCGCGGGTGAGAAGCCAGTGGGGGATATGAGTCCTGGTGGTTACAACAGGGAGGGGATCTGGGGGAGAGAGTGTGATGCACCACGTTACCATCTCCCAGTGAAACTCCTTTCTGTCGGGTGAAAATAAGCGGCTGGCGACTCCACATGTACAGTATCAGACGGACAGTAGGGCAGCATGTGTGGTAGTCTACAGTAGGATAGGCACAAAAAAAAAGGCAAAGAACTGCAGACATTTGTTTGGCGAGTGTCATGGTTCTCACGTGAAAGTGAAGGGTTGGGATGTGGCAGAAACGCTGAAAGCAGTCTGGTTTTCTCAGCCCCAGAGCATCGTACTGTTTATCTCAGCAGACGGACGAGAGGTCGTCACGGGATGCAGAGAGAGGGTGCGAGAGACGCCAGTAACAGTAAATGAAAGCGATAAAGCGTGTTCGCGCCGACACCCGTCATCACACTCGATCGGCCTCTGCCGGAGATACGGCGTAGAAATACATCATATAGAATGGGACCGGGTGCATATGAATCAGCGCTTTATATGCTCAGACAGATTTTGCTCCCTAAGGTTCCCAGTATCAGCTTCATCACTTTTGTCGTTTTTCAAATGGCTCTCACTACCATACGGTAGTGTGGTAGTGAAAGGTAACCTGTAGTGTGGTAGTGAAAGGGTTAAGTCTGTATGAGATCTCATACACATATCCACCTATCCTTATGCTACAACACTGGGGAACCTCTGTCTGCCATATTGGATTTTCTCGCTCTTTTCCATTTTTGGAAAAACACTTTTACTCCAACTCTTCCGAGGCTCTTTGCCCGATTCTCATTAAGGCCATGTTTAGACGGAGAGAGTCTGAACAGAAACCGCAAAAGTCGACTTGCAGTCTCACTTTTAATGTTGCGTTTAGACTCGTGTTTTGGGATGGAATTCTGCGTGCAGACGAGGCAGTAACGACTCGAGACGACGGAGCCCCGCTGTCACACGATTGGCGCATATGTCACATGACGTGCTGTGAAGACCCGCCCTACTCTGCCTCTGATTCGCAGACTGTGGGTGGGGGAATGTGATCGGACCAAAGCAGAGTCACTCACAGACAGTGGCTCCAGTCACTAATAGTTGCGATAGCCGCTGCGATAGCCGCGGGACAGATTATTGTGTATTTAAAAGTACTGCCAATGTAGCCTCCAGGTGATCGCCATGGATAGAATCAGACATGCTTTGTTTACGCTTCTAGGCTACTGGCGCATGCCTGTGATGTAAGCAGTACACGCGACGAGAGCCTTGACAACCCTTTCGTCATAGTTTTATGCGGTTTGACAGTTTAGATGATAGTGCAAAGGTTTATCGTTTCTAGGAATTCCACCCAGGTAGGTGGTCTCACTTTTTTGCGGTTTCTCCCCGTAAAAACGCTGTTGCCGTATAAACAAAAGGCACATCCGAAAAAATATTTTTGCGGATTCACCTGCTAGCGTTTACGTCTAAACAGGGCCTAAATCTGCTGTGTGGTATTTAGGTCTTCATGTCACATGTGTGATTCAGAAACTTGCTAAGCCAAACCATACGACCCAATCCAATCTTCGAAAAGTACAAATGTTTGGCTCGCTCAACTCACAAGATGGGTGGAGATTCTCAAAACACGCAGCACCAAAAAGGGGAAAATATGCACTTACCAAATACTGTATTTTTAAACGCTTCTTTTAATGCTTTTAAACATGACACACGTGTTTGTTCCACCATAGGGAAGAGATACGCAAAGTGTTGTGTCATTTAGCCATTTGCAAAAAGATCACACGATAAGAAAGGGGAAATTTGCCACACTGAGAAATATCGGCGCGCTAATGCCTCACAGTAAATCTCAAACCAATCTGCCAGATGGTGGCGCTATAATCAAAAGTCAACATTTTACAACTCTGCCAAGACATAAGTCTGACTGATGTGAAACTTGTACACATGTACACATTTCCAGCTAGCCAATTATAGCCATCTACAATTGTAGATAACAGCTACAGTGCTCAGGTTGAAGCACGTATAGAAACATTTCTTTTTAACAAGGCTTTTGCCTGAATTTTCTTTTACTTTTATTTTTACTTCTATTCATTTTACTATTATTTTTATTTTATTTTACTCTTAGGTTCTTCCATTTCACTGGTTGTTAGTCTTTTAATTGTTTTTATTAATTTTAAATTGTTTTATTCATTTAACTTTTGTCTATATCTCCTGTATCACTCTGAGATTCTCACGAATGTAGAGCGCGGTACAAATTGAATCCATTATTATTATTATTATTATGAAGCAGCAAGTAGATTGGATTCGATTATATTCAAATGTATTGTTATTATACAGCACAACTAAAGTACAGTACACCGAAAAGAGGTTTGGCATCCAATCAGAGTGCAAATGTAACAGTAAAGTGCAATAGTAATATACAATGTACAATTGATTAAACTGGGTATAAAATATATAAATTAGTACAACTGAGTAATAGTGCTAATTAGATGTACAAAGTTGTAGTATTAATATGTACAGTGATACAGGTATAAAGACACTATGGTAGTAAGTCATACTGGCCAGCAGTGTAACAAGTATAAGAGTAGGTAAGGAATATGTACAGATATAGATATAGTATCTACAGATATGTAAAAAGGAATATATGCAGGTATGTACAAACAGATGTGTATAGACATATATATATATGTATACGGTAAGAATATATATATATATATGGTATACAGCATTATTGTACATGCTATCATATGTACAGTATATAGAGTTATATGGCTTATATGCAGGTGTATAAGTAGTGGGTATATAGAAGGATTATATGAAGGTATATTTAGACAGATATGGATATATATATACTATGTGGTAAATATAAATATAAAAACGGGTGCCCCAGTGGCGCACCATGTTAAGACACATAATGCGTGATCGCAAAGTCCCGGGTCTAATCCAGCCCAGGACATGTGTTGCATGTCCTCCCCCATCTCTTCACCTCATTTCCTGTCTCGGACTGTCAACAATAAAGCAGAAATGCCCTAAATATATTTTCTATATAAATGTATATATACGGTATATACAGCACTATTGTACATCATCATACAGAAGCAAGTAATGGTAACTATGGGAGGCCTTCTGCAGTCTGATTATTCGCAGTTTATTATGCATTACGAGTTTGTTTTCCAAACACCCAATAGAGATTTACCATATGAATACCATACAATATCATAGCATTTCAGTGTTTCACTATAGTAGTACTAGTAGGTGTGTATGGGGGAAAAACACAGGAATATTGTAGTTTTACTATTGTTTATTTTCTTGTGGGTTATATTATCTTATAGGTTCGGTTGACAGATGGACTGATGAAACCTTCACACTAATTATTAATAGTGACTATTTGGTTGTTGTCAATTTGTACATACATAATTTGTGTATATTGTATGAAAATGAGAGAGTTGTGTTGAGGTTTTTTTACCCCATTTTTACCATGTAACTACTATAGTGTGCATTTCAGCAAACTGTGAAATTCTCATAACGAGTCATATCAGTAACAGGGAATGAAAGTGATAATTAATGTTTGCGCTGACACATTCACACGCTTTCTACCTCCCAGATAATAGACATAGAAATACAGCGTACAGAAAGGACCCGGTACTTTCAGATAGCCCAGCATACATGTCTACTGTATGAGATGGAATCTATAGCCTTTTCCTCCCGGATTTCACTGTTATTATTGTGATTAAAAATACTTTTTTTTACAGCTGTTTCTCTGAAACTGTGTTTCAAGGCAAGTTGCTGTGTTTTCAGTGTCAGAGGGTTATGGTTAAGGAGAAAATTGTGAATTTTAAATAGACTTATTCATATATGTCAAATGTAATCTATGGCCTTTAATTTTCTCATTGTCCCCACATGGAAAATTGGTCCTGTCTATTCTTTGTATGGATTTGGCAGTGTGAAATGTTATTTAGGCACTGGGGGGGGGGGGGGGGGTTACATACTTTAGGTACTCCTTGCCATTTGTTAATAATAATAATGATAATATGAATTAAATAATAATACAATTAAATAATAATAAATAATAGTCATAAACAAGCTGATTGTTGCTAGTTGTGATGTTACAAGGGGAACACAAGCAATACATACACATACGGCTACAAGCAGCGAAATGCGGCTGTTGAGGGGACTCTGGAACGGGCAAAACGAGCTAAACAGGTTTGATCGAACAACCCCCATGAGCTCAACAGGGCAGCCAGGTCCCCCCGGTCTTGCTCCCCATCCCCTACCTCAGATGGCCACAGCCTGCCCCCTCCCATCTACCCCCACCTGCTCGCCCCCCTCAGTCCCTCTTGCTCCCCTGTCCCCTACTTTGGATGGCCATAGCTTGCCCCCCTCCACCCCCACCCCACACTTGCTAGCCCCCCTCGGCCCCTCCCTACCTCTGATGACAACAGCCCGTCCCCTCGTCCTCCTCACCCGCCCCCCGCCCCAACCCCACCCCCAGAACTCCAGTCCTGACCGAACACCCGGAGTCAACCCAACACCCACCTTCATCACAACGGATCGGGTAAGAAGGCAGTTCTCCAGGGTCAAGGTGAATAAAGCCAGAGGACCAGACAACATCAACCCCAGAGCGCTGAAGGCGTGCGCTGAGGAGCTGGCGGACACATTCCAACACCTCTTCAACCTCTCACTGAGACTGAAGAAGGTTCCCCGGCTGTGGAAAACATCCCTCATCGTCCCGGTGCCCAAGAAGGGACGCCCCACCACTCTCAATGACTACAGGCCGGTTGCTCTGACGGCACAGGTCATAAAGGTCTTTGAGAGGCTGGTTCTGGAGCACCTAAAACCACAGGTGAGAGGCTTTACGGACCCCCTGCAGTTTGCATATCAGCAGAACATCGGTGTGGAGGATGCCATAATCTACATGGTCCACAAGGCCTATCTACATCTGGAGAAGCCGGGCAGCTCAGTGAGGGTAACATTCTTTGACTTTTCCAGTGCCTTCAACACTATTCAGCCTCCACTACTGGCCGAGAAGCTGTCAGTGATGGGGGTGGAGGATGACTTGGTGGCCTGGATCTTCAACTACCTCCCTGGCAGACCACAGTCTGTCAAACTGCAGGGGTGCCACTCCGACGTGCTGATCTGCAACACTGGAGCCCCCCAGGGAACTGTATTGGCACCCTTTTTATTCACCCTGTACACCTCAGACTTCCGCTTCAGCTCCGGCAACTGCCATCTCCAAACGTTTTCTGATGACTCCTCCATCGTTGGATACATCACCAACGACAACGAGGAGGAGTGCAGAGCTGTGGTGGAGAGCTTCACAGAGTGGAGCAAGGAAAACCACCTACAGCTCAACATCAGCAAGACGAAGGAGATGGTGGTGGACCATCGGCGGAGCAGGAGGAAGCCCCCAACTCCCATCATCATCCAGGGGGTGGAGGTGGAAAGGGTGGAGAACTACAAATTCCTGGGTGTTCTCATGAACTGGACTGGACGGACAACACAGAGGCCCTCTACAGGAAGGGACAGAGCAGACTGTTCTTCCTGAGAGCGCTCAGGTCTTTTAATGTCTGCAGCAAACTGCTGCAGATGTTCTACCAGTCTGTGGTTGCTGGTGCCCTCTTCTTCGCTGTGGTATGCTGGGGGGGGGGGGGGCAACACCAACACACACAAAATAAACAAACTGGTCAAAAAAGCAAGCTCTGTGGTGGGAGCGGACCTGGACAATCTGGAGGTGGTAGCAGAGGGGAGGACGAGGAGGAAGCTGTATGCTATCCTTGAGTACCCCTGCCACCCCCTCTAAGATGAGCTGACCGCAATGCGGTCCACGTTTAGCCACAGACTTATCCCCCCCCGACATACCACAAAGTGCTTTGGGCAGTCCTTTGTGCCGGTGGCAATCAGGCTCCACAACCAGGCAGGGCCAGGACGGGCCAACTGCCGTGGACTGGACGAGCTGGGTTGTGGACTGTAACCAATTAATTTAATTATTTAACATCATGATTGGACTTGTTTCTTTTTCTTTTCACCACTTTTAGCTCTATTTTAGTCCTATTTTAGCTATTTTTATCCCTGTG
>NC_140179.1:94098583-94111083 GCF_963971535.1 Notolepis coatsorum | reverse complement strand
CCAGCACCCCCACAGCCGTAGCTACAACCACTTAATGTCAAGGCTCTCATCCACATTCATTCATTTTCTCCCCCCGCTCTGTCCTCCATGAGCTCAATGTAACGCGGAAGTGCAGTGGTCTATAGAATCAAACACACACTCAACGACTCCGATCAGCATCTCTGTAGTGATGTGTTGTAGGACGCGGCTGGAGTGGCATGTGGTATGGTGACAACACACTAGGGCTGTCCCCGACTAACGATTTGGATGGTCGACTATGATTGGCCAAAATTTGCCGTTAGTCGACTATTGGTTGACTAAATAAAAAAAAAATTGTTTTTTTTAAGTATAATTTTTATTTTTTATTTTTTTTAAATATATATATATTTTTTTGTATCATTCCATTTGGGATGTGCTGATCCCTGTATTCACCAGGTCGCGCGGAAGCGCATTGCGACGGATCAAAATTAGATTAGATTAAAATGTATTGTCATCATACAGCACACTATAGCTACATTATAGCCAATTCTTTCCCCCCGCTTTTTCTCCTTATTTTTCTATTTTTTCTCCCATCCCAATTTCGTGATTCCAATTCTCCCCTCCCCTGTCTTGAACGTTGCTCGGTTGTAGGGAGGATAGAAGCCTTGCATCACGTGTCCCCTCCGGTACACGAGGAGGCAGCCTGTCACATCTTTTCACCTGCCAGCGCGGACTCTCATTGGCGAGGTGTAGCGCGTGGGAGGCTCACGCTACCCCCGCCACTTCCTGTCTCTGCTGTGCAGGCGTCCCCCAACCGACCTGTAGGAGTCGCTGTCCACAACGTCCAGATTACCACCCATTGACTTCCACCCGCTGGCTCTGCCAATTGAGCCAGTATGACGGCCGGCCCAAGCCGGAGGCAATGCTGACACCCGGATTCGAGACCGGAGTCTCTTGCATTGGTGATGAGCGCAATCTCCGCTGCGCCACCCAGCCGCCATCTGGAATAGACTGTATTAATATTCCATTTTTATACCGTCTTGTTTCACACTCCTGGCCACCTGCCTCACCTCAGTCCACACACACACAAGCACACACGCACACATACTGTATAGTCTACTGTATAGACTTGTTTTATTTATTACTTATTTACCTATTTATTTATTTATATTCTTTCATTTTACAAAATTTACATCCCAGCAAGCACAAACTATAAATTACAATACTACAATGCAGGAACCAATTAAAATGCAATTCAATGTAACACAACAGTACAATATAGGAGGGAGACTGATGGGTCTACCAGGGCACACAATACAACCAGGCAGGCCTGCTCATTATTCACATGAGTTACAGATCACCCCAGAGAGGCAATGACTGAATGCTTAATCTGAGTGTACTGGCAGTAAAATATAATCTATTGGTTCTTTCTCTCTCTCTCTCTCTCTCTCTCTCTCTCTCTCTCTCTCTCTCTCTCTCTCTCTCTCTCTCTCTCTCTCTCTCTCTCTCTCTCTCTCTCTCTCTCTCTCTCTCTCTCTCTCTCTCTCTCTCTCTCTCTCTCCTCTCTCTCTCTCAGGACCTAGCCTGTTACCTGATTGACAGCAATGGCTTCACCATCATCTCTAAAGAGCGCAGTGATGTGAGCTTACATCCATCTATCTATCTATCTATCTATCTATCTATCTATCTATCTATCTATCTTTCTATCTATCTATCTATCTATCTATCTATCTATCTATCTATCTATCTATCTATCTATCTATCTATCTATCTATCTATCTATCTATCTATCTATCTATCTATCTATCTATCTATCTATCTATCTATCTATCTATCTATCTATCTATCTATCTATCTATCTATCTATCTATCTATCTATCTATCTATCTATCTAAGACACAGACAGAAATAGATTGTTTATGAACACAAGGCCTTATGGTGTATCATTCATGAATGTTGATGTGAAAGGGGATGAACCACTGTTACGCAACAGAGCAGAAGATGTTGAGGTCTACACCGTGGACAACAACCCAACCCTGTAACACCACACTGTAACACCACACTGTAACACCACACTGTAACACCACAATGTAACACCACACTGTCATATTAACAACCAACCCAACCCTGTAACACCACACTGTAACTCCACACTGTCATATTAACAACCAACCCAACCATGTAACACCCAGGGGTGTAAAAAGTACCCAGAAATTATACTTAAGTGAAAGTATGGGTACCGTCTCAAAATCTTACTCAAGTAAAAGTCAGTGTATCTGGCTAAAAACACACTTGAGTAAAAGTCAAAAAGTGTCTACTTTTAAATGTAATTAAGTACTAAAAAGTAAAAGTAAAAACCTTTTTTATGACTGTCTATTCTTCTCATAGCAGGTGTTTAATCAAAGATCCCCGCCTTCTAGTCTTGCACAAGGACCAATCAGCATGGGTATGGGTGGGTTCATTTTCCATTGATGGGGATTTGATTGGCTGTTTTTAAATAAAGCGCGGCCGCAGGATTAATAACGTTAACGTTCGTTCGGCCAGAGAAACAAATAATACTAATTTAAATGGTTGGACCTGCAAGATTTCTACTTTGTACTTTGTAGGTCTGCATTTTAAATGTAAGGAGTAAAAAGTATGTTTTTTTTTCTCTGAAATGTAATTGAGTAAAAGTACAAGTATACAAACCTAATAATACTTGAGTAAAGTACAAATCCCAAAAATATTAACTCTTATTACCAACCCAACCAAACACCACACTGTCATATTAACTCTTATTACCAAGCAGAACTGAAGCTTGTCCAGTGACCTGCAGCTTCTCATTCTGGACCCAGCCACATTTTCAGGTCATCATAAAATTCCTTAATCTCATGGCCCTGACACCGTTTGAGTCAGACGATGTTCGTCTACTACCACATGTGCAGGAGAAATGGACTTTTCTCATGTGTATACTGCCACCTAGAGGCTCTGGTTTACTTTAGTACTGATCCCCATGTATATATAAAATGTTGATCTGCAGTGTAATTAGGCTCCCCATTGGGACAATAAGGACCTACAGAACTTAATTGGCCCCCTATTATGCAACAGAACACAAAACAACACTACACAACAGTGCATCCTGTACAATACAATACAATACAATACAATACAATACAATACAATACAATACAGTACAATACAGTACACTCTATTATAATGTAAGTCAACGTACACCACTTACAAATGTCAAAATCAGTTTAAAACACAAGGCAGTGTGGCTCAAAGTATAAACATAGGATAGGGGACATGACAGAATGAATAATTTACTGTATAGTGTAGTTCACACAGGGATGTAAAGGGGAGGGAGTAAGGGAGAGAGAGGGAGATAGTGAGAAAGAGGGATATAGTGAGAGGGAGAGAGAGGGATATAGTGAGAGAGACATAGAGAGAGAGACAGGGAGAGGGAAGGAGCGAGTGAGGGGGAGTGAGAGAGAGGGATAGGGAGGGAGTGCGAGAGAGAGAGGGAGTGAGAGAGAGAGGGAGATAGGGAGGGAGTGAGAGAGAGAGAGAGAGGGAGAGACAGAAGGAGGGTGTGAGAGAGAGAGGGATATAGTGTGAGAGAGAGAGAGAGAGGGAAGGAGGGAGTGAGAGAGTAACTAATCAACAGGGGGGAGGGAGAGAGGGGTGAAGGACTGGGGTGATGCTGGATTGATGGATAGATGAGTAGATGCAGGGTGTAAGGTCATGGAAAACCTGGGGAGAATCATGGAATTTGAAAAAAAAGGGTAAAAAAAAACTATGGAAAATTAATTATACATATCTCAAACATTCTGGAATGTCATGGAAATGTGTTCATAATCTATCTTCATTTGGTTAACGGTTAACTGCTAACAACAACAATAACAACACGTTTGCAAAAACAAACGGGGCGCCAGTGTAATGGATACTAACATTGTGGTCAACATTTTTATGTGAAAGTGAAAAAGAAGGCAAAATCAAATTTTGTAAAAGAAATATTTTTGGTTAGAGTTCACCATCATCGTGTTTATACTTGATCATGTTGGGGGGGGGTGTCACAAACTAGAACCCCTCTGTTTACAGGGACCACAAACCAAATGGGTTTATGTTTATTTAGGAACCCCATTAGCTTTTGCACTTGACAAAACCTATTCTTCCACTTACAACAACACAACAATATTCAATACATTATCAACATCAATTACATCATCAATTACATCATTATCAACATCATTAACAATCTCATCCTCAGTTAAGGATGATATTGTACAAGATACTTATTAGTATACAGTATTAAAATAAAATAAATTTAAATCAGCAGCACTCACTGCCATCAACATCAACATGTAATTGATGAGGATGACCCTGAAGCTGCCCTGGATTTATTTATGTCAAGATATATGAGTGTTGTAAACAAGTATGCTTCTTTAAAAAAAAGTGCATGGTCAACAATAGATCTGCCCCATGGCTTGACAGCAGTCTCAGGACCCTAATGAACGAGAGAGACATGGCCAAAAAAGCCTCAGTTATATTTCGTATTTGCATCGCGTCCCGCTCTGAGCCTTACGAGATACTTCTATCTCCTGTGATACTTAATGTATCTCCCACGAATAAAAAACACATGCACCCCACCTGTATGGGGCCCCGCCCCTTATGGTGGCCACCACCCATATAACCATGACTCTGGTCATGAAACACCCTTCCTCTGTTTTCGTCCCAGCGTATTGGATGCGTGCACCATACGAGTCTAGCGGAATGAAAAGATTAAGGAAGATTAATAATGTTGGAAGCTTACCGGAGGTTGCTGGCCCCTGGCATCTTCGACGCATGTTTTCGGCGACACGACGGGCCTGTGTTGATGTTCCTCGTTTGATGACTGCACATCGAGGTTCAGCTGTACAAGGCTGGCTGTCGGGCCAGCTTGTACTCAGGTAGGCCCTGTGTCTTCAGGCATGGGTATTAGTGTTAGTAATGCTGGTTTGTTTTGTTAACACAACCATGTTGTGTGTTGGCGCCGGGGGCAGGATGGTTTGGTGAACGTTCTCTGCAGGGAACGGTTTCCAAGCTGTCTTGGGCGTGCTGCTAAAACATCTGAAGCTATGCTACAGTACATGCTATCGCTACTGCCGCATGCTATTACTACTGCTAATTGCTATGCTGTTTTAATGTCTCCGCCGTGAGATGTTTTCACTCTCCCGCCTCTTGCCCGGTTCATCAATGAAGGTCAGTCGGTAGCTGTTGTGGGGTTTTTGAGTTCTATTTACCTTTTTCGGGTAAATGGGTTGACAACGGGGTAGGTCGTGGCTAGGTTCCTAGCCAGGTATTTTACCTTGTGTTCCGGCGGGGTTTGTTTAACGGTGTTCCCATCTGGGTTGGCGTCGGGTAGTGGGGCTATGGGTCCAGCCGACATGATAAACATGTTGCGTGTCTGTGCACAGGCAATTGTTGTCTTGGGTCCCACATTGCCTGGCGTTAGGCTGCAGTAGTATAAGGGCAGGGCCGCCTGGGAGAAATGTGAGGCCCTGTGCGTTTTTAGACGCGAGGCCCCCCATCTCCTGGGGCGGCCCTGTGTAGGGGGCTATTGTTTCGTTTTGTCACTCTGCTATGAGAAGGTCTGTCTTGCTACAGCTTTCTCTCCTCTCAAACCATTCATACTGACGGTCAATCGGTATACTGGGGGAGTAGTGCGGGGGGGGGGCTTTGTTTACCTTTTTTGGTAAATGGGCTAAACTAGGGCTGGTGTTCTGTTGTGAATATTTTGAATGAAGACGGGTCTGGTCCATCTCCCCTTAAACTTTGTGTGTATGGGTTTGCTCATTCTACAGTTTTTGTGGTTTAGCTCTTTTATTCATTTAACCCTTTCATGGTGCACACCACAGTGGAGGGTGCTGTTTGCAATCACCACTGGTGCTCCATGTTAACGTCAGTCCTTTGTTTTTGATATATTGAAACAATGCTCCCCCCGGCCGACACCATGGGTGGGTCGGCCTGGCGAGTGGCTGGTGGGCTGTTAAGGCTTGTACCGCCACGGTATGGAATTGGCAACGATTAGAACTGTGTTCGAATTGGTGTTTTTTTCTATTAAAAAAATGGTGTCTGGTGGAGGGGCCTTGAGGGCCAGCCGACGTCGACACATCGCGCGAGGTTGTTGACGTTATTAGCTTTGACCCAGCCGCAAGCTATAACCGCTCAGGGTTCCCCTCTCCGCAGGGGATTTTGGTCTTCTGCTGGAGCGCGGGCGGTATTGTCCTAGGCCCTACACCGCCTCACACCGCGCAGCCAGAAGAAGAGAGAGCACGGCCTCGTCAGCGGCGATGACGGGGCCCTCGACAGGCGGCCATGTTTTTCCCCCGCCAGAGGTATCCTGGGCGTTGATTCGACAGGTGTCCACAAGGCCGACAGCCTTGGCGGCCGAGGGATCGGCCATGTAGGATGGGTTCGGCTTGAACAAACAAGCCGTCACCGTCCTGCCGCAAGCAGCCCGCTCTCCGATCACTCCCTTCCCCAACACCAGCGGAAGAAGTGGGCTCTGATTGTTTCCTTTGGCTGCGGGCCGCGTGCCTTCGTTGAAGCGCGGGCGGCCCCACTTTTCGCTTCTCATGGGGACAGGGGCTGACACCCAGTTGATGGCTGAGCCTGGGTCTGTCCGTGAGAATGTTGTGCTGTCAAGCGGCTCCCACACCTTGAACTGTGTTGGTTGAGCCTGGTGTTACGTCTGTCAGCTTAAGTGTTGTCAGCAGGGGGGCTCGAAACCTTTTGAGGCACACAGTGCGGGCTTCCCCGGCCTCGCCTTCGCCAGGCCAGGTATCATGTTGGTGCCTCCCACTCCTGAAATATTGGCAAGTGGTCGCAGCTCACATGGTTTGGGGTGGTAGTAATATCACTGCAGGGCTACGGTGTGTAGGAACCCATGGGGGCCTTACACCTTGCATGTCCGGCTGCAGAACAACTCCTTCAGCATGTTCTGGAGGGGTGTTCAGTGGGGGGGCTTTTTTCATCGGAAGCCCCCCGTATCAGATCGGCCCTTTCTGTCGGGGTTCCCCCTTGGGTGCGATTGCCTCGTGGGTGTGTCTCAGGGTCAGGTGTTCCGACACGGAACGCGCTCCTCGCACGGTTCCGGGGTTGTCTACGCACAGCGGGGGGACCGGGCCAACTATCTACAGTTCCTGGCGGACCTGCGCCACGTGACGGCGGGTGCGTTGGGAGTGTCGTCACATATGACTACGGCAGTACCATATGTCGAGGTAGATGGAGAGAACGGTGAGGCGGGGACTTGTGTTTACACAACCCCACCCGTTTTCAGGTTTGGTACAGACCCTGTTGTCGGGGTCTCCAGCAGGGACAGCTCTGGTCAACGAGATCCAATCTCTGTGGATGAAGCAAGCCATCGTCGTGGCGTTCTCCTCCCGGTGTTCTCAGCCCGAGAAGTCGGGAGGGAGGGGTGTAAGACCCAGGCTGGACCTGTCCCATGGGAAGGTTCAGCATTTTTTGGATCGTCTCCTACCTGTTGAACACTGTCAGGTGGGGGTCTGGTTCTCCTCCATAGACCTGTAGGATGCGTATGCGCATCCCCGATCTTCCATCCTAGGGCTTACCTACGCTTCCTTTGCAGGGTTAGCGTATGAGTACCAGAGGCTGCCGTTCGGTTTTCTCTGGCTCCCCGCATCTTCACCAAGTGCGTGGAGGCCGCACTGGGGCCTTTGCGTCATCCGGGGTTACGGAGTGTTCTGCCCTGATGACGTTCTGGTCCTTCGCGGTCAAGGTGGATCGTCAGGTCTCATACCAGGCAGGTCTCTACCAGCCTGGGGTTGCTGTAGACTGGATGTAGAGTATTCCTCTTCCCAGTCAACGGTTGGAGGGCTATGGGCATCCATTTCAGAGCGTGTTGTCAACACGCTCGGGAGGTTCCGTCCTAGGACGGTTACGGCGCTGTCTCACGTCGCGTTTTCACCGACGCCTCCCTCGCTGGTGATGCGTCGGGCCAACGCAGTAGGGGGCAGCTGGCAAACCATGCTGCCCGGTCTGCGCTACGTTCAATGTGTTGGTGTTGAAAGCGGTCCTTCTGGTCCACAAATGGTGTTGATCAGGACGGACGTTACGACGTCAGTGTCGTGTATCGACAGACAGGGAGGAGTACGCTCCCCCTGTCTGCACCAGGCGGCGGGCGGCTGGCTATGGGCGTCCTCCATCTGCGCGGCCTGAGGGCTCCCCACATCCCCGGCAGGGAGAATGTGGGTGCAGGTGTACTGTCGCGGGGCGGCCCTCATCCTGACGGGTGAGGATTGCGTCTGGACATGGCCAGGCGGGTCTGGGACCGATGCCGTGCCGCCAGGGATTCTTCCCCATACATCTGTTAGGTCAGTTGTTGGGACGGGTACGTTGAGGGGCGCAGGTTCTTGATCCTGATGGTGTTACCATCTGGAATGCGCATGCTCCCTCCACTGTCGCGCTTACGCGGGCAGATGACGTATGTTCCAAGTGTGGTGTAAGATGGGGGGCCGGGACTCAGTCTCCTGCCCCCTGGATGCTGTCCTTAGTTACCTCCAGTCTCTCCTTGATAGACTGTCGGCTTCGACGGTGAGGGTATATGCAGCAGCTATATCCTCCTATCATGAGGGGTTTGAGGGGATGTCTTGTTCAGCCACCCTCTTGTGAAGCGTTTCCTGCTTGGCGCTCGATGCGTTAAGCCGGTGCAACGCTCCTTGGCTCCGACTTGGGATCTTCAATTGGTCCTCGGTCGGTTGTCCTTGGCCCCGTTTGAGCCGCTCGAGCGGGCGCCGTTGGGACAGCTGTCCTTCAGGACCGCGTTCCTTCTGGCTGTCACTTCCGCTAAACGCGTAGGTGAGCTCTGTGCTCTCTCGGTACGTCCAGAGTGCCTGTCTTTTCGGACCGATTGCGGTGTCACTCTGCGACCTGATCCTGCTTTCGTGCCTAAGAATATCCGGAGTTCCTTCCGCTCCCGGGATATTGTGGTTCAGGCGTTTCGTCCTCCTCCTCACACTAGTGAGTTAGATGCGGGCCTTCACCTGTCATGTCCAGTCCGTGCTTGGGGATTTACCTCAGCCGTACTCAGGATTTCAGGGTTACCGACCAGCTTTTTGTCTGTTACGGTGGGGCTCGTGCTGGTAAGGCACTGTCGGAGCAGCGCCTGTCCCATTGGTTGTGCGAGGGTGTTGCCCTCTGCTACACGTTGGCTGGGCAGGATCCCCCTGGGGGCGTCAGGGCGCACTCCACTCGTGGGGTGGCTGCCTCTGCCGCTCTCCTGGGTGGGGCCTCGGTGGAGGCCATCTGTGCTGCAGCTTCATGGTCCTCCCCGGGCTCCTTTGTAAGGTTTTACCTCATGGACATGACCGGGGGTTCTGTCTCCCAGGCGGTTCTGGGGTCTGTGGCCTTTCCTGCTTCCCGTCCTTTGGTCGGGTAGCAGGAGTGTGTGGGTATGGGCCACAGTGTGTTGAGTCACACGTGGTTCCGCCTGTGCGGTGTGTTCAAGGGGTTCTAGCTCCCTCTTGTTCGCATTCAGGTGGAGTTGACTGCGCCCCCCCTTCGTTAGGAAGGATGGGGTGACAGGGCTCCCCGCACCCCTTGATGTGGGCTTACGGGTCCTCAGGGGGTACATCTGTCGGGTCTCGCGCCCGCTCTTCCCCATTATCTCGTAAGGCTCAGAGCGGGACGCGATGCAAATACGAAATATAACGATAGGTTATGTAGATAACCTAGTTATATTAGTATTGGCTGAGCGTCCCGCTCTGCGCGCCCTGAGTTCCCTTTTGAGGGATCTTTTCCTGGGACGGGTTTTTGGCGAGGAAGGGTGTTTCATGACCAGAGTCATGGTTATATGGGTGGTGGCCACCATAAGGGGCGGGGCCCCATACAGGTGGGGTGCATGTGTTTTTTATTCGTGGGAGATACATTAAGTATCACAGGAGATAGAAGTATCTCGTAAGGCTCAGAGCGGGACGCTCAGCCAATACTAATATAACTAGGTTATCTACATAACCTATCGTTAGTTTTGGTTCAATTGATGACAAGCATAAATACTGTGCTTTACGCAATCAGGTGGCAAAACAAAAAAAGGTAAAAAAAATTATTAAAAAAGGGACTACCGGTATTTTAAACAAAGGTTATATGATGCGAGAAATTATAGCAAACAAATATGGAATGTTTTTAATGAAATGATGGGTCGAAAGACAACTGTGTGCACACCCTTAGTGGAATCAAATGGATTTGTTCTCACAAAACCAGGTGAGATTGCAAATCATTTGAATGATTATTATGTGGGTAAACTAAGGCAGGCTATGAATATTTCAAACAACCTTAAAAAAAAATTACTGTATTAAGTATATTATAATGAAAGACAAAATGTGTGAATTTGAATTTCATCAGGCTGAAGTCAGTGAGGTGGAGCGGTTACTCCGCTCTCTTCCTGATAGTAAGTTAGCAGGCCTAGATAACCTGGATAGTAAAGTGCTGAGAATGACTGCTGGTATCATAGCATCTCCTATATGTCATATTATGAATAGATGTTTGGATACCAAAGCTGCTTTTAATGAGGGAAATTCTAGACCTAAAAGTATTTTACCTGTCTTGAGCAAAATCATGGAAAAGTTGGTGCATTCACAAATTCGAGTATTTTGTTTCAAACAAGCTTGCAACAGATTCTCAACATAGAGCTGGTTTAGTTTTATGTCATCTTGACTATTGCTCTGCGATGTGGTCATCTGCTGCCAGTGGTGACCTCAGGAAGCTCCAGGTGGTCCAGAACAGGGCAGCACGGTTGGTACTGGGCTGCTCACTAAGGTCTAATGTGAGCCATATGCATGCCCGCCTCTCTTGGCTTAACGTTGAAAATAGATTGTCTTTTAATATACTTGTGCTGTTCAAGTTGGTCATGAGCATTAAAACTCCTGTTTTTATACATAAACAGGTTGTTTTTAGTAATACTGTGCATGAGCATTACACTAGAAGTTCCAGTAGTGGGCAGCTTGAATTGCCAGGTCCTACAATTTAACTCTTTGGAATAACCTGCCTCAAAACCTCTGCTGCATTTACAGTAGATTCACTTTTTAAAATAATCTTAAATTGTATTTAACACTGTAAAGTATTTTGTTTTGTTTTGTTTTCTGTTTCTGTGCTTGCATGCAATTTTAGCCATTTTAATTGTTAGTTTCATTATGCATTGTGTGTTGAGTACTGACTTTTAATAATTTAGTTTTGCAATAATAATTGTTTTTGTATGTTTTTTTGTGTGGACCCCAGGAAGACTAGCTGGTCAAACATAAATACAATTGGTTCAATTGGTTTTCACCGGTATGCCATAAGGGTTCAGTGCATGCTTGTTAGTAGATGTTCTTCTATTGTAAACTATATGATCATAAAAATACTGTGGTTTTTTGACAACTTGAACATTTCTGAGAAAAGTAATGAGATGGGATTGCAGACGTTTCTCAACCGGAAGCCATGATACATTTCTGTGCATAACTCCAATGTTAGTGCGCTTTGAACAGTGAAGAGCTAGTCTGGCAAAGTGGTTGGTGTTAAATAGAATCAAGAACCATGCCAAGCAACTTAGCCTCTTTTACCTGTTCCACTGGCTGACCAGCCAGAGTCAGGCTTAATTGTGGATCGCTGCTTAATATGTGCCTGGATCCGAACACCATTGCTTTGATTTTGCAATGCTGAGTACCAGTTTGTTATTGTTGACCCAGTCTGTTATGGCTTTAAGTTCTATTTTAAGTATATTGTTTAACTCACTACATGTTGATGCTCTACTGTACATTGTCGAATCATCAGCATACATGATTACACTAGATTTATTAATATATAAGGGAGGTCGTTTGTGAATATTGAGTATAGCAAAGGCCCAAGCAAACTTCCCTGTGGGACCCCACACTGCAACACCTTACTTTCAGAAAAGCTCCCATTGAAAAAGACTCACTGGCTTCTCCTAGTCAGGTAGGTCTCCATCCAACACATAGCAACAGAGCCAAAGCCATAGCATTTGAGTTTGTTCAGCAGCAGACTATGATCGATCACATCGAAAGCTGCACTAAAGTCTAACATCACCGCTCCAACAAGCCTCCTATCATCCATGCTCTTAAACCAGTCGTCGGTCATTTGGGCAAGTGCTGTGCTTGTAGAGTGACCATCTCTATATGCATGTTGGTAATTCGTTATCAGACTGTTACTTGAAAAGTAGTTTTGAATTTGGGTGTATACACTTTTTTCTATTATTTTACTTAACACTGGGAGGAGACTTATGGGTCGACTGTTGGAACCAGCAAAGTTTTTTTTTTTGTCCTTAGGTAATGGGATAACCTTGGCTTCCTTACAGATCTCGGTGCACACACCTTGCTCTAAACATTTATTGAAGATGTGACTTAATGGCTTAGATATGTATTTGGCAGTCATTTTGAGCCGTTTACCATCCAAGTTGTCAATACCAGGAGATTTATCATCAGACGGGTGTAAAAGCATATTTTCAACATTTTCTTCTGTAACATGGTGGAATTCAAACATGCACTGCTTTCCCCTCATGATACAATCTT
>NC_140179.1:94088583-94096083 GCF_963971535.1 Notolepis coatsorum | reverse complement strand
CTGCCTCCTTTTTTGTCTGTATGTTTTCCATTCTACTACTTTATATACGTACGTGTATATATTCCGGCAAATATATTCCAAGCGATCCCACTACAAGAGCACGTCTCCTACGATACATCTGAATTCTATTCTGTTCCAATCTTCAGTGTTGATAGATTATTGCTTTCGGTCTTCAGTTCACTGCATATTTAGTGGTAATGATTTGATTTGGATTTGATGGATTCAAGGATTCAATGTCCCCGATTAATGTATACGGGTATTCAAGATGAGTAGATTTCTGTCTCGAGGTCAAATGACACCCCCCCCCCCCATGTGCCATTGTCGCTTTCCACTTCCTCGTTCCACATTTCTTCACTCCATCTGGAAACATCAGCTGATTATTTATGAGTGATTAGTTCCCGCTTCCAGTGTACACATACAGGATATTTCTCAATGAAAACCAGCGTATACAAAATGTGAATCAAAGGAAGGAAATCTTCTCATTCCTAACATATTTACACTTCACATCAACACTTTACATTCGTCTCGCCTGGACGAGAGCTTCCTTACAGCTACATGGTACATGCATGAACAGTATTCTTGTCCTTGTGCAAGCTTTGATCACAATAAAGCCTGTGGAGGATTATAAGAAACATATAGTTCTGATTTCAGAAACATTTATAAGAAACATATTATTTCCTATTTTGTATACATTTTGTAAATATTCTGTATACATTTGACATCTTTTCCATATGGGTATATGCCCTGTATCGTACATATTCAAAGCGTACCTTTGTGTCTTCTATAGCAGGGGTTCCCAAAGTCGGGGTCGCGACCCCCAGTTGGATCGTGAGCCGCCGCGGGGGGGGGGGGGGGGTTCGCCAGATGATTTGAAAAAAAATATATATCCCAAAAAAAATACATTTTTTTTTTTTTGTATGCAGTCAGGCCACTGAACTTAGAAGCAGGCCAGGCCAGTGTGTCTAGTTGCACCAGCGCAATAGTTAGATAACCTAGGTGGGGAACAACCAGGAGATCACTGCAACTCACACAAGTTGGAGAACTATCTCTCTCTCTCTTGCTCTCACACACACACAAAGGGAGCCGCATGTGATTGGTGGAGGCGGGACCCTTACAAAAAACTGCTAATCATTGACACATGCTAGCCTGTAATAATCCCCCCCAGAAAAATCTACTTTGCATTTGATATATTGCAAATATATGCCATCACACACACTGGCATTTAAAGGGTTAGAATTATAAAATGAATATGTGGTGTTATGATCAGGGCTGAAGTTGAATAAGATTGTATTGAATAATATTTTTTTAACAATAATTTGTGATGCCATCACAAACACTGGCATTTAAAGGGTACAAATAAAAGAATTCCTGCACCAGAATGCAGGAAATTAAGTCTTTGTAACAAAAAATGTCCTGGTGGGGGACCCCCAGACCCCCTGCTTAAAAAGTGGCCTGACTGGGGCTATATTTCGCACTATATTTCCTGGCCTGAATGATTTCCCCAGTCCGGCCCTGGTTAAAAGCCTCCAATGCTTATTAGTGTGTGTGCGTTTGAACATTTGCATGTTTCAACCATACATTTCCATTTATAAAAAAATAAATAAAAATAAAAGATTATTATTATTATTATATATTTTTTTACCACCTATAATAGTGGGGGTCGCGGCTCTCTGACACCGTTATTTGGGGGTCGCGGCCTGAAAAGTTTGGAAACCCCTGTTGAAGTACTGCTCCTCTCTTTCCAAGCCTCAGGCAGTTCATTAAATAAGTGAGAGCTGCTTGCCTTCTAGATATTGTATCTCGCCTGCTCTCTCTCTGCTGTGCCTTGCCTCTCTCTCTCATACAGCCATGCTGATGGTTTAGATTTTACCCAGACTTCCTTTCCAATCTTTTATGTTTGAAGTCTCATGAGTGATGTGCTATTTTTAAACAGCTAAAAGAATTCTCCATGCATGCTTCATTTGACACAGAATATTACGTAACTGTTTCTTTTTTAGTTTTTTATATCGTTGTTCTACGCATGTGCTTGTTTGTGTGTGTGTGTGTGTGTGTGTGTGTGTGTGTGTGTGTGTGTGTGTGTGTGTGTGTGTGTGTGTGTGTGTGTGTGTGTGTGTGTGTGTGTGTGTGTGTGTGTGTGTGTGTGTGTGTGTGTGTGTGTGTGTGTGTGTGTGTGTGTGTAGTCGTGTACCTGTACATGCACACATGTGTACATTTGTTCATGTGTGTTTATACCTTTGTGAGGACCACTCAATAGCCTAGGTCCTAGGACATAAACCTGTGACTTTTATTTTTTGCCTTATTTTAGGGTTTAGTGTAATTTAATTTAATGGTTTAATTTTATTTCATTTGTACAAACAGTGACCTACAAAATTGGGTAAACACATTGAAACGCACCATAACTTAATATAAATAATATATACAATGTAGGAATAGGAAGCAAGACAACAACAAAAACAATGGTCCTTATTCTTGAACGGACGTACGTGAAAGTTACCAAGGAATTCCTTCGTAACTTGATTTAGGAATTTATTCGGCATTCTCAAACGGCTTCGTATTGTAAATTTGTTGTAGGATTTACGAACTCGAAAAGGCAGTGTGAAAAGGCAGTGTGTGCCCGTGTGAGAAATCCTTGGGGATTGCTGTCACTTCGATCCTACAGACATCCACGGAATTAAATAATTATAATGATAATAAATACGACAATATTTGTATCATTAACAATTATGTTTGACTTTTATAGTCATCATGAGTTCATGACTCAACGAACCATGTCCGAGAAACGGCTTGCACTCACACACACACACACACACAGCCGTATCTCGAGTCTGCCGTTGCCACTAGGGGGCGCAAATGCATTGAGAAAGAACCCACCGTCCACTGTCACCTTCCGTCCCTGAACCGACCAACCGACCAACCGACCGACTGACTGACCAAACTAAATTGAGCTTGAATAGTGTCTGAATACTGGTCTAAATAGCACATATATTTTACATTACCATTTTCCTAAGCGTAGCTTTACACATTTTATTTAACCTTTATTTAGCCAGATAAAACATTAAGAACAGGTTTCTTATTTACTTTTTTAGATTTTAAAATCTAGTCTAGGGAGGGTGTAGATGACCACATGCCTCCTCTGATACATAGGGAGCCCCCGGCCGCTTCTTATCACCTGAAAACGAGGAGTTTCACTGGGAGCTGAGGTTCACGCTATCTCCCCCAGATCCCCTCCCTGCTGAACAGGAGATACATTTGATGTAGGTTTATCACTATACAATCAATGCCTGGCACACAACTCATTCTCTACCAGTTGAGCAAGCCAGGCCGCCTGAGCAGGCCGCCTGTTGCTTCTTCCCAATCCAACAGTGCAAAAATGCTTCCGCATTCGTCACCGCAGGCCACTACGGTAATGCGCCTTTCATTTTCCTTCGCCCAGCGCCCAGGTGCGTGCACCGGCGGCGGCGTGCTCGCTCAGGTGCGTGCGTGCGCCGGCGTGCTCGCGAGGTGCCCGCGCATGCGCATGAGATCCCGCCTTGGTTCGACACGAGCGGAGCTCATTATATGCCAGTAACCGCCCCTTATTCAGTATCCAGAAATAGCTCAATTGGCAAGACTGCATGGCTGTGGATCCTATGGCTCGTTGCTGGCGAGTTCGATTCCCTTCAATTTTTTTATTTATTTTTTTTTTAACGTGCATTCGCATTCTTTCGCCGTTTCATTTCGCCGGTTAAGTTTAGGCATTGTTTCGGAGTTGGTTAAGGTTAGGCATTGTTTCGGAGTTGCTTAAGGTTAGAAGGGTTAAGTTTAGGCGCTGTTAAGGAGCTGGTTAAGGTTAGAGTTTGACTTAGAGAATGGCAATATTTTTTAACGTGCGTTCATTTCGCCGGTTAAGTTTAGGCATTGTTTCGGAGTTGGTTAAGGTTAGGCATTGTTTCGGAGTTGCTTAAGGTTAGAAGGGTTAAGTTTAGGCGCTGTTAAGGAGCTGGTTAAGGTTAGAGTTTGACTTAGAGCAGACCTGGGCATTGTACGGCCCGCGGGCCGTATCCGGCCCGCGGGATCATTCTGACCGGCCCGCGAAAGATTACATGATAATAAAAAAAAATAAAAAAAAAATAAAAAAAATATATTTTTTTTAATTTTTTTTTTTTTTTTTTTTTTTTTACTTTTTTTCTTTTCATGTCAACGTTCACATTCACACGCACAATATACACTTAGGAGACATGCTCAGAAGATGTTGGTTCTCTTTGGATTCACCTATGTGAACAGACATTCTCAGTCATGACGTTTACCAAGTCCAGGTACAGATCCTCTCTCACTGATGAACATCTGGCAGCTGTGCTTCGCATCTCCACCTCAGACATGCAACATGACTTTGATGGACTTGTTAAAGCTCAACAGAGACTGGATTTCTCACACTGAATGAAAAAAAAAGAACTGAAGAACACTAAAATGTAAAAATATAACAAGTGAAATGGGACACTTGATATTTTTTTTTCTTTTTTTTGCACAGTTCTGAAAACATTAAATGTTTAATATAGGCATGTAAAGTAAAAAAGGCTACAAAACTGGGACACTTTTCTTTACACAGTTCAGTGACATGTCTTGTTTATTTTTGCTATAAGATGATGTGATGTCTTTAGAAAGCTAAGAAAATCCTTGTTTCAATAGTATATGAAACTCAAAATGCCCTTTGTTATTAATGTTTCACATTTTGTTTATCATTTTGGAAATGAATTCTATTTGAATAAATTATATTTTTGAAAGCTAACCTCACCTTTTAATTGCCAAATAATAACATACACTCTTACCAGGGGTCAAAACAATGCCATTTACTGCTTTTTATATAGAAATAAAATGTATATTATGCATAATTGAGTTTGGAATTTTGGCCCGGCCCCCCAACATATTTTCAGTTGCTCATTCGGCCCCCCGGGAAAAATAATTGCCCACCCCTGACTTAGAGAATGGCAATAGACAGCCAGCCGAGGTTTCAAGTGATTCGTTGCAATGTACGCGGAAATGCCATAGCATTTGTCTAAGCGGGCCTGAAAAGAAAGGCGCTTTACCGTAGTGGCCTGCGGTGACGAATGCGGAAACATTTTTGCACTGTTGGATTGGGAAGAAGCAACAGGCAAGCGGGCCTGAAAAGAAAGGCGCTTTACCGTAGTGGCCTGCGGTGACGAATGCGGAAGCATTTTTGCACTGTTGGATTGGGAAGAAGCAACAGGCAGCCAGCCTAGGAGGAGAGGCCACATGTCACACACTGAACTCTGGCTCCCTCTGGGGGTCATCTCTCTCTCAAACTCGCTCCTCCTCACACGCCCTCTGTCACATTACTCAGCAATGGCAGGATGATGCAACACATGTCTTGTTCTATGTTGTCGTGGCCGAGTGGTTAAGGCGATAGACTAGAAATCTATTGGGGTCTCCCCGCGCAGGTTCAAATCCTGCCGACAACGGGAAAGCTTTTAGGCTGATAAATATTGGTATTAAATCAATGTATTATCTATGAAATATAAAGTAATATAATATGAGTCCATGCATAAAGGTTCAGTTGCATGGAAACTACATAACAGATTTTGGTGGCTGTCGTGTTTTCATCTAAACTCCCCCCCCCTTTTTTTGGAAATTAGGAATGATTCATTTCACTTCTGTAAGAGTTGTTTTTCTCTCTTTTTAATTTTTTTTTTTTTTTTTTTTTTTTTTAACATATAGAAATAAAATAGATGTAATTTGAATAAATTACATCCAGGTGTTCCTGAGATATCACGTTGGAGAGAAATGGACGTATAGATTATTGTCATTTTACGTATTCAGACCCTAATTTTTCTTCTATAAAGTCTCAGATTAAAAGACTGAGCCCAACGTGGGGCTCGAACCCACGACCCTGAGATTAAGAGTCTCATGCTCTACCGACTGAGCTAGCCGGGCCTTTAAAACCATTAATTAACCCCTCTTCTGGAACCAGTGGGACAGTGTGAACATTTATGCCTCTGCCAACCAGTAGCCAATGGAGGTTTAGAAGTAGTAGGCAGGACAAACATTGACCAATAATAGTGGATCTTCCTGCTGAGTTTAACGGTTCCAGCCGTGAGTCTCTACAACAAACGATTCTTGAGATACAAAAGGGTATAGCCAGGGTTTAAGCATGAGGGTGTGGTTAAACTAGACCAGCGGTTCTAAAACTATGGGTTGCGACCCAAAGTGGGGTCGTGGGTAGGTGACACTGTGGTTGCGCATTGGCAAGTAAAAACAAAATCTATATATTTTTTTGTTTTGTTCTGTCAACATATTTTGGCTAAATATGCCTTGTTTTATAAATGTGTATTGATAACATAGTGCTCGGCGAGGCGCCTCGGTATTCTAAACTCCGTGTCGGTCAATTATTTTGCTACAATGACCTCGTAGCTATACATTATCCCTTACATATAATATGAGTCCATGCATAAAGGTTCAGTTGCATGGAAACTACATAACAATTTTTGGTGGCTGTCGTGTTTTCATCTAAACTCCCCCCCCCCATTTTTATTGGAAATTAGGAATTATTCATTTCACTTCTGTAAGAGTTGTTTTTCTCTCTTTTTTAATTTTTTTTTACATATAGAAATAAAATAGACAATGCAATTATAATAATACATTAAATAAAATAAAATCCATGTCCATGTGTCATTGACTCACAAAGTGATTAAGTACACATTCCGCCCTCCCTCTAGTTTCACATCCAAATACAGTATATGGCATGGTGGTGTAGTGGTTAACACTGTCGCCTCACAGCAAGAAGGTCCAGGGTTCGATTCCCGCTTGGGGACCAGGTTTCCATGATGCCAGGTACCCAGGTGGGGCATCTCCCAGGCCTTTCTGTGTGGAGTTTGCATGTTCTCCCCGTGCACGCAAGGGTTTCCCCCCCGATAAGATAAACCCAATGGAATAACATGCACAACAACAATAGATCGCTAACGCTGTGGCGTCCTTGACGAAGACGGACAGGAGCACTTGGATTGGTCCCCGGGGCGCGGCTCACGTTGACGCCCTATCTGCTCCCGGCTGCCCATGGGGGGGAAGGACAACGGGATGGGAAAAGTGCAGAGAGACATTTCATCGGCGACTCAGTGCATGTGTGTGTGTGTGTTCCTGTGGGTCGCCCATCTCGCGTGTGTGTGTGTTAAAACTGAATGACAAATAAAGACTTCTAGTCTAACAATTATTATTATATATTTAATGTCCCATTGTATCTGGCTGTTGATGGCAATGATATTAGCGGTCGACCATACTGCTGAATGAATGCTGCCGAATTTGGTCACCATGACGTTAGATATGTTAGGGAATGAATCCAGGTCATAAAATGTGTTTGTATGTGCATGCTTACAGTATGTGTGTTTTGTTTGTCTGTGTGTGTTTTCAGGGTATTTCTGTACGACTACCAGGCCATGTGTAAGACAAACTCACACTCTTCCAGCAACGCCCGGCCACTTCTCAGCGTATGGGCAACTATTCAATTACTGT
>NC_140179.1:94069853-94088383 GCF_963971535.1 Notolepis coatsorum | reverse complement strand
AGAGAGAGACAGGTGGCTGTTTGACGTACAGCTCTAGAAGAGCAGAGAGAGAGACAGGTGGCTGTTTGACGTACAGCTCTAGATCAGGGGTTCCCAAACTTTTCAGGCCGGGACCCAGAAAATAAGGCGTCAGAGAGCCGCGGCCAATGCACATCGTCAGGCTTTTTTTTTTTTTTTTTTTGCCAGGTGACCGATTTTTTAAGCCAAATATCACTTCAATCCTATTAAGTTAGTTCAAGTTAGTTATTCATTTATATGTGCTATTTATGAGAGGGCTAACTTGTTGCAAAATAATAATGATAATAATAATAGCCTCATTAAAATACTATTGTTGCTTCGGTTGTTTTCAGCGTTTTATGTGGATAATCTGTTATTTAGTTTGAAATGTTAGTTGAAATAAGTAGATTTTTCGTTTTTGTTTATTTATTAAGTTAATATAAAACCATATAGTCACATTTTAGAATACAATAGAATAGAATTTTAGAATACAACTAGAAACACTGTCCTGGCCTGCTTCTAAGTTCAGTGGCCTGACAAAAAAAAAAAAAAAAAAAAAAATGTAATCATCTCGCGGCCCTCCCGTGGCTGCTCGCGGCCCACCTTTGGGTCGCGACCCCGACTTTGGGAACCACTGCTCTAGAAGAGCAGAGAGAGATCCCTTCATATAAAAACAACGACAGACTGGATATGAAAAAGCAACGTATAGCGACCGGATATGAAATATAAAAAAATACGGATCACGGGAGTCATTCACAGGAAGCCAGCCGGTCACACAACCTACTGTACCACACAGACGCACACTTTTGTCATTTGAGATGAAAATAAAAGAAATTAACAAAGCCCTCCAGACGCGTCCGTACCGTACGACAAGTCCAGTTTTCCCCGTAACGTCACGGTGACCAATCGCAGCCACTCTTATTGTCTGGGACCAAATACGGCCACGCCCCAATTCCCAGTAAAAAGTGGGAATCTCTAGAATGGGTTTGGGGCGACGCTGTATACGGAAGTGGCGATAGACAACACTTTCTGTTGTCAGCAGATGGCAGCATTGGTTTAAAATTAAAAGGTGAAAATGTTGAACACTACATGAATACATTTCCCAAGATCCTTAGCACAGGGCGCAGGTCACTGGGATGTGTCTATTCTTCGCCGTGATCTGAACAGCGATAAACTATTACTGCGACCTCGGTATAGCGGCCGCGAATGGTAAACTAATTATCTTAACAAAAGTGCGCTGGTAGCGTTACTAGGGATGCTCGATATTGGCTTTTTTACCGATACCGATATTCCGATATTGTCCAACTCTTAATTTCCGATACCGATATCAACCGATATCAACCGATACCGATATATGCAGGGTTTCCCCCCCCCCCCCCCCCCCCCCCCCAAAAAAACGGAATAATTTCAGGTAACTAATAATTTCACTGGATATATATATAACAAATATTGTTATTGTTTTTTTTTTTTTAAACCGATACCGATATTTTCCGATATCACATTTTACTGCCGATATCGGCCGATAATATCGGTCGGATGATAATATCGGACATCCCTAAGCGTTACATATGTTGTCTAAAGGGGGACATATGGTACAATTTAAGATTTTAATGATAATCGGCATATAAAGGACAACATAGAGCATCGTTAATTTGTAAGAAACCTCAATGAAAACGGTCATATTCGCTATTGTTATAAAAAATTTGCTAGAATCCTATAAAAATGTGGACGCATTTGGTCTACGTTCCGTTAGATGACTCCATCCTAATTGTGTTCTGTCTTGTGTTGGTTCTTCTTACAGTGAAAGGAACTTCCCTCTCCATGATGTATTAGATTTGAAGTGTGATGATGGCTGCCTGCTACCCAGCTGTTACTAACGAGGTCTCTGTATCTCTGCCCCCCCGCCAGTCCTCCTGTGCCTCCTCTGCCTCTCGGTGGTGCTGCCCCCCTGCGTCTCCTCCTGCCCTCCGCCCTGCCTGTGCTCCTCGGACGGCCTGGTGGTGGACTGCGGGGGCCGGAGCCTCTCCTCCCTGCCTCCCCTGCACCTCCTCCCCCAGGGGAGCCGCTCCCTGCTGCTGCCCAACAACAAGCTGTCCTCGCTGGGGGCCACCGCCCTCGCTAACCTGTCCACTCTGGAGGTCTGGAGGTTCCTCCTTCCTTTGACTCTGTTTGTTAGGTCGGTGATAGACGAGCAGACGACTCAACAACACATGTGTCCAGGTTGCATAGCAACCTCTTGTTAACCATATCACTTCTATTGCATATCTTCTTCTCTGGCTCACTTCTATGGCATGTTGCCAAGCACATTGCCCTGTCATGTTGCCCCAATGTATTGCCATCCAGAGAAGTGGCAACTTTTAGGACAATTCTGATGGGCAACAGGAGCTGCCTAAAGGCCTCTGCATGCTACAGAAACTGCAAAGCAACTGCAACACAACATCGACAATTGCAACGGTGTTGCAGACACTCTGCCTTTATGCTTCTGCAACATCGACGCGCAGCCTATGATGCAACATTGTACCCCGGATGTGCGGCACGCGCCCAGCCCCGCTGCACACTCTAGCATTTACATAACGGATTTCCCTTCCCAACCATACGTTAGTATAATAATAGCCCTGTTTATGTTTGTTTTCGCTTGTGTTCTTGTATATAGTGTAATATAGTTATATCTACTTTAGTTAAGGTAAGTTTGTTTGTTAGTTAACTTAGTTAGTTCATTATTTTAGATTCGTTTTATAGTTTAGGTAACTTTCATTTTACATTGGCTAACGTTGGTTTTACTTTAATGGGATGGACGTTAATGTGCAGATGCAAATACATCTGTTACAGCAACAGGCTATTGACGACGAGGAGGAAGAGCTGCTTATTTAATTGCCATGACAATCCACTCTGTAAGCTATCGAGCTACACCTGTCAGTACGTTTTTTTTTTGGTCTCGCGCCAGGAACACTAGAAGTGACAGGCAGCCCCGCCCCCATTCACTACCAACCAATCACTGCTACGCAATATCAACGCAACGGTTGTTCAGATTAGATTTTTGGGGGAGAGGTACGCAACATCCTCGCAACACAGTCTACGAGACCCTCTGCAACATGTTGCGTTGAAGTCGCGCTGATGTTGTGTTGCAGTTGCTTTGCAGTTTCTGTAGCATGCAGAGGCCTTAAGTATTGTGCTTATCCTAAGGTGTTTGTAAGAGTCAAGAAACATAAAAATGGTTTTACCCTGTGGTTCAGTTTGTTGCCGGTTGTTGGGACTTTCTTTTACCCATCAGCATTAATACAAATACTGCCTAGTGTACTAGCACCTTTACTTCAATATATGTTCAGCCTCCTTGGATCTTCAAAGAGTACATTTTTCTGAGATTGAGGAAAACTAGTTGATTTCTACTGTGTGTGTTGACATAGGTGTTTGTGAAAATGTACAATGCACAGTCAATGGGTTGGCTTTGTTCCAGGGTCATAAGTAGGGATGTCCGATATTATCGGCCTACCGATATTATCGGCCGATATCGGCATTAAAATGTGATATCGGAAAATATCGGTATCGGTTTAATTTTTTTTTAATTTATTTATTTATTTTTTACATTTCTATAACCTTTATCTACCCAGGCAAGCAAGTAAGAACAAATTCTGATTTTATTTATTGTCAAAAGTATGCATAATGTATGTTGTGTTAATTCCACAACAAGAGATATGTAATGTTAATTACCTGAAATTATTCCATTTTTTGGGGGGGAAACCCTGCATATACCGGTATCGGTTGATATCGGTTGATATCGGTATCGGAAATTAAGAGTTGTACAATATCGGTATATCGGTATCGGTAAAAAAGCCAATATCGAGCATCCCTACTCATAAGATAAGATAAGATATTCCTTTATTGATCCCCTTTGGGATATGCGGGTGTCATAACACCAAGGGAGAGGGGAGAGACAGGTATGGGCAGGGTAATGGAAGAAAGATATACATATAGGCAATACAATACAATCTGAATATAAAAATGTGAGAAAAATAAACAGTGTATGGATTACTACTTTCCACACGTTAGCTTGTAAATGATGAAAAATAAATAAAAGAGGAATAATTGGAGAAAAGGCATTTCTGCAGAACATTGGTCATTCACATGCATTTACTCTTATAGAAAGTTGAACAGGTATACATGCTGCCCTGATGAATTATTAGTTACAAATGACAACAACGCAGAGTTGAACGTGTCGCTCTGTTCCCCAGGTGCTGGATCTGTCCAACAACTACCTGGACCAGCTGCCCGCCGGTCTGTTTAAAGACATGAGCAACCTGACCAGCCTCAGTCTGCACAACAACTCACTGACGGGGCTGGACAGAGACCTGCTGCAGGTATTACTCTACACTCTTTATAGTAACAACCTGACCAGCCTCAGTCTGCACAACAACTCACTGACGGGGCTGGACAGAGACCTGCTGCAGGTATTACTCTACACTCTTTATAGTAACAACCTGACCAGCCTCAGTCTGCACAACAACTCACTGACGGGGCTGGACAGAGACCTGCTGCAGGTATTACTCTACACTCTTTATAGTAACAACCTGACCAGCCTCAGTCTGCACAACAACTCACTGACGGGGCTGGACAGAGACCTGCTTCAGGTATTACTCTACACTCTTTATAGTAACAACCTGACCAGCCTCAGTCTGCACAACAACTCACTGACGGGGCTGGACAGAGACCTGCTTCAGGTATTACTCTACACTCTTTATAGTAACAACCTGACCAGCCTCAGTCTGCACAACAACTCACTGACGGGGCTGGACAGAGACCTGCTGCAGGTATTACTCTACACTCTTTATAGTAACAACCTGACCAGCCTCAGTCTGCACAACAACTCACTGACGGGGCTGGACAGAGACCTGCTGCAGGTATTACTCTACACTCTTTATAGTAACAACCTGACCAGCCTCAGTCTGCACAACAACTCACTGACGGGGCTGGACAGAGACCTGCTGCAGGTACTCTACACTCTTTATAGTAACAACCTGACCAGCCTCAGTCTGCACAACAACTCACTGACGGGGCTGGACAGAGACCTGCTGCAGGTACTCTACACTCTTTATAGTAACAACCTGACCAGCCTCAGTCTGCACAACAACTCACTGACGGGACTGGACAGAGACCTGCTGCAGGTATTACTCTACACTCTTTATAGTAACAACCTGACCAGCCTCAGTCTGCACAACAACTCACTGACGGGGCTGGACAGAGACCTGCTGCAGGTATTACTCTACACTCTTTATAGTAACAACCTGACCAGCCTCAGTCTGCACAACAACTCACTGACGGGGCTGGACAGAGACCTGCTGCAGGTACTCTACACTCTTTATAGTAACAACCTGACCAGCCTCAGTCTGCACAACAACTCACTGACGGGACTGGACAGAGACCTGCTGCAGGTATTACTCTACACTCTTTATAGTAACAACCTGACCAGCCTCAGTCTGCACAACAACTCACTGACGGGACTGGACAGAGACCTGCTGCAGGTACTCTACACTCTTTATAGTAACAACCTGACCAGCCTCAGTCTGCACAACAACTCACTGACGGGACTGGACAGAGACCTGCTGCAGGTACTCTACACTCTTTATAGTAACAACCTGACCAGCCTCAGTCTGCACAACAACTCACTGACGGGGCTGGACAGAGACCTGCTTCAGGTATTACTCTACACTCTTTATAGTAACAACCTGACCAGCCTCAGTCTGCACAACAACTCACTGACGGGGCTGGACAGAGACCTGCTTCAGGTATTACTCTACACTCTTTATAGTCACATCTTGTTGACATTATACAGTATTTTACAGTAAAATGAGATATTTGCAGTATATTGTTTACAGTATTTTAAAGGGGAACTATTTTACAATTTTGTTCACTATATTTGGGCACTTTTACACAATTCCTGTGAGTCTATAATGGAACACCTCTGTAAGGTTTCTTTTAAAAAAAATGCATTGTTTTGTATTTCTAATCAAGTACTCAAAAACAGCATTTTTCTACCTCAAGATCAGACCACTGTGTGGCCTGGTGCCAACTGCCACATCAACTGCCACATTATTATGCAGCTGAGAAATCTCTGACATCACAGATCAGCACATTTTCAGATGACTCAGTTCAGTGAGGGTGAATATTGTGAGAGGAGAATTGGAAGAATGCGCCAATATGAGAATTAGAGACATAGATCCTATTAATATAAGTCCACATAGCCAGGAAACAATGCTAAACACTGAAAAAGGCAATTTATAAGATAGTTCCCCTTTAAGGTGTTAACACTGTTCACAGTCTTTTACAGTTAAAAAGTGTTCTTTGAAGCGTGCCGCCGTTTCCCCGTTAAAGTGCCGTTCACAGTATCTGAAAGTGTTCATAGTGAGATTTCCCCGGGTTACAAAGAGTTGTGCCTTTATAAAGTATTAACTTATTATTAAGTATTCATACAATATAATTTAGCATTCATAGGGAAGACATTCTGAGACACGGAGCACAACTTGTCCAGTCTAAAGCCGGACCCCCACGCCGGACCCGGGACCGGTCCCATGGGGAGCTAAATTAGTAACACATTCGCCTGACATTCTGATCCACTTTCATCCTGACTGGAGGGCTCTCTGGAAAACAGAGTTGTACCGTGTCTTTGATTCAACTCCATTCATTTATTATAGAAAGAGCTTCACAGAAGCCAGCCGTAAACACATATTTCCTTACAGATCAATGTAAGACCAAAGGTAAAATATTGCTGCAACTTCACAATTCTTCCCAACAACTGCCTGTTTCTCTTCTAACATCACAGCCTCTGTGTGCTGCAATCATGCAAGAGGGACGGTCACATGGGACTGTGTCGGCTGTTTATAAAGTGTTTATAATGTGTTTATAATGTGTTTATAAAGTGTTTATAATGTGTTTATAATGTGTTTATAAAGTGTTTATAATGTGTTTATAATGTGTTTATAAAGTGTTTATAATGTGTTTATAGTGTGTTTATAATGTGTTTATAAAGTGTTTATAAAGTGTTTATAATGTGTTTATAATGTGTTTATAAAGTGTTTATAATGTGTTTATAAAGTGTTTATAATGTGTTTATAATGTGTTTATAAAGTGTTTATAATGTGTTTATAGTGTGTTTATAATGTGTTTATAAAGTGTTTATAAAGTGTTTATAATGTGTTTATAATGTGTTTATAATGTGTTTATAATGTGTTTATAGTGTGTTTATAATGTGTTTATAGTGTGTTTATAATGTGTTTATAAGGTGTTTATAATGTGTTTATAATGTGTTTATAATGTGTTTATAAGGTGTTTATAAGGTGTTTATAATGTGTTTATAATGTGTTTATAGTGTGTTTATAATGTGTTTATAAGGTGTTTATAATGTGTTTATAATGTGTTTATAATGTGTTTATAATGTGTTTATAGTGTGTTTATAAGGTGTTTATAAGGTGTTTATAGTGTGTTTATAATGTGTTTATAAGGTGTTTATAGTGTGTTTATAATGTTTATAATGTGTTTATAATGTGTTTATAATGTGTTTATAGTGTGTTTATAATGTGTTTATAGTGTGTTTATAATGTGTTTATAAGGTGTTTATAATGTGTTTATAATGTGTTTATAATGTGTTTATAAGGTGTTTATAAGGTGTTTATAAGGTGTTTATAATGTGTTTATAATGTGTTTATAGTGTGTTTATAAGGTGTTTATAAGGTGTTTATAATGTGTTTATAGTGTGTTTATAATGTGTTTATAAGGTGTTTATAATGTGTTTATAATGTGTTTATAGTGTGTTTATAGTGTGTTTATAAGGTGTTTATAAGGTGTTTATAATGTGTTTATAATGTGTTTATAAGGTGTTTATAAGGTGTTTATAATGTGTTTATAAGGTGTTTATAAGGTGTTTATAAAGTGTTTATAATGTGTTTATAAAGTGTTTATAGTGTGTTTATAATGTGTTTATAATGTGTTTATAAGGTGTTTATAGTGTTCGAAAGATGTTAATAAGATGGTTATAAGGTGTTTATAAGCTTTGAAAAGATAATGCCACGTCATTTACCATACCAGGCCCAGGCTCGAGTTCTATTGCTTAATTCCCGTAGGACGTTAGGTTTATGTGAATGTCATACAAGGAGGTACAACTCACACTATATTGCTCCCAAAAAATGGTTAATTTCGTTACGTTTCCAGCCCGACTCAATAAAATGTAACTGTAATGTAATGTGTTCTACAACTCGGCACCTTTTCAGACGAATTCTGTTGCTAAGGAAACCACTTGGGCCCCAGGTGTACTTCCTGTCAGCTCTACTGTATTAGCAAACACTTCAACAATGTTAAGGAAAAGGTCTATAAGATAGTTGTGTGTACCTGAATGTACAGTAATGTGTGTGTGTGTGTGTGTGTGTGTGTGTGTGTGTGTGTGTGTGTGTGTGTGTGTGTGTGTGTGCGCGTGTGTGTGTGTGTGTTCCAGGGTCTGGGAGGGCTCCAGAGTCTAGACCTCTCTCTAAACGGTCTCTCCTCCATCCCTCTGGGCCTGTTAGACGAAGTACAGGGGCTCAGGTACACACACACACACACACACACACACACACACACACACACACACACACACACACACACACACACACACACACACACACACACACACACACACACACACGCGCGCGCGCGCGCACGCACACGCACACGCGCACGCACGCACACACACACACACACACACACACTTTTAATTGTCGTAATTTTTTATTACTTACTTATGCCTTTTACCCCGTTTGTGGCATAATCTTTCATACATAATACATATACATAATTATTTTAAATGGTCTCACTTTGAGTGAATGCTCACTTGAAACGACTGCATCTTAAATTAGATTTAGATTCAGATTAGATTCATTTTAGATCCCTGAAACAAATCATTATGAAAACATTATTCGATTTTATTTGAGTTGCCAGGGAAGAAGAAGAAGAAGATAAAAAAACAAAAACAAAGACTAGAGTATAGATTTGAGCAGAAGTGAAACAACTCAGTGTATTATTATTCCTGCTCCGTCCAGGTGGCTGTCTCTAGTTGGAAACAGGCTGAATGGTCTGGAGAGAGCAGCCTTCGAGCCCCTGGCCAACCTCCAGCGCCTGGAGCTTACCCACAACCCCTGGGAGTGTGACTGCAGTCTCCGAGACTTCAAACACTGGATGGAATGGCTGCTATACAGAGGTGGGTGCTGCTTAGATGAGGTGTGTTTAGTTATGTTGCAGGCACTAGCGGACTGACCAACGGGAGCAGCGGGAGTATTCCCGGTGGCCTGGCAGACTGGCATGGCCTGGCTGCCCTGGCAGACTGGCAAATGCTTTTTTTTTTTTTTTTTTGTGCCCGCAGTCAGGCCACTGAACTCCGAAGCAGGCCAGGTCGGTATATATGTTTCTATTTGCGCATATATAAGTTCAGGCAAGAATGAGTTAACTTGTTATTCACAACCCAGCGCGATGCAGTGCGCCTGCGCAGGCCTCGCCAGTCGCCAATCTCAAACAAGCCTATTAATTTAAATCATGATGAGATCAACTGCCGAAACCCGGGAGATATGAACGTTTTGGATATCTCTAGAATGGGTGAAGACGAACGTCGGACTACAATTGAAAGAATGAGACGAAAGCGGGGCGCAATCAGAGGTGTTATTACGCAAGTTTTGAATCAGATGGACATTGAAATTGACGTGGAAACTCCGGATCACTTGATCACTTTATTGGATTTACTGCTGGGAGTTAAAGAAGACAGTTTGTTGGAACCTGACCGTGAAATAGAACAGCTATAAGTCTGATGGATGATTTGGATGCTGATATTGAAGCCGCGAGATGTAAGGAGCGCGTCATTATGTGAACTGACGGCAGCAGCGGGACGTGAGTGATGCAATAGCGCCAGTGAAGTAGAGACATTTCTATAAACGACACTTTCGTATTATAACCCGACATTTGGCCAATCCATTATTTGGAAAGAAGTTATTCTACACTTTGGTGTAGTGTATACAACTTGTATCGTCCGTTTTCTGACAGCGTCGCTGTCCATGGTGCTGAAGCCAGGTCGCATTTATACTGATATATTGCAAATGTTATGTCATCTTGGCTAGGTCTCCCTTGCAAAAGAGATCTTGTATCTCAATGGGACTTGCTGGTTAAATAAACGTTAAATAAAAAAGAGATACAAAATGCAGTTTTTTCCCCGGCCTGCCTGAGTCAAATTCCCGGTAGGAATTATGGTCCCAGTCTGCGACTGGTTGCAGGGTACACACGGAAGGTGTGTTGATGTACATTAGGGGGGTATACAAAGCGAGTGGAGCTCAGTAACAGTCTGTGAATTATTAGAGAGTGTGAGCTTGTTTTAACTTGAATGATACACTGGGGGTGGTGGAGCTAGTTTTAGACTATAGTGCAACTGCTCTGTGTTCATATTTGTGCGTCAGTATGTTTGCCTACAGTGCATCTACCGGTATGTCATTTATTTTACACGCCTGCGTTAATGGATTCACTGGTGTGTGTGTGTGCGTGCACATGTACTGTGTGTGGTACATGCACGTGTCTCTGTGTAGGCAATTTGTACATCAGATTGCACATCTGCTCCTCTCTTTTCATGTTTAAAATGTTCATTCACATCACTGCCCTCAAGCTTCCTCTGCAATGTAGTAGTTCTCTCCTCACCTCTTCTCTCCTCTTTTCTCCCCTTCTCCTCTCTTTCTATCCCGCCTGCTCTACTGTATTGTTTTTAGGCCTGTCCCCGACTAAGGATTTGTATAGTCGACTTGTATTGGCCAAAATGTGCCGATAGTCGAATGCAAATTTTCTTTCTTTTTTTTATTATAAATAATTACTTTAAAAAAGATTTGGGATCATTCCATTTGGGCTGTGGGGGTGCTTAATGTCTGAAGGAGTCGACTGAAGGCTTCTTGTCGCCTGCGAAAGCATGCAATTGGTCCACTGATGGATACATCTTGATATTTGTCTAGTCTAGTGTGTTCATTAGATGGGTGAAATCCTCTTTCAGTGCCTCTGTGCCCATTTTCTTAGGCAGTTAGCCTCGCTGGTATGCGTGCCATTAGCATTAGCCACGTTTCTAGGCCTCTTTGCTTTTGAAAAGAATGATACAAAAAAAAAGATTAAATTTTTTTGCATTCGTCTAAGAGGTTGGCTGTCGACTACGGCTCCTTTCGATCGATTAGTCGACTGTTCGACTAGTCGAGGTCAGCCCTAATTGTTTTACTGTTCTACTTCTTTCTGTTCTGTCATCTTTCACTCTATTCTGTTCAGTCTGTTCTGCTTCAATTTGTTGATTTTGTTTTATTACAATCGTTTTATTTTTACCTTCACATGCCCACCTGGCAACACAGAGACTGGCACCAAATTATTGATGCCAGTGTCATCTTTGCAACGTGACATTTGCAACACAAGACACTTTGTAATTCTAAACGAAAGGGTGTTTTAAGTGACGAAGCGTCTGCTCACAGAGTGAAACAAAGCAGCATTTAACCTGAGTAGGTAAATGCCAAAAAAACCCACGTCTGTACTCTGTCAGCTAAGCTGTCGGCCTGAGTATATTTCAACCACAGAGAGGGGATATTTAGGGACAACATTTAGGGGGATGAGAGCGTCTTGGGGGCCAACATGACTGTCCTGTCTCTTCTATCCTGGGTGTGAATCAACTCTCTTCTACTGCTCCACAATGTGTGGCAACCTCATCGCATAAGACACATATAGGGCGGGATCCACAAAGTATTTGCAGGGCTTTTTCCGATGCTAAGCCGGTGCATATAGCTCTGAAACTCAGTTTGCTATCCACAGAGGACGCGCAACGGGTGAAATGAGGTGGTAACTGCGTCCCGTCAGCATTGCGTCCGGTGCAATTAGCGCATATTTAAATGAGGTAATGTGGGCGGAACATGTCCCCTTTCTATGCAAATGAGCCATGCTCCGAATCCACAAAGCCCGGTGCCAATAGCACCGAGCAGTTAACGCTACGCAGTAGGGGTGTAAAGGTACACGTATCCGTACAGAACCGAACAAGTTTCAGTGTGTACCGTACCGTACCGAACGGCTGTGTAGTGTAGGGGTTCCCAAACTTTTCAGGCCAGGGCCCAGAAAATAAGGCGTCAGAGAGCCGCGGCCCAATGCACATCGTCAGGCCTTTTTTTTCTTCTTTTTTTTTTGCCAGGCGACCGATTTTTTAAGCCAAATATCACTTCAATCCTATTAAGTTGGTTCAAGTTAGTTATTCATTTATATGTGCTATTTATGAGAGGGCTAACTTGTTGCAAAATAATAATGATAATAATAATAGCCTCATTAAAATACTATTGTTGCTTCGGTTGTTTTCAGCGTTTTATGTGCATAATCTGTTATTTAGTTTGAAATGTTCGTTGAAATAAGTAGATTTTTCGTTTTTGTTTATTTATTAAGTTAATATAAAACCATATAGTCACATTTTAGAATAGAATAGAATAGAATTTTAGAATACAACTAGAAACACTGTCCTGGCCTGCTTCTAAGTTCAGTGGCCTGACAAAAAAAAAAAAAAAAAAAAAAAAAAAAATTTAAATCATCTCGCGGCCCTCCCGTGGCTGCTCGCGGCCCACCTTTGGATCGCGACCCCGACTTTGGGAACCACAAAAAAAATCACAATCTAATATAATTATTATTATAATTTTTTATTTTTTTTTACAAGTCGATTATTAATTTCAATATAGAATATTCGTTGACAGCCCTGTACAAGTACAATTAGTTACTGCACACTACATCACCCCTGAGTGGAACATGGAAAGCAAAACTTTCCCCCACTGTACCGAAAACCGTACCGAACCTTGACTAGTTGACTTCAAAACCGAGGTACGTACCGTACCGTGGTTTTTGTGTACCGTTACACCCCTACTACGCACTTACCGTCTTCACAGACAAGGTGGTAACTAAGAGCAAAGCCCTAAGCTGTAAAGGGGCATCATGCCAACGTCACAGGTGATCATGGCAGCAGTAATTGTTGCCAGACGCATGCGTGCGCCTGTGAAAGAATATTTCGAAGGAGAATATCACCTTTTTTTATTTAATTGAGACCGAAATCATCCGGAGACACATAGGTTGCAAGCTCAAGCAATCCTTTATCTACTGGATGAAATCAAGGATGATATTGAGCCAGCCACCCAGGGGTCCCATGCGATTGTATTTATTATTTAAATATAGTTATTTAACGTTGTCGGCTTTCCCAATGTTGTCGGCGTTATTGATTGAAGCTGTGCTCCGTCCTCCAGGCCTCCGGGGGCCTCGCGCTGAAACAGGAGAGGCTTCTCTCTCTCTCTCTCTCGCTCGGCTCTCACTCTCTCTGCCTCTGAATCCGAATCAGAAAGGTGTTTATTGCCAAGTATAGTTTTCCCATAAGGAATTCGCTTTGGTAGTTTTCGGCCCGACATTATACGGACAGACATTAAACAGACATGATAATACAAATGCATTAAATGAAATATGAACTAAGTTACGCACAATATAATATAATTATGAAATCAAATATAGGCCAGGACTGTACAACTTAATAAAGAGATTGAATACAATTAAATGGGATATAAACTAAATTAAATATAGCACCAGAATTATAAGTGACAAATGTAATTGGAAAAGGACATTACAAACATATGCAACGACGAAGGATAGTGACAAAAACACAGGACGCAATGTGTCACGCAAATACAAATTAAGCAAGCTCTATCCATTACGAAGTAAACTAAATACAATACGGAATTAACTGAATACTAATGGTGAAAAATACTGTTATGTCTATGCCTCATTTCGGGTTTATTTCCCCCCCTTCCTGATATCTGCCAACAGCGCTGTCAGGTGCAGACTGCTCCGCGAGCCAACTGCGCTGGAGCAGATCAGGAGCAAACTGCACACATAATGGGCGTGTCTGCGCTGGTATCTCATCCGCGGCGCAATGTCCTTAGTGGATAGCTCGCAAAGACGGAGCAGATGCCCCGCACAGTTAAGGGTGCAATTACCACCTCGCAATCCATTCTTAGTGGACCCCGCCCCCTAGTGTGACAACACACAGGAGACCCTCCCCTCCCTGCTCCCCTCTGGGAATTAATGACTCAGCTCTGATAACACATGCTCTCTCCATCTCTCTAACCCCCACCCACCCCCCACCCCTCTCCCTCGTACACACACACACACACACACACACACACACACACACACACACACACACACACAACACACACACACACACACACACACACACACACACACACACACACACACACACAAACACACACACACACACACACACACACACACACACACACACACACAGCGAGAAGTTTAGTTGAGGCCACCTCTAACTTGGTGTGGGGAGGGTTTTGTACATATATGTGTGTGTGTGGTGTGTGTGTGTGTGTGTGTGTGTGTGTGTGTTTGTGTCGTCTTGTTCTAGTGTGCTGATGGTGATGTTACTGTATGACTCATTCTAATGTTGGTACAACCATCCTCCCTCTCTCCCTCTCCCGCTCTCTCTCCCTCTCTCTCTCCCTCCCTCCCTCCCTCCCTCCCTCCCTCCCTCCCTCCCTCCCTCCCTCCCTACCCCCCCCCCTTCCCCCTCTCCCCCCCCCTCCCCCCCGCCCCTCCCCCTCCCCCCCCCTCCCCTCCCTCCCCCCTCCCCCCTCCACCCCCCCCCCCCTCCCCCTCCCCCCTCCCCCCCTCCCCCCCTCCCCCCCTCCCCTCTCCCCCCTCCCCCCCTCCCCCCCCTCCCCTCTCCCCCTCCCTCCCCCCCCTCCCCCTCTCTCCAGGAGGGAAGGTGGATGCCGTGGAGTGCACGCTCCCTAAGGACCTGAGGGGGGCGGGACATCCGGGGCGTCCCCATGGAGATGTTCAACTACTGCCTCCAGCTGGAGGACGAGAACGGCGGGGGGGGGGGCGGGGGGCCTCCCGCTCCGGAGGACAAGCCGGCGGCGTCTCCCCCCTGCAAGCCGGAACGCCAACGTCAACCCGAGCGGGGCCGCGCCCACCTCCGACAACGACAACAACCCGGTTTGAACCCGGTGCACCCGAGCGCGGGAGGAGGAGGAGCGGGAGGGGGGAGGAGCGGGAGGGGGGGAGGGGCGGGAGGAGGAGGAGCAGAGGCCCTGCCGGAATGCGTCACGAACCCGCTACAAACCCGTGAGCGTGCGCCGGGCCATCGGCACGGTGGTGATCGCCCGGCGTGGTGTGTGGCATCGTGTGCATCATGATGGTGGCGGCGGCCGCCTACGGCTGCATCTACGCCTCGCTGATGGCCAAGTACCAGAGGGAGCTGAAGAAGAGACAGCCGCTGATGGGAGACGGGGGAGGAGGGGGGGGAGGAGGGGGGGGGAGAAGCAGATCTCCTCCGTGGCCTAGGAGGAGGAGAGGGGGGGGGGGAGGGGGGGGGGGGGGGGTGAGAAACAGATCTCCTCCGTGGCCTAGAGGAGGAGGGGGGGGGGGGGGGGAGGAGGGGGGGGGGGGCCTTGGGGTGGAAGTTGAAAAGGGCTGCGACAGGCGGGAGGCGTTGTTGTTATGCATTGTGGAGATATGGACGCACACTTTCTCTCTCTCTCTCGCTCATGCAGAGTATGCACTCGCTCACTTACTCTCACTCTCTCTCTCTCGCTCATGCAGAGTATGCACTCGCTCACTCACACTCTCACTCTCTCTCCTCTCGCTCATGCAGAGTATGCACTCGCTCACTCACTCTCACTCTCTCTCGCTCATGCAGAGTATGCACTCGCTCACTCACTCTCACTCTCTCTCCTCTCGCTCATTGCAGAGTATGCACTCGCTCACTCACTCTCACTCTCTCTCTCTCGCTCATGCAGAGTATGCACTCGCTCACCTCACTCTCACTCTCTCTCTCTCTCGCTCATGCAGAGTATGCACTCGCTCACTCACTCTCACTCTCTCTCTCTCTCGCTCATGCAGAGTATGCACTCGCTCACAGTCACTCTCACTCTGTGTCATGTACTAAGGTCTAATGACCACATAGAATAGAAACTTGAGGCAGGCTGCACATGAACAAAAACAACCCCCTCAGTAGATGCTTTTAAAGCAAGGTCCCGGCAGATAGTAAAACACCACAAACGCGCTTTCAAAAGGTAAATTATATTTATTACTGTGGTAGGACTTCAAACCTCCACTTAAATGATGATGAGGATTTAATAAAGGGGAAGAAAACAACCCACAAACAATTAACAAACAGGGGAGAAGGGTAAGGGGAGAACACACAAGATAATTATAATTAATGGTAGCACAAGCCCTAGTGACCTGGTGTCACAGGACACAACCACAAACCCTGCGGTTGGCAGTCTGGGAATCCCCAGCAAATGTACACCACGTGCACAACACAATATAATTCCACACAAGCAGTGGCAAAAAGGCAGAAGGCCCAATACATATATATATATATATTAACACATTCCACACGGGTGGCAAGTGGCACTGAGGCCACAATATACATATATATATATATACTTACCTGGTAGCTGCACCAACACGAATACAAGGCCTACCAGGTAAGTGGTGTGAACAACATGAACACACTTAACATATCAATCCCACACCACAGTGGACAGTGTCATAATAACGGTTCCACACAAACAACAGTGGACAATGTTAAAATAACCATTCCACACAAACAGTGGTAAACAATGGCAACCTCCAACAGCCTGGTAACTGACACAGAGAGGCGCCCGGACGAGTGTGTGCTGTCTGGTATATCTGTCCACCACGTCCCTCTTGAGGTGATTGTCATCAGCTGTTACCCATTAGACAATCAGCACTCTTCAGTGTAGGGACGGGCGGCACCCTGATAGAGAAAAAGAGACAGCATTAGCTATCATTCAAACACACACACACATCACATCCAAAACATAAGTACATATACTAACCTGATGTTTAGATGGTGTCATAAATACAGTAATAATGGTAATGACCAACCCACGTACCCATGTACGTCACACTCTGTCTCTCACACGCGTGTGCACACGCACACACCACACACATACACACACACACATACACACACACATCCACCGCTCTTCCATCTCTATGCTTCTGTCTCATTTGAACCCTTCACGTGCTGTGGCCCCAGCTCATTCCAACCAACAGAGAGAAGACGAGAGAGAGAGAGCGAGAGAGCGAGAGACAGAGAGACAGAGAGACAGAGAGACAGAGAGAGAGAGAGAGAGAGAGAGAGAGAGAGAGAGAGAGAGAGAGAGAGAGAGAGAGAGAGAGAGATCTCCTCTCTCCTCAAACATACCATTCTAGATGTGCCTGGACTCACATCAGTGTTTTAAAGCTGGACAGCTCTTTTTTTTCAGCTCTTTTTTTTTGCTTTGTCTCCACTGGATGCAATTCAGCTCCGTGGGACTAAATAAAGCGGGGCTTCAGTTCTTATGAATAACAACAGTGATAATTCATAGTATAATTAATAATGATTTATAATCATTATTATTATAGGCAGCAGACCCCAAACCCTGCCGTCATTGCTATTAAAAAACATGGCCAAATGGCACCAAATTTGACACCAGACACCCCCCCCCCCCTCCTCCCAGGGTCATTAGCAATACCCCACCTACCACTCCCCTGGGTCATTAGCAATACCCCCACCTACCACTCCCCTGGGTCATCAGCAATACCCCCACCTACCACTCCCAATACCCCCGCAGGGCGTGAAACCAACCGCATGAGCGGTTCTTGAAATGATGCGAAGGACAAAAACGCACACGGACAAGAAATTCCTTCCTTTGTAGTTAGATAAAGGTCAATATAGTATTTTTTTGGTGCATTGAAATAGCACAGTGAAGAATGACAGGACGGGTGGCGGGGGGAGAGAGTAGGGGGGGAATGACATGCGACAAAGGTCAAGGGTCGGAATCGAACCCCGGGAAGCCGTGATTACCTGGTACATGCTTTCGCTCGGTGAGCCATGCACCGGCCGCGCCCAAATACATCGATGGTGAAATCGTTTGGGAGAAAATATGGAAGAAATAGGGTTAGATGCTAAATCCTCCCGACAGTGATGCCAAACTGCTTGTTTCCCCTCTGTGCTGATCAAACGTGTTTTCATATCAAACTATAATAACTACGAGGTCAACGTTCGGAACGTCTGGTTATTTTTGGACATATCTGGACATTTACCTCACAGTCATCATCGGCATAGATGGAAAACAACCCATTTGACGCCGATGCGTTTACATCTACGTGTATGTCGAAAACACACAGTCTGAGACATTCGTTTGGTATATAGAAGGTATTTGGAAGATATTGTGAAACTATTTACAAAGTTTCCCCTCTGCTGTATCACAAATAAACAATACTATAATGGGGATACGTACACGATTTTAACATCAGCGGTTTTTAAATGTGTTGGCTTATTAATGGGAGCGGGGCCATCAATTCGATATTTTCCCATTTATTTTTGGACCACCTCTCTCTTCATCTCTACATCGTCGATCATGTAACCGATCAGAATTGAACTCTCGAAGGACATA
>NC_140179.1:94047353-94064853 GCF_963971535.1 Notolepis coatsorum | reverse complement strand
AATAAAAAAATATATATATCGCAATACTCAGCGTATCGCGATATATTTAGTATCGCGATACTATCGTATTGTGACGCAAGTATCGCGATAGTATCGTATCGTGAGGTCACTGGCGATTCCCACCCCTAATAAAAAATCTCGTGCACAAATTCTCTTCAAGATGCAGCATTCTACAAATTCATCAGTCACTAGATTAGATTAGATTAAAATGTATTGTCATTATACAGCACAGTATAGTACAACGAAAATAAATTTGGCATCCAGAATGCAAATGTAACAGTAAAGTGCAATATAATATACAATATACAGGTGATTAAACTGGCTATAAAATAAATAAATTAGTACTACAGAGTAATAGTGCTTATCTGATGTATGTACAGAGTTGTAGTATTAATACAGTGATACAGGTATAAAGGTCATACTCATCTCCCCACATAGATAGTATGTTTGGCATGGTTTATACTAGGGCTGACCTCGACTAGTCGAATAGTTGACTAATCGCTCGAAAGGAGCCGTAGTGGACTGCCAACCTCTTAGTCGAATGCAAATTATTATTATTATTATTTATTATAATATTTTATTTCTTTTTTTTTTATTATTCTTTCCAAAAGCAAAGAGGCCTAGAAGCATGGCTAGCGCTAATGGCGCTCATACCAGTGAGGCTAACTGCCTAAAAAAACAGGCACAGAGGCACTGAAAGAGGATTTCACCTGTCTAATGAACACACTGGACAAATATCAAGATGTATCCATCAGTGGACCAATTGCATGCTTTCGCAGAGGACAAGAAGCCTTCAGTCGACTCCTTCAGACATTAACTCATTGGCCGCCAAACCCGACATATCTCGGGTTTTCGTCGCCAACTGTTGAGCGCCATACCCTTACGTTTAAATCTCACATAGATAAACTTGTGTCGAAGCTGAAGCTTAAACTCAGCTTCTTTTTCAGAAACAGGTCCTGTTTTTCACTTAAAGTGAGAAGTCACCTGATCTCGACCACCTTCTTACCACGACTCGATTATGGTGACTTACTTTACATGTATGCACCTGATCAGTACCTTAGAAAGCTCGATACTGTGTACCATTCTGCCTTACACTTTGTCACGGGATGTTGCAATCGAGTGCACCATTGCACCCTATATACCATTGCAAGTTTCCCATCTCTACAAATACGGCGATTTTCTCGATGGCTCTCTCTTGTGCACAAAGCTCTGCTTAAACTGGTTCCCTCGTACCTAAGCGTGCTTCTGTGCACTAAGCAATACAAGTATGCCCTTCGTTCTCAAGCTGCTCTAACACTGGAAGTTCCCCATATGAGAACTGAATTGGGAAAAAGGGCTTTTAAATATGCTGCTCCTTCATCCTGGAACAAGATACAGGAGGACCTAAAATTACCAGGACTGGTCACCCTCTGAGAATTTAAAGCCATTTAAAAATCCTACGAACTCAGTTCCCTCGGCCAGTGCAACTGTGTTTGATAACTTGCCTGTTTGATAACTTGCCTGAAATTGGAGCTTGCTGTGAATATTTTATCTGTATTTTATTGTGATGTTCTTTTTTATGTTGAAACTTTCTGCTGCCTTGCTTGGCCAGATCGCTCTTGAAAAAGAGATTTTAATCTCATTGATGCTTATCTGGTTAAATAAAGGATTTGATTGATTGATTGATTGATACCCGAGAATTCTCTGTGTTTTGATCCTTCTTTCGATGTTCCTATTCAAAACTGTCACGCGGACCTTGGTGAATCATCTGTGTACTTGAAATTGCAATGACGATGTAATCCCGCCACGTGGCAGTATCGCCTACCTTATGAACATGCATATGGCCCAGTTTAGTGTGGGGTGGCCCCAGCCCCCAAACAACTATAGGGACTCACTCTACTAGTAGGTTGCGGGGCAGCTGTGAGAAGGACGACAATGGCGATCGCCTAGAGCGAACTATTGGATATTATGAAAAAGACAAAATGGATTATATGGATGATGATTATGGACGATAAGGTGCGTTTCCTAACGTTATATGTATTGATCCTGTTCTGATCCAAGACACTTGGACTCGAAGTGAGAAATGGAGTACCTCTAAAACAAAGGTACGTCTATTTTACATCTACTTTACCGAAACTCTATCATAAAACATGCGTTTGTATGATCGCGGCATTGGAAAACGACCCCCCCCCCCGATTATTTTGTGAAGAAACATATGGTAGTGTATCTTTTGACAACGGTAATGTCTATTTTACGTGTACTTTACCGAAACCCGATTATAAAACATGCGTTTGTATGATTGCAGTGTCGTGAAAATGGTCAAAATAAACTGGCGCCAGGGAGTACAGATGGGAAAACAGTGTGGCAGTTAAGCACCCCCCACAGCCCAAATGGAATGATACAAAAAAAAAGTATAATTAAAAAAAAGTCGACAAATTTTGGCCAATCAAAGTCGACTATACAAATCCTTAGTCGGGGACAGGCCTAGTTTATACACAAAGTCAAAGACAAATCAAAACTAAAAGACGTGCAGACTTCTGCCAAGGCTTAACCTCGGGGGGAAAGGTCTTGGCTTGGCACCTCTAAAATTAATAGGTTTCCTCCTCTTGGAGTCATGAATGTGCACAGCACAGCTTCATTCATGGCAATCTGGCCAATACCGAACAAACAACGATTACTGTCACCGCATACTGAAGTGGAATTGGGTTGAGGTAAGTGGCACATAGCATAGGCGCCTTCGTAACGGAGCAGGCGATGCACGTGCTCCAGGACTATTGAACTTGGGGGAGCAAGCTTGTCTCTTTGCTCCCTCACTTTTTGATCATAATATGATATAAATATCCCCCCCCAATATATAAATCTTATCTAACCATAACTACGTAATTTCAATCAAATTAATAATACGCAATGACACTTAATAGCAAGTTTTTAAGTTTCCAAAGATTGCGACACCCCCCTGCCCGATATGGTTTGATCCAGTCCCGCAGACTCCAGTCTGCACAGCGCGCCGCTGCCTGCAACAGTGCAGCCTCCACTCCAGGTGTAACAGTGTAAGCTGGTACACAGGCAGGCAGCGTGATTCGTGAACACTAGTTTAGGCACAACCGCACAACGCACAAGTTACAACAACAGCAGGATTTTCCACTAAGTAAGTTCAGTTGGTCAAACAAACTATTATGTTAGACATGTCTTTACTGTCGAGTGGTAGAACATCTACCACGCAATACAATAAAAGTGTTTCACGGTCCGAAATGCCATCTGGTCATACCGTAAGTCCGTAACTAATAAATAATAATAATATAACGTTGGCGTTAGCCGCTAGCTAACGTTGTCATATTATCTAGAATAATAATAATCTCTGTTCTCTGTTCTCCTCCATCTCTGTTCTCTGTTCAGTGTGTGAATTATGTTAATCCCACAATTACTCAACTGCACTCAATATTTAAATACCAATGCTAGTCTAAATAAATGTAGACAGACAATGTACGCATTAAAAATATAATAATAATAATAATAATAATAATAATAATAATAATAATAATAATAATAATAATAATAATAATAATAATAATAATAATAATAATAATAATAATAATAATAATAATAATAATAATAATAATAATAATAATAATAATAATAATAATAATAATAATAATAATAATAATAATAATAATAATAATAATAATAATAATAATAATGCAATAAAAGTCTGAAAATGAAGGGATTATGTCCATGAGTGTCAGTTTTAGAAATTAAGGCCTGCCTCTTATATAACAAGTCTCTCTAATAAAGGCCTGGTGCTCTTTGCAGCTGAGGTAAATAGAAGACCTATATTTGAGGATTTACGGTAAATCAAGATTTTCAATTATCTTAAGGTACAATACCTGAAATGAAAATGTGTGTGTGTGTGTGTGTGTGTGTGTGTGTGTGTCCAGCCAACCAGGTACCATGGCAGAAAAAAGAAAAAATACAGACATCAGAGCATTTTTCAGTACACCAAAACGCAAAGTAAGAACCCTATAGCTCAAAGACTTAAAGGGCGGGCTCCACAAATAATGGATTGCACGGTGTTAATTGCACCCTTACTTACAATTCATTATGAATTGTAAGTGGGGGACCCTGATGTAAACAAGACAAAAGTCTTTCTCTGGTCTGCATCCTCTTAGCAGTTGTTTTGTATTGAGCCGTACTGTATTGCACCCATTCTGCAATCTGTTAAAGGGGACATGCATTGCTATTCCTTGCACTATTTGGGCAACACATGGAACACATCTGTACGTTTTTATTTTTTTTAATTGTTTTATATTTCTAATCAAGTACTCAAAAGCATAATTTTTCAGCCTCAGGATTTCAGGCTATTTGTGGCTGGGCTCCGTCCAGCCTCGGAATGCGATTTGAGTGACAGACCCCCACCTGTAGCCCCACCCATACTACTCTACTAACGTCAAAGTGAACCTAATACACAAACAAATATGGCTCAAGCATACGTTTTCGAATACAATACAATCCACAAAGGGATGACACTGAAGCAGGTACCCATGCCATACGATATTGGGAAAACAAATGACAGGAAGAATAAGATTGCTCTCCTAATCCGTCTAACACACACACGCACGCACGCACGCACGCACACACACACACACACACACACGCACACGCACACGCACACGCACACACACACACACACACACACACACACACACACACACACACACACACACACACACACACAGCCCTGTTATACTGAGAGGTCCTTCTCTCTCTCACGCGCACACACACACACACACATCAATCAGAGATGACACCGCCGGTATTGACACCACATTACACTGTCAGGGCTCAGAGTCTGCCCTCTTTCACGCAAGATAGTAATCCCCCCCATCTCTCTCTCTCTCCTCATCTCTCATTTCACTCTCTTCATCCCTCTCTCTCTCTCCTCATCTCTCATTTCCCTCTCTTCATCCCTCTCTCGTCCCACTTTCTCCCTCAATCGTTATCTTTCTCCCCATGTCCCCCCCCCTCTCTATATATATATTCTCCTCTTTATCTCCCTCTTACTCTTTTGTTCTCTCCCTCGCTCACCACTACCCTCACCTTCATCACTCTCCCATCACCCCCCCTCCCTCCTCCCCCCTCTCCTCTGATAAGCCCCCCTCTATCAGTATAGTGTATTAGCTATTAAAGCGTAGAGGCTACAGTCTGTCAGTTTGATGGAGTCCCCTGCCTCAGAGAACATCAGCAGAGCGTTGCCTAAGAGCGCTCCTCCTCACATTTCCATCTCCAAACTCCAAACTCTCAACTTGGAACAAGACGGTAAATGGTAAATGGCTGCTTTTTTATATAGCACTTTTATCCAAAGCGCTTTACAATTTGTTACTCACATTTGACCCATTCACTCACACATTCACACACCGACGGCGGAGGCGACCATGCAAGGTGCCAACCTGCTCATCGGGAGCAATTAGGGGTTAAGTGTCTTGCTCAAGGACACATCGACACGCTGCCCGGGAGGAGCGGGAATTGAACCGGGAACCTCCGGATTGCCAGACGACTGCTCTACCTCCCGAGCCACTGTCGCGGGCATGGAGCACGGAGCACGGAGCACACCAGTCTGTCCGACTTGCGACCGCCTTTCCACGCTCGTAAATCCTGCTCTTAGTTACGAGCGAAAACCCAGAGAAGGAACTGTTCGAGAATGCCAAAAATCGACCCGGAAAGCTCGTAAAGTGGAGTTACGATGACATTTGTTTGTAACTTTCCTCGTAAGTCCGTTGGGTGAATGAGGACCAATGTCCCCAATAACATCACTGGTGGTGGCCATATTCAAACTAATTTAGTCTCAATAATTGTCAAACTAAATGAATGTGTGCAAAAACGGTTTCTAGTTTTTGGATGTGTGTGAGATTATGTGCAAAATAAATCAGTATTGTTTTTTGGTGAAGTGCCCCTTTAATTACATATTCTCGTCAGGGACAATTATTTCAACACAGTGTAGCTGAAACCCAATGGCTGCATTCACCAGAGAACTGTAGGGACAACATGATGACAGGGCAACAAAGTCTACCTGGCAACAGGAAGCGAACCGAGCCACCGGGGGAAACCACACACTGAATAATATTAGTAATAGATATTATGTAGACAGCATATCAATTCAGAACAGTGATCAGACCGTTTAACTGGAGCTATACGTAGGTGTCTAGACATCCTGTTTTAATGAGACACCCTCCAGCCAATCAGAATCAACCAGGTCATGGAATGAACAATACTAGCTTCCTGGCCTGGGCAGCGAGGTGTTGAGACACTACTCAGCTGTCAGTGTTGCCCTTCAAAACGTTGCCCAGTGCACCAGACCAGGCCATGATCAGTCATCAGCATCCCCTGTTCCACATCCTAACCTTCACCAGTGGTGGGGAAATTACAAACCTGACCCTTTATTATCGGCCTGGCAACAGAACACAAAATAGCCAGAGAAACAGAGAGGAAAACCGTTCTGCTCAGAGACAAACAGTGACACCGACTGGTTAGAAACTGCACTACAAGCCAGTGTTTCTCAACCTCAGACCTTATTATCTAAAGATGGTGAGTTAGAGTGTTGTGTTCATTCATAGTTAAAGACAGTAGAGGTTGAGTACTTTATTATCTAAAGATGGTAAGTTAGAGTGTTGTGTTCGTTCATAGTTAAAGACAGTAGAGGTTGAGTACTTTATTATCTAAAGATGGTAAAGTTAGAGTGTTGTGTTCGTTCATAGTTAAAGACAGTAGAGGTTGAGTACTTTATTATCTAAAGATGGTAAGTTAGAGCGTTGTGTTCGTTCATAGTTAAAGACAGTCGAGGTTGAGTATTTTATGATCTAAAGATGGTAAGTTAGACTGTTGTGTTCATTCATAGTTAGACGTTGAGCGGTTGAGTACTTTCATACTCCAAGTGATTTGGATTGAATTTACCACCACGCTTGCAGTTGGAGAGAAGAGGGAGTGTGTGAGGTAACCAGATGACAGTTTGAAATATGCATGAGCGGACCTCTGACTATCTCACACAGTCAAATTAAGTGATGGATGACAGCTCGTCTGAGAGTGTCGGGAGACAAGATACAGTATAAAGGAGTGATAATTGTAAAGGATGATTATGAAGGTATATTTGTCTACATGACTGCATATTATGTCCCCCGTGATATGTAGCCTACTGTACTGCTGCAGAGACATGCTAGGTTATTACCTGTGTAAAGAGAACAGCATTTCTTTGACTTGACGTCTGTCTTCCAAAGCCGCAACGTGCTCCTGTGTTTCGTGGGGTCCCAGACACAAGAGTATTAAAGGGTTTTAATGAGCCTGGGCTTGTGTGCTGATCTGGAATCAGATTAGGCTCACAAGTCACAGTGATGTGTAATGTGGTCATGTGACCTGAGCACTGATCCTATAGGTGAGCAGAGTCACAGTGAGGTGTAATGTGGTCATGTGACCTGAGCACTGATCCTATAGGTGAGCAGAGTCACAGTGAGGTGTAATGTGGTCATGTGACCTGAGCACTGATCCTATAGGTGAGCAGAGTCACAGTGAGGTGTAATGTGGTCATGTGACCTGAGCACTGATCCTATAGGTGAGCAGAGTCACAGTGAGGTGTAATGTGGTAAATATGGGGCCTGGTTCCTCAAAATGAGAAAGCTGTCCTAGACTGAGAAAGCTGAAGCCCCATATACAGTATAATTTATTTATTTATCTATTATAATGTGGATTATTATATATATACACAAATAAATATATATAGTATAATAGAAGTCTAAATGAGTGGTGATGATGATGATCTGTTAAGCGATGATGATGACATGGCTGTTGTTGATGATGACGACAATACACACTAATGGCTACAGTAATGATAGGAAATGATTATTGTGTTCGATCGTGTCGCCTCATCCCTGAAGCACTCACAATCATTCATGACCCTCAGACCCGCCCACTCTACCAGCACTTTACCCCCTTTCCCTCAGACTACACACATGCAGAAAGTCCTGTTATATTTCGTATTGCATCGCGTCCCGCTCTGAGCCTTACGAGATACTCCTATCTCCTGTGATACCTAATGTATCTCCCACGAATAAAAACACATGCACCCCACCTGTATGGGGCCCCGCCCCTTATGGTGGCACCGCCCATATAACCATGACTCTGGTCATGAAACACCCTTCCTCTATTTTCGTCCCAGCGTATTGGATGCGTGCACCATACGAGCTAGCGGAATGAAAAGATTAAGGAAGATTAATAATGTTGGAAGCTTACCGGAGGTTGCTGGCCCCTGGCATCTTCGACGCATGTTTTCGGCGACACGACGGGCCTGTGATGTTCCTCGTTTGATGACTGCACATCGAGGTTCAGCTGTACAAGGCTGGCTGTCGGGCCAGCTTGTACTCAGGTAGGCCCTGTGTCTTCAGGCATGGGTATTAGTGTTAGTAATGCTGGTTTGTTTTGTTAACACAACCATGTTGTGTGTTGGCGCCGGGGGCAGGATGGTTTGGTGAACGTTCTCTGCAGGGAACGGTTTCCAAGCTGTCTTGGGCGTGCTGCTAAAACATCTAAAGCTATGCTAACATGCTATCGCTACTGCCGCATGCTATTACTACTGCTAATTGCTATGCTGTTTTAATGTCTCCGCCGTGAGATGTTGTCACTCTCCCGCCTCTTGCCCGGTTCATCAATGAAGGTCAGTCGGTAGCTGTTGTGGGGTTTTTGAGTTCTATTTACATTTTTCGGGTAAATAGGTTGACAACGGGGTAGGTCGTGGCTAGGTTCCTAGCCAGGTATTTTACCTTGTGTTCCGGCGGGGTTTGTTGAACGGTGTTCCCATCTGGGTTGGCGTCGGGTAGTGGGGCTATGGGTCCAGCCGACATGATAAACATGTTGCGTGTCTGTGCACAGGCAATTGTTGTCTTGGATCCCACATTGCCTGGCGTTAGGCTGCAGTAGTATAAGGGCAGGGCCGCCTGGGAGAAATGTGAGGCCCTGTGCGTTTTTAGACGCGAGGCCCCCCCATCTCCTGGGGCGGCCCTGTGTAGGGGGCTATTGTTTCGTTTTGTCACTCTGCTATGAGAAGGTCTGTCTTGCTACAGCTTTCTCTCCTCTCAAACCATTCATACTGACGGTCAATCGGTATACTGGGGGAGTAGTGCGGGGGGGGGCTTTGTTTACCTTTTTTGGTAAATGGGCTAAACTAGGGCTGGTGTTCTGTTGTGAATATTTTGAATGAAGACGGGTCTGGTCCGTCTCCCCTTAACTTTGTGTGTATGGGTTTGCTCATTCTACAGTTTTTGTGGTTTAGCTCTTTTATTCATTTAACCTTTTCATGGTGCACACCACAGTGGAGGGTGCTGTTTGCAATCACCACTGGTGCTCCATGTTAACGTCAGTCCTTTGTTTTTGATATATTGAAACAATGCCCCGCCCGGCCGACACCTTGGGTGGGTCGGCCTGGCGAGTGGCTGGTGGGCTGTTAAGGCTTGTACCGCCACGGTATGGAATTGGCAACGATTAGAACTGTGTTCGAATTGGTGTTTTTTCTATTAAAAAAAATGGTGTCTGGTGGAGGGGCCTTGGGGCCAGCCGACGTCGACACATCGCGCGAGGTTGTTGACGTTATTAGCTTTGACCCAGCCGCAATGACAGCAGCAATGACAGCAGCAGAGAGGGTATGATCTTTGAACTGAATAATACTGTGTACATCATTTTGAAGTGTGTGACTAAATTGTGTTGTGGAAATAGTTTGTAATTAGTTTCACCCAGCTGACAGAAACTGGAGGTGTGGCCTTTGTGCATGTGGCTTTTGTAAGTTAAGTGGGCACTTGTGACAGTTTTTTTGCTTAAAGACCAGCTTTTTCTCTGTTGGAATCATTCTGATGACAGCAGCAGAGAGGGTAGGATCTTTGAACTGAATAATACTGTGTACATCATTTTGAAGTGTGTGACTAAATTGTGTTGTGGAAATAGTTTGTAATTAGTTTCACCCAGCTGACAGAAACTGGAGGTGTGGCCTTTGTGCATGTGGCTTTTGTAAGTTAAGTGGGCACTTGTGACAGTTTTTTGCTTAAAGACCAGCTTTTTCTCTGTTGGAATCATTCTGATGACAGCAGCAGAGAGGGTAGGATCTTTGAACTGAATAATACTGTGTACATCATTTTGAAGTGTGTGACTAAATTGTGTTGTGGAAATAGTTTGTAATTAGTTTCACCCAGCTGACAGAAACTGGAGGTGTGGCCTTTGTGCATGTGGCTTTTGTAAGTTAAGTGGGCACTTGTGACAGTTTTTTTGCTTAAAGACCAGCTTTTTCTCTGTTGGAATCATTCTGATGACAGCAGCAGAGAGGGTAGGATCTTTGAACTGAATAATACTGTGTACATCATTTTGAAGTGTGTGACTAAATTGTGTTGTGGAAATAGTTTGTAATTAGTTTCACCCAGCTGACAGAAACTGGAGGTGTGGCCTTTGTGCATGTGGCTTTTGTAAGTTAAGTGGGCACTTGTGACAGTTTTTTTGCTTAAAGACCAGCTTTTTCTCTGTTGGAATCATTCTGATGACAGCAGCAGAGAGGGTAGGATCTTTGAACTGAATAATACTGTGTACATCATTTTGAAGTGTGTGACTAAATTGTGTTGTGGAAATAGTTTGTAATTAGTTTCACCCAGCTGACAGAAACTGGAGGTGTGGCCTTTGTGCATGTGGCTTTTGTAAGTTAAGTGGGCACTTGTGACAGTTTTTTGCTTAAAGACCAGCTTTTTCTCTGTTGGAATCATTCTGATGACAGCAGCAGAGAGGGTAGGATCTTTGAACTGAATAATACTGTGTACATCATTTTGAAGTGTGTGACTAAATTGTGTTGTGGAAATAGTTTGTAATTAGTTTCACCCAGCTGACAGAAACTGGAGGTGTGGCCTTTTGCTGCAGGTGTCACTCATCAGTAATTAGTGATAGTGATTTAAGGACTTGCTGGCCTAGCGTCAGCGAAGCGTCGAGAAACGGAGAGGGACAAAGAGGAGTTTTCCTGGAGTTCTCAGCAGAGGGATCCACCGATCCACCCAGTGCTAAGCACACCATAATCCTATATTTCCCTCCCACTCTGCTATTCCCCTACTATCTCGCTTCCTCCCTACAACCTTCTCCCTGCCACTCTTGACACCACAATGTGCCTCATACCTATATCCACAATCTGCTCCTCCAGAACTGACTCTACCCATCCACGCCAGTTTGCTAGCAACCCGGCAAATCTCTCCTACCCTCCTACAGCCACTAATACACCTGTCACAGTACGGGGAGGCTTATGGAATTGTCAATCAGCAGTCAAGAAAGCTGACTTCATTACTGCCTACGCCCATAGTCTAAATCTGCAGCTCCTGGCTCTAACTGAGACCTGGATAACTCCCAATAACTCATCAACACCTGCAGCATTATCTACAAACTATAACTTCACTCACACACCTCGACCCTCCAGACGGGGTGGAGGCACTGGCCTCATGACATCTCCTTCATGGGCTTCAAACCTAACACAACTCCCAGAACTGTCACTCTCCTCCCTCGAATATCATGCAATATCTGTCTCTAATCCTTTCAATCTCACCATTGTTACACTCTATCGCCCTCCAGGTCCCCTCGATCACTTCATAGATGAGCTGGACATGCTTCTAAGCTCCTTACCGGAAGATGGTACCCCGCTCCTTCTATTGGGCGACTTCAACCTGCCTGACTCATCTCAGTCGGTCCCAGTGGTCTCCCTCCTACAACAATTTGACCTGACTCCCACTGCCATGCCTCCCACCCACAAAGCAGGCAACTCCTTGGATCTCATATTTTCCCGTAACTCCAGCATCATTAACACCACGGTAACTCCCCTACATGTATCTGACCATTCCTTCATATCCTTCTCACTAACTCTCATGCTTAACCGAAAGGTCTTCACCCCAACTCAAACCGTCTCACTCAGACGTAACCTGGCCTCCCTATCCCCCTCCACCCTCTCCTCTGACATAATATCCGCTCTACCTTTGAGTGACACCTTCTCTGCTCTCCCCACAGAGATGGCAACCTCCACCCTCCTCTCAGCCCTTGCAACCTCCTTTGACAAGCTCTGTCCCCTCGTTGAGAAACCTGCCCGCCGTTCCCCACCCAGTCCATGGCTGACGGATGCAGTGAGAGAACAAAGACAGGTCCTGAGAGCGGCTGAGAGGAAGTATAGAAAATCACGCCTCACTGCTGACATCGACACATATCACAACCTCTTGTTAACATTCTCCAAAACCATTACTAATGCCAAAGCTTCTTTCTTTCACCATAGGATCGAGGCCTCTGCCAAGAATCTTCGCAAACTGCATGCTACCATGTCCTCCCTCCTCACTCCCCCCCCACCCCCTCCTCCCTCATCATTTTCTGCCGAAGACTTTGCGATCTTCTTTGAGGAAAAAGTGGAGAACATCCGCAGCTCCTTCTCCCAACCCCCACCCATTCCAAACGCTGAATCGAGAACCTCATCCTTCACTCTGTCATCTTTCTCTCCCATTACAGAAGCCGAGACCCTGACACTGGTAACGTCGAACCGTCCGACTACATGCCAGCTGGACCGGCTACCCTCCCCACTCCTCCAGACCATAGCACCGGACATCCTCCCATTCCTAACTGCAACCATCAACTCCTCACTCAACTCGGGGGTGGTCCCCACCTCCCTAAAACAAGCCAGAGTCACGCCCCTCATAAAAAAACCAACCCTGAACCCCACCGTCATAGCCAACTATCGTCCTGTCTCTCTTCTCTCCTTTCTTTCTAAAACACTTGAACGTGCTGTATCCAACCAACTTACTGCTTATCTCTTACAGAATGACCTCCTAGACCCCAATCAGTCTGGCTTCCGGACTGGCCACTCCACAGAAACGGCCCTCATTGCGGTCACAGAGGCACTTCACTTAGCAAAAGCGAAAGGCCTCTCCTCTGTCCTGATTCTCCTAGATCTATCTGCAGCCTTCGACACAGTCAACCATCAGATCCTCCTCGCGGCCCTCGCAGGAATGGGAGTGGCTGGATCTGCGCTGACATGGCTGACATCATACCTCAACGACCGCTCCTACCAAGTGTCATGGAGAGGGACTCTGTCGGCCACCCGCCCCCTCCGGACGGGTGTCCCCCAGGGCTCGGTCCTAGGACCCCTTCTCTTCTCCCTCTACACTATATCACTGGGTAACATTATCACGTCTCATGGCTTCTCATATCATTGTTATGCCGATGATACTCAACTTTTCCTCTCCTTCCCTCCCTCAGATATCCACGTCTCTGAGCGGATCTCGGCCTGTCTGTCCGACATCTCCGCCTGGATGACGACCAACCACCTCAAACTGAACCTAAGCAAAACAGAATTGCTCCACCTGCCGGCCAAATCCTCCCCCCTGACCGACCTCTCCATCACAGTCGAGAATGCAGCTGTGACCGCGTCCCCGACCGCCAAGAACCTTGGTGTTGTCCTCGACGACCAGTTGAACTTCTCTGCTCACATCGCAGCGACAACCAGAACCTGCAGATTCCTCCTGAGCAACGTCAGAAGGATACGCCCCTTCCTGACAAAAGAAGCCACCCAACTCCTCATCCAATCAACAGTCATCTCCCGCCTCGACTACTGCAACGCACTGCTAGCTGGCCTCCCGGCCACTGCCACCAAGCCTCTTCAACTCATTCAAAACGCAGCGGCCCGCCTGATATCAAACCTACCGAAGTCGGCCCATGTCACCCCACTTCTTAGGGACCTGCACTGGCTCCCCATTGCTGCACGTATCCGCTTCAAGGCCCTCGACCTAGCATACCGTGCAGCAAAGGGAACCGCTCCCGCCTACCTCCGGTCAATGGTCTCTAACTACACACCCTCAAGACCCCTACGCTCTGCATCTTCTGGCCGCCTCAGACCTACTCCTATCCAAGCTCCCGGAGGGTCATCAAAGAGAAGCCGCCTATTCTCAGTCCTTGCCCCACAATGGTGGAATGAACTACCCATCCCAGTTAGGACAGCCGAATCCCGTCCAATCTTTCGCCGTCGACTAAAGACTCACTTCTTCAACCATTATCTGAAATGATTTAAAAAAAAAAAAAAAAAAAAAAAAAAAATCTAACCCTGACTAACCTTACTGTCATGCACTTGTCCTAATAAACTAACCTACACTGTAACACGCAACACTTGATGAACATTGTTACTCAGCTGATAGAGTTGTACCCTTCTTGCTGTCTTGTCGTACAGAACTTGTAAGTCGCTTTGGATAAAAGCGTCAGCTAAATGACTAAATGTAAATGTAAATGTATAACCGCTCAGGGTTCCCCTCTCCGCAGGGGATTTTGGTCTTCTGCTGGAGCGCGGGCGGTATTGTCCTAGGCCCTACACCGCCTCACACCGCGCAGCCAGAAGAAGAGAGAGCACGGCCTCGTCAGCGGCGATGACGGGGCCCTCGACAGGCGGCCATGTTTTTCCCCCGCCAGAGGTATCCTGGGCGTTGATTCGACAGGTGTCCACAAGGCCGACAGCCTTGGCGGCCGAGGGATCGGCCATGTAGGATGGGTTCGGCTTGAACAAACAAGCCGTCACCGTCCTGCCGCGAGCAGCCCGCTCTCCGATCACTCCCTTCCCCAACACCAGCGGAAGAAGTGGGCTCTAAAAAAGTATGATTGTTTCCTTTGGCTGCGGGCCGCGTGCCTTCGTTGATGCGCGGGCGGCCCCCCTTTTCGCTTCTCATGGGGACAGGGGCTGACACCCAGTTGATGGCTGAGCCTGGGTCTGTCCGTGAGAATGTTGTGCTGTCAAGCGGCTCCTACACCTTGAACTGTGTTGGTTGAGCCTGGTGTTACGTCTGTCAACTTAAGTGTTGTCAGCAGGGGGGCTCGAAACCTTTTGAGGCACACAGTGCGGGCTTCCCCGGCCTCGCCTTCGCCAGGCCAGGTATCATGTTGGTGCTCCCACTCCTGAAATATTGGCAAGTGGTCGCAGCTCACATGGTTTGGGGTGGTAGTAATATCACTGCAGGGCTACGGTGTGTAGGAACCCATGGGGGCCTTACACCTTGCATGTCCGGCTGCAGAACAACTCCTTCAGCATGTTCTGGAGGGGTGTTCAGTGGGGGGGCTTTTTTGATCGGAAGCCCCCCGTATCAGACAGGCCCTTTCTGTCGGGGTTCCCCCTTGGGTGCGATTGCCTCGTGGGTGGTGTCAGGGCAGGTGTTCCGACACGGAACGCGCTCCTTGCACGGTTCCAGGGTTGTCTTCGCACAGCGGGGGGACCGGGCCAACTATCTACAGTTCCTGGCGGACCTGCGCCACGTGACGGCGGGTGCGTTGGGAGTGTCGTCACATATGACTACGGCAGTACCATATGTCGAGGTAGATGGAGAGAATGGTGAGGCGGGGACTTGTGTTTACACAACCCCACCCGTTTTCAGGTTTGGTACAGACCCTGTTGTCGGGGTCTCCAGCAGGGACAGCTCTGGTCGACGAGATCCAATCTCTGTGGACGAAGCAAGCCATCGTCGTGGCGTTCTCCTCCCGGTGTTCTCTGCCCGAGAAGTCGGGAGGGAGGGGTGTAAGACCCAGGCTGGACCTGTCCCATGGGAAGGTTCAGCATTTTTTGGATCGTCTCCTACCTGTTGAACACTGTCAGGTGGGGGTCTGGTTCTCCTCCATAGACCTGTAGGATGCGAATGCGCATCCCCGATCTTCCATCCTAGGGCTTACCTACGCTTCCTTTGCAGGGTTAGCGTATGAGTACCAGAGGCTGCCGTTCGGTTTTCTCTGGCTCCCCGCATCTTCACCAAGTGCGTGGAGGCCGCACTGGGGCCTCTGCGTCATCCGGGGTTACGGAGTGTTCTGCCCTGATGACGTTCTGGTCCTTCGCGGTCAAGGTGGATCGTCAGGTCTCGTACCAGGCAGGTCTCTACCAGCCTGGGGTTGCTGTAGACTGGATGTAGAGTATTCCTCTTCCCAGTCAACGGTTGGAGGGCTATGGGCATCCATCTCAGAGCGTGTTGTCAACACGCTCGGGAGGTTCCGTCCTAGGACGGTTACGGCGCTGTCTCACGTCGCGTTTTCACCGACGCCTCCCTCGCTGGTGATGCGTCGGGCCAACGCAGTAGGGGGCAGCTGGCAAACCATGCTGCCCGGTCTGCGCTACGTTCAATGTGTTGGTGTTGAAAGCGGTCCTTCTGGTCCACAAATGGTGTTGATCAGGACGGACGATACGACGTCAGTGTCGTGTATCGACAGACAGGGAGGAGTACGCTCCCCCTGTCTGCACCAGGCGGCGGGCGGCTGGCTATGGGCGTCCTCCATCTGCGCGGCCTAAGGGCTCCCCACATCCCCGGCAGGGAGAATGTGGGTGCAGGTGTACTGTCGCGGGGCGGCCCTCATCCTGACGGGTGAGGATTGTGTCTGGACATGGCCAGGCAGGTCTGGGACCGATGCCGTGCCGCCAGGGATTCTTCCCCATACATCTGTTAGGTCAGTTGTTGGGACGGGTACGTTGAGGGGCGCAGGTTCTTGATCCTGATGGTGTTACCATCTGGAATGCGCATGCTCCCTCCACTGTCGCGCTTACACGGGCAGATGACGTATGTTCCAAGTGTGGTGTAAGGCGGGGGGCCGGGACTCAGTCTCCTGCCCCCTGGATGCTGTCCTTAGTTACCTCCAGTCTCTCCTTGATAGACTGTCGGCTTCGACGGTGAGGGTATATGCAGCAGCTATATCCTCCTATCATGAGGGGTTTGAGGGGATGTCTTGTTCAGCCACCCTCTTGTGAAGCGTTTCCTGCTTGGCGCTCGACGCGCTAAGCCGGTGCAACGCTCCTTGGCTCCGACTTGGGATCTTCAATTGGTCCTCGGTCGGTTGTCCTTGGCCCCGTTTGAGCCGCTCGAGCGGGCGCCGTTGGGACAGCTGTCCTTCAGGACCACGTTCCTTCTGGCTGTCACTTCCGCTAAACGCGTAGGTGAGCTCTGTGCTCTCTCGGTACGTCCAGAGTGCCTGTCTTTTCGCACCGATTGCGGTGTCACTCTGCGACCTAATCCTGCTTTCGTGCCTAAGAATATCCGGAGTACTGTGGTTCAGGCGTTTTGTCCTCCTCCTCACACTAGTGAGTTAGATGCGGGCCTTCACCTGTCATGTCCAGTCCGTGCTTGGGGATTTACCTCAGCCGTACTCAGGATTTCAGGGTTACCGACCAGCTTTTTGTCTGTTACGGTGGGGCTTGTGCTGGTAAGGCACTGTCGGAGCAGCGCCTGTCCCATTGGTTGTGCGAGGGTGTTACCCTCTGCTACACGTTGGCTGGGCAGGATCCCCCTGGGGGCGTCAGGGCGCACTCCACTCGTGGGGTGGCTGCCTCTGCCGCTCTCCTGGGTGGGGCCTCGGTGGAGGCCATCTGTGCTGCAGCTTCATGGTCCTCCCCGGGCTCCTTTGTAAGGTTTTTCCTCATGGACATGACCGGGGGTTCTGTCTCCCAGGCGGTTCTGGGGTCTGTGGCCTTTCCTTTGGT
>NC_140179.1:94039853-94042353 GCF_963971535.1 Notolepis coatsorum | reverse complement strand
GTTGTTATTCCCTGTTCTAACCTCCCTCTCTTGTGCCCAAGGACTCCGTTCCAGCGTGCCCGTCTGGACCCCTGGTGCTGGACTACGGAGTTCCTGCTCTCACCCCTGACACAGCTGGTGTCCACGTTCTCCCGCATTGCACAAGGAGTGCATCTGCTTCAAGACCATCCTCCCGCACTGCACAAGGAGTGCACCTGTTCAAATAACATTCTCTCGTACTGCACAAGGAGTGCACTTGTGCTACCCCCCAAGAACATTCATACCCGTCTGTTGTACATTCCTGCATGTGATTCTTGTCTGCTTGGGGGAAACAATTAAAACACCCTAAACCGCTCCATTCTCTCTCCTCCTGTGTTCGCTATTGGGCTTTGCAAGAACCCCTATCCTCACACTCTCAGGTATTTAGCATGTTTATTTTATCATGCACATCTTATGTCTTACCTGTTTTTTTTTCTATGTCTATTTTATTATTGTATTATTGCACAATCGATGCGGGCATGACCATAAGAGTTAGAGTTTTATTAAACGTGTTTGTTATATAACTTATGTACCAGTGCATAAGAGTTTGAGTTACATTAACATTTTGTACCTGTAATTAAATTTGATTAAAAGTTATTGGTGTCTGTGAAATATCTGTCTATGACCTTGTTGCATTTAAAAGCCTCTAGGCCAGCGTTTCCCAAACTTAGGGTTGCAACCCAAAATGGGTCGTGGACCCGTTTTTATTGGGTCGTCAATAATTTTTTTTTTAAATAAATATATATATATATTTTTTATAAAAAAAGCTGTAGATGTGTTGATTCAGTTTGGCACCACATACTTATGTGAATCTGGGTTTTCTACTCTAGCATACCTGAAAAACAAATACAGAAACAGACTAAATGCTTAGCATGACCTCAGAATAGCACTTTCAAAAACCAAGCCCAGAATAGATCTGCTGGTTGAAAACTTCAACCAGCCACATACCTCTCATTAGATTTCATTGTGCCATAGATGACATATTATACCCCTTCTAGCATGATGTCAGTCAGGTCAGTAGAATTTTTAAATAAGTCAGTACAAATTTATCAGAATGTTGCTCAATGTTGGGGTTTAAGGTTGAGGGACAGAGGAAGGGAGTAAGAAATGGAGAGTTGAAAAAGGGTTGAGAAATAGAAAGGAGAGTAGAACATGTTTGTTCATTTAAAAGTGTTACAAAATTGTATGTGCATATGTTATATGAGGTGGTGAGCAACTTAACATTACACTCTGATTATTGCTGTGATGTACTTTTATAATTAAATAAATACATTTCATATACATTTGAAATTCATGGTTTGTTGTGTTCTTTATCAGTAGTTTATAAATGTATGTTATGGCAATTCATGATGTATTTTTGTAAGTTTGGGTCCCGGGGAAACACCAAATTTCTCTTTTGGGTCTCGAGCTGAAAAGTTTGGGAACCCCTGCTCTAGGCTGTTGTTTTATACATACAGTATGTTGTCTACTTGACCCTCAAAGTGCACCAGATTGATGCATTTAAAATTCAAAATGTTCAATGTCCTCGCCGGACCACGCCTCAAATGTGCCCCCCCCCCCCCCCCCCCCCACCATTGAAAACAAAATCACGCCCTTGTGTGAGATATACATATACTCCAATATGCAAATGCACAATGCAGTGAACATAATGGAAGCCGGTGGTAATACAGAACCTCGCTAGAAACCTTAGACTTACAAAACTTGAATTGAATTGATGAATCCAACTCTAAAAGCATTCGAATGGTAAATTAACCCATAGAGAGCATTTCAGAATTCTACTAATGAATGCAATCAGAAGGAAGTCTAGCGCTTATTAAAGAACAGAACATATTTGTGAATATTGTGGTGATGCCTAGAAATTATCGTTATCATTATTGTTTTTTAAATAGATAAATAATTAATAATTAACTGCCAAATAGTCTAATAAAAAATAGACTAATTAACTAAATCTATGGTTGACTAAGATCCTAATGACCAACTATGGAATAATTAAAACATTTTAAGTAAACAACTCGAGCTGCTATTTGATTGCTAAATGATTGGCTCACACTAGAGTTTGTACTGAACTTGGGAAATCTGCTTTTAGCTTCTGTGCTCCAGACACGTCAAACCACAAACTCTAAAACTCAATACGTTGGTCAGTTTAAATCATTGATCACCAACCATTCCACCATAATCTGTAATTGTTTTATTATGATTGCACTTATTATTGTATATATTCTTTTATTGTATTTATTGTGTTTGTATGCTCTGCGTCATTGAAATGATTTTTCAAGTTGAAATAAAGATTGATTTGTGAGCAGTGTGTAGGAAAAACATGGTGTTGAAAAATCTATATAAAGTAAACTATGTATTTGTGTAAAGCTGCCGTGTACAAAGAAAAAAAGTACATTACAGTACATTTCACACTGTCACCCTACAACATGTTTGTGTTTGCATGTACAGTACACATGTTAAAATGCTGCTTCATGCTTCACAAGCA
>NC_140179.1:94030216-94039653 GCF_963971535.1 Notolepis coatsorum | reverse complement strand
AAACGACACAAGAGGATTATGGCAGGGACTGAAGACAATAACTGACTATAAAGTCAGCGCCCCCTCAATGGGGAGCGACGACGCCTCCCTCGCGGACAAGCTCAACATCTTCTACGCTCGGTTTGGTGTAGACAGTGGCGCTGCTGGCCACCACTGTACTCAGCCTGGCTGCACTGGTATGTTCTCTATGCATTTATACAAGCTCGACCATGGCTAAATTGAATATTTTAATTTGGAACGCAGGAGGGCTTAACGCCCCACACAAGCGTGCCAGTGTCCTTTGGCTATTGAAGAGGAGAAATATTGACCTTGCTCTCCTTAGTGAAACGCATTTATTGGTAGGTGACGTGTCAAGACTGGCAAATCGGCAATATCACGTTATCTCCTCATCCTCAGCCGATGATAAGACGAAAGGAGTAGTCATAGTTACAAGACGTAACCTTGATATCAAAATCTTGGATGTATGGTCGGACACGGAGGGAAGGATTACTATAGCAAAAGTTTAATTCTTGCATAGGAAGATGGCTATAATAGCATTGTATGCTCCTAACACATTTGATTCAGCGTTCTATAATACAATCACGAAGAATATGTTGGAACTTAATGGATACGCTCTCATTGTGGGTGGCGATTTTAATGCGTGCTGGGATGCGGAGATGGATAGGTCCGGGCCCTCTGAAACGAGCGACCAAAAACGGGCCTCTAAGGCCCTTAGGATGTGGGCCAAAGACACAGGGCTCACAGACCTTTGGCGCTTATGCAACCCCACCCTCAAAGATTACTCTCACCTGTCAGCCAGACACAAAAGCTTCTCTCGAATTGACTATGCATTCGCGTCCCCTAATATGTTTGATAGTTTCGATGTCTCATTGGTTCCCTTGGCTCTCTCAGACCACAAGGGGATTTTCCTTACGGCAACCTTTGGCAGGCTCTCCGCAAGAGCTCCCAGATGGCGTTTTAATTCGACCTTGCTAAAGAACGATGACTTCTGTTCTGAGTTCAGGAGTAAACTAGCTGAATTTTTGCAGATCAACGTTGGCACAGTAGAAGACCCTAGGGTCCTGTGGAACGCATTGAAAGGATTCATCAGGGGTCATGTCACACTATTTGCCTCCAATTTGCGAAAATCCCGGTCAAAAAAGCTAGAAGGACTGGAATCATTATATGCGGACCTATACGCATCCTTGCAAACTGACTATAATGAACGACTAAACACACAACGTAAGATAGTCAAAAAAGAAATAAACTCCATACTTAAACAACAGTCTGAGTTCTTGATACATAGGACAAGACAAAATTACTATTTTCACGGCTCCAGACCTAGCCATCTATTGGCAATGAAAATACGCTCAAATGATCATTTCTCGGATATCCCCTCGATTAGGACGAGCCAGGGTGCAGTCACTACTGATTCGAAAAAGATCAATGACACTTTTAAAGAGTTTTACTCACAGTTATATAGCTCAGAGGGTAATCTGGATGACTCTAAATTTGAATCGTTCATTGGCGGGCTTGAGATACCCCACATTTCTGAGGAAGAGGCCAAGGAACTGGGGAGACCGATTACTCTCGTAGAATTGAGGGAGACGATTGTTGAAATGCAGAGGGGTAAGACACCAGGCTGGGATGGTATTCCACCCGAAGTGTATTTAGCTTTCTGGGACCAACTGGGTCCATTGATGCTCGATATGATCAATTACGCTATCGAACAAGGGGAGTTCTCAAGAGATGTCAATATGGCGTTGATTTCTTTACTTCTCAAGAAGGACAAAGATCCCAATGATTGTGGTAGCTATAGACCCTTGAGTCTTCTCGGGGCCGATTTAAAGGTGTTTGCCAAGGTGCTGGCCCGTCGCCTGCAGAGATTTATGTCTGTATTGGTACACTACGATCAAACTGGTTTTATCCCGGGGCGTCTGGCTGCAGATAATCTTAGGAGGCTGTTGCATGTAATCGATAACAGTAAAGACAATACAACTCCATCCACAGTTCTGTCTTTGGATGCCATGAAGGCGTTTGACAGACTTGAGTGGTCATACCTGTGGAAGGTACTTGAGGTCATGGGTCTTGGAAAGAGTTTTATTCATATGATTAAAGTCCTGTATGCCTCGCCGTCTGCGATGATACTGACAGGCAAAAACTGTTCCACACTCTTTCCAGTCTCCAGATCTTCTAGACAGGGTTGCCCTCTGAGCCCGGGACTGTTCGCGCTTTCCCTCGAACCTTTGGCCCAATTTATTAGGCAATCGGAGGACATCGTCCCCATAATGGTCAACAATACTCCACACAAAATTGCTCTCTATGCGGATGACCTGCTGATTTTCATGGACGACCCCTCCCGGTCGGCCACAAAATTATTGAGGATAATCGACGACTTTGGTAAATTGTCAGGTTTTAAGATTAACTGGAACAAATCAGCCTGCCTACCTCTTAATGAACTGGCCAAGGCGGTACGACTACCAGCTGATATCCCCATAGTAGAACATTTTAAATACTTGGGCATAGAGATATTCCCCACGCTGAACCAAACTACTAAGTACAACTTCACGGGTACTTATGATAAAATACGCCAGGATCTAGACAGGTGGTCGTCCCTTCCTAACTCCTTACAAGCCTGGGCTTCCATAATCAAAATGAACATCCTGCCTAGGATACATTTTATTAGCTCAATGCTCCCCCTGCCCCCTCCAATAGACCACTGGCGCAAGGTACAATCGATGGTATCTAAGTTTGTCTGGAATAACAAACGCCAGAGAATCAAAAGGGCTACTACTCAACGTAGAAAACAAGATGGGGGCCTCGCAATCCCTGATTTTAAACTTTATTTCTGGTCCTTTTCACTGAGACCTCTGATGTGCTGGCTAGACCCTGTAGAGGCTGTATCGTGGCGCTCCTTAGAAGCGGCGGCGGTATCTCCGCTAAGATTGCAGGATGTAGTGTACTCCACTGTCTCTATTTCGAAATGCCGGCTGAGGTATGGACCGATCATAACTCACGTGATCCAAACGTGGCGTAATGTACAGAGGTCGTGTGGGGTTAAATGCCCTTGGCACCTGGACTCTCCAATTTTTAATAACCAGCAATTACTTGTTGGACACAAGCCGGTTAATATTCCTCAATGGCAAAGGAGGGGAGTGCATACTCTGGAGGATATTTATGATAAGAACGGCCTCCGTGCGTTTCAGGACTTAAGAGAATTTTATGATCTTCCCGGCGAGTCCTTCTTTCTTTACCTTCAACTAAGGTCAGCACTGAGGGCGCATGGCGTACCGTGGGCTCAAGCCTTGCACCCACACCCCTTCCTCAGGCTCATAGTGGACAGGACGACATCCAGAGGGTTTGTCTCCGACTTTTATACGCTCTTAATTCAATCCACGTATAAAAATGTATCATTGGATACAATCTGGCGTGTGGATATCCCGGAGTTGGACCCCGAGTTTGACTGGGATGATGTTTGGGCAAATGTGGCATTATCTTCCCGCAACCCCAATCACCAGCAAATTAATTTTAATTATATTCATAGGACCTATCTTACACCTAGGAAGCTATATGCTATGGGACTGATAACCGACTCTCGGTGCACTTTGTGCTCTCAAAAGGCCACTGGCACTTATATGCATATGTATTGGGATTGCCCACCAGTGGCCCGCTTCTGGAGGTCAATAACGGACAAACTTTCAGATCCGTGTGGCTTAACTATCCCATTCACAGCTGTTACGCTACTCCTGAACGATATAACGACACTACCCGCGTCCGTACAACTGAAAAGGGTTGTCCTAGCGGGCGTCACAGCAGCGAAGAAGCTAATAGCAATGAGATGGAAGGAGCCTGAGAAGCTTACAATGATTAACTGGTCCCTAACTCTATTGGATGTGATTTATCTTGAGATATCCACAGCCCGGGTGATTGGGGTGGGGCAGGCTGGAATTGACCTGTGGTTCGCAGCAGCTGAGAAGGTAAAGACCGCAGTGTGCGGCTGAGCGGGGTTGGGGTGCGTGTTCGGGTGAGTCCGGCGGTCTCTTGGGAGGGGGAGGAGGAAATGTTTTTGTCTGTCTTGTCTTTTGTCTTGTCATCTTGAGTTTAGCTGGGGATATTATGGGGGGGCAGCTATTTAACTATTTCTTCACTGTTTGGCCACTTTTACACGGTCTCTGTGAGTCTATGGAACACCTCTACAGGTTTTTGTTTTTTCATGAAGGTTCATTGCTCTGTTTTCGGGTTGTGTTCTCAAAAAATGGTCCTTGTGGTGGATTGGAGATGTACGTTTTATTAATATAGGGTCACACGGCCGGGAATCGGGGCTGAACACTGGGAAAGACCATTTATTAGATAGTGCCCCTTGGAATTAAAATTTAGAAGGTTGAACTCTGTTTTCTTTTCTCTTGTCTGTATAATTGTTAGTCTGTATTATTATTATTGTTTTTGTTATTTTCTTGTGAAGTTCTATGTATTGTGATTGTGGTTAATGTGTTGTCTTGTTTCGTGTGAATAATAATAAAAAATTTGATCAAAAAAAAAGACAGTGGCGCTGCTGGCTCTCCGGCTAGTGACGTCACTGGCGCGCCGGCTGTTGTGGAGGGGGGGGGGGCAACCGCGGGGGTGGGGGGACGCTCTCTCGTTGTTGGAACACAGTGTGAGAAGAGCATTTATGCAGGTGAACACCAGGAAGGCTGCTGGCCCAGATGGCATAACAGGACGCATACTCAAGACCTGTGCCAACCAGCTGGCCCCTGTGTTCACCGCCATATTTAATCAATCACTGGCGGAGTCAGTGGTCCCTGCCTGCTTCAAGATGTCTAATTCAACATGTTCAAATGACTACAGACCGGTGGCACTCACCTCTGTGGTCATGAAATGTTTCGAGAGGCTGGTCAAGGACCACATTTGTGCCTCCCTCCCCAGTGATATGGACCCTATGCAATTTGCATACAGGACAAACAGGTCCACCGACGACGCGGTCTCCCAGGTACTGCACAGCACCCTCTCGCACCTTGACCGTCAGAAGGGGGGCTATGTGAGACTGTTGTTCATTGACTACAGCTCAGCGTTCAACACCATAGTCCCCACCAGACTGGTGGACAAGCTGATCGAGCTAGGTCTGAGCTCCGCCCTGAGCGCCTGGGTACTGGACTTTCTGAGCGAAAGACCCCAGGCGGTCAGGGTGGGGGGTCAGACCTCCAACACCATCACCCTGAGCATCGGGTCCCCCCAGGGCTGTGTTCTGAGCCCCCTGCTGTACTCACTCTACACACACGACTGTGTGGCCAAGTTCAGCTCCAACTCCATAGTGAAGTTCGCAGATGACACGGTGGTGGTGGGGCTGATCTCGGACAACGACGAGAAGGCCTACCGGGAGGAGGTTGAGGTACTGGAACGCTGGTGCCAGGACAACAGCCTGCTCCTGAACATTGGTAAAACCAAGGAGCTGATCGTGGATTATAGGAGAGGACAGCAGGAGACGCACACACCACTGATGATTAACGGGGCTACCGTGGACAGGGTGAGCAGCTTCAAGTACCTGGGGGTCCACATCTCAGAGGACCTGACATGGTCAACACACATAGACACAGTAGTAAAGAAGGCGAAACAGCGTCTCTACCACCTGAGACAGTTAAGGAAGTTCAGAGTATCGGGAAAGATACTCCAGTCCTTCTACTCAGGAGCTGTAGAGAGCATCCTGACCGGAAACATCACTGCCTGGTATGGAAACAGCACGGCACAGGACAAGAAGGCCCTACAGAGAGTGGTGCGCTCAGCCGAGCGTACCACGGGTATTGCACTACCCCCCCTGCAGGTTCTATACAACAAGAGGTGCAAATCCAGAGCCTGCAGGATAATGAAAGACCCTCACCACCCCAATAACAGCCTGTTTCAGCTGCTGAGGTCAGGCAGACGCCTGCGAACCCCAGCTACTAGGACAGAGCGGCTTAGGCTCAGCTTCTTCCCCCAGGCCATCAGAGCCATGAACAATGAACATTGAGTGCTCAGAACATTGAACTGTCCACACACAAGCACACATGAACACACACACGACACGCACACTGTGCACGCTCACACACGAGCAGCCACTTAACACTTTAACATGAGCGGGCACACACTCATGTCGCACACACGCACACTTATGGCCAAAGGAAAGGACACTTTAAATTAGAATAACAGGAACAGTGTATTGCACTACCAAAGCTAACTAGCATGTCCCATATGCTCTGTAAATAACTATGTACAGATACCGAGATGTCACTCCATGTTACCCGTTACCTGTTACTGCACAATGTTGTTTTCTTCTTTTGATTCTATTATATGTACCACTGTATTGCACATCGTTGCGGGCAAGACCACCCGCATTTCTTTTTTTTTTGATCCACTTTTTCTCCCATTTTTCCATATTTTCTCCCATCCCAATTTCGTATCATCCAATTCAACCCTCCCCTGTCACGAACGCTGTTTCTTGCCTCCCACAAGCCGGCTGCAATGTGGACTAAGTCATACATAGCACAAGTCCCCTCCGGTACTTGAGGTAACAGCAGTCGCATCTTTTCACCTGCGCAGCTCGATCTCTCAGTGTCGAGGAGTAACGCGTGGGAGGCTCACGCTGCCCCCGACACTTCCTGATTCTACTGCGCAGGCGCACCAACCGACTTGTAGGAGTCGCTTGTTCACAACGTTCGATCCCCACCCTTCAGTTTTCCCTCCCCGTAATACGGCCAATGTGTATTACTGCGGACGACCAGCCAAACTGAAAAACAATGTGGAGAGCTGGATTCGAACACGCGAATCCTAGCGTCTCCACACTGGTGGCGAGTGCCTTGCCCACTACACCACCTAGCCGCCCTAGACCACCCGCATTTCATTGTATACCTGTATGCCGTGACAATTAAAACTCTTGACTTGACTTGACTATACACACACACACATACAGACACACTATCGTACTGTCTTTATCACACACATACTCTCGGTCTCACACATACACACATACTCTATTTCAGACACACTTACACACACAGTGTGCGTGCGTGCGTGCATAAACAGAATATGTATGTGTGAGAAATATTGTAGTGTGTATAGAACTGAAAGAGAGAAGAGGTGAAAGAGGTAGTGAGAGGAGATGAGACAGAGATAAAACGCAGGAGGAGAGAGAGAGAGAGACTTGGGGGGAGAGATCAGAGGATACAATTGGGAGAAATAATGAAAGAGAAAGAGGGAGGGAGGGAGGGAAGGAGAGATTCTTCAGATTGGATTCAGATTCTGTCGACCCGGATGATGACAGAGAGAGTGTTGGCGCCCCTGTGTGGTCAAACAGGGTATAATTGTCAATATCGGTCAGCTTCTCTACCAGACTGAATGAATGAATGAATGAATGAATGAATGAATGAATGAATGAATGAATGAATGAATGAATGAATGAATGAATGAATGAATGAATGAATGAATGAATGAAAACTTTATTTAACAGATTGCAGAATGGGTACAATACAGTACGGCTCAATACATACAATTGTTAAGGGGATGCAGACCTGAGAAAGACGTTTGTCTTGTTTCCATCAGGGTCCCCCATTTTCAATTCATATCGACATTTATGACATACACAACATACATGACATTTATGGCATAGGGACATATAGGTATTTAGTACTGATACATTTGTGACATAAACGGTATTCAAATATACAGTACTGTTACCCCTAGATCCTGACAGAGTATATACATATGATGGGGAGGGGACTGTACATTAGTAGGGGGTGGGTGGGTGGGAGAGAAATATACATACGGCGGGGGGGGAAATATATACATGCGGTGGGGAGGAGACTGTCTATTAGGAGGTGATGGGGGTTTTGGGCATTTACGGTGGCCAGTTTCGAATTGCAGCCTCCCGTAGGTGCTCTTTAAGAGCGGTTTTGAATGTGGGTAGGGATTCACATTCCTTTACAGCTGTGGGTAGGGCGTTCCACATTGATGTAACATAATTGCGAAACGTGTTTAGTCCCTTGTTTGAGCCGAATCTGGGTTTAACTGCATGGTCGTCGGCCATTTAAAGGTATGTTTTGTAAGTTAGTTTTCTATTGTTGTTCTATGGAAATAATTTAAAGGAACTAGCTGAATATATTGTGTATGAAATGACAAAGCTAAAGAAATGGTTTGATGTAAATAAGCTATCACTGAATCTGAAAAAAACTAAATTTATGATTTTTGGCTATCGAAAACTAGATGAAAATATAGTACTGACCATAGATGGAGCTGATATAGAGAGAGTTAATGAATTTCGTTTTCTTGGTGTGATTATGGATGATAAATTAACATGGAAATCGCACATAGCACACGTTAAAAAAAAGATGTCCAAGAGTATTTTTGTTATGAATAAAGTAAAGGATGTGTTAGAGTATGAGGCAATGAGAACACTCTACTGCTCACTCATCTCACCTTATATCAGTTATTGTGTTGAAGTATGGGGGAATACTTATGGGACAAATATAAAACCATTATATATACTACAGAAGAGGGCTGTACGAATCACACATAAAGTGAGTTATCGAGAACACACAAATATATTATTTATTAAATCTAGAATAATTAAACTTGAAGACATGGTTAAGTTTCAAACAATGTTAATTATGTTTAGGGCAAGAAATAATACACTGCCAGAAAAACTACAAAATCTTTTTCATTTAGAAAGTGAGTTTAGTAGGAGAAAATACAATTTTAAACATCAGTTTGCACGTACCACACTTAAACAGATGTGTCCTTCAGTTATTGGTGTAAATTTATGGAATTCTCTCCATAGCGAGCTTAAGGGATGTAACAGTGTTTATCAATTCAAAAAAATGTATAAAAAAAAAATATTTAGTCAGTATGAAAATCAAAATGTGATCTGAATAGTGAGATCTTTTTTTTTTCTCTTCTCTTTCTTTTCTTTTTTATTCTTTATCATTATTATTATTATTATTTAAATTTTTCTTGTTTAACTGTGGATTGTGTTTCTTTTATAATGGTATAAATGATTATTTGTGTAAATAAGGTTATACGCCGACCATTAAGAAAATACATGTTAGTTTAGGAATAAGGGGCAGGTAATTATAAGATTTATTCTTCTTCCTGCTCCTTTTGTCCATGGAATGGCTATTTATGATTTTTTAATGAAGAAACTATGATTGTATTATTCCATGTGGCAAATAAAAACTCTGAACTGAACTGAACTGAAATAGTCTCGCTGAATACATTCCTTGATATAACCTTTGCAAAATCCACCAGTGCCATTTTCTCTGCTCTCATGATGTTTCAGATTCAGATTCAGTTTTATTTGTCATAAAATGCAACAAGTACAATAGAATTCTTACTCTCTGTTTGCTCCAGAGCATCAAGGAATAAAAAAGCAACAATTTACAGAATAGAAAAGTGTGTGTGTGTGCGTGTGTGTGTGTGTGTGTGTGTGCACGTGT
>NC_140179.1:93985216-94027716 GCF_963971535.1 Notolepis coatsorum | reverse complement strand
TCATTGGGAATGGCTCTGAGCTCGAAAAGGGCAAATACCGCCCCCTATCGTCTCCCGGATGGTAATGCACATCATTGGATTAGATTGGGTGAAAAAGTGCATCGTAAAAAAAACTCCGGTCCACATTTGACTTCTGGGGCATGCAACCTGATCCTATTGCATTCATTGAGGGGACTGGAAGCAGCGTGGATTATGTGTTTCGGAGTATAACGTTGGATCAATAAACGCGATCGATATTTGGAATGGCGATCAGGAATTGGATTCATCTTTTTGCAGAACATCTGATCTGAGGTAAGGACTGTATGTTACCAGTTTTGGGTTAATCAGAGTTTTTTTTCACAGCGTTCACAACGTGTGTGTGTGTGTGTGGCGTTAGGCGCTGAGCGCGGCACGAATAAATGATTTTTCAGCCCGCTTTTGTATCGTGCATAAGAACACAAATACTCTCGATAATCTAGCGATTATCTGAAAACTATTCATAAATCAGCCGGAAAATGACGTGTCTTGTGTATTCCAGTAAATGGCTATTACTGCGGAATCTTTTTTTCTTTCTAGAAATCTCCAAAACTATACTCGTATTCAAAACAGCATAAAACAGAAATGTACTGATGAAAAAACAATCCGTTTTATACATGTTGACTGCAAGCAAGTCATTGATAAGCGCCGGGTGTATTAGACCCATAGCCATAATTTAAGATATAGTTTAATCACTCGCAAATGTGCTTGTCTTCCCATTGATTAAAGTGCTGGCATACAAGCGATAATTCGTCATATCCGGCCGGCACACAATGTGTGTTAGTGTTAACGTGTGTTAATGTGTGTTTGTGTTCATGTGTGTTAGTGTTAACGTGTTAGTGTGTGTTAATGTGTGTTTGTGTTAATGTGTGTTAGTGTGTTTAATGTGTGTTTAATGTGCGTTAGTGTTAATGTGTGTTAGTGTGTGTTAGTGTCAATGTGTGTTAGTGTGTGTTAGTGTTAACGTGTGTTAGTGTGTGTTAGTGTTAATGTGTGTTAGTGTTAATGTGTGTTAGTGTGTGTTAGTGTTAACCTGTGTTAGTGTGTGTTAGTGTTAATGTGTGTTAGTGTTAATGTGTGTTAGTGTGTGTTAGTGTTAACGTGTGTTAGTGTGTGTTAGTGTTAACGTGTGTTAGTGTGTGTTAGTGTTAGTGTGTGTTAGTGTTAATGTGTGTTAGTGTGTGTTAGTGTTAACGTGTGTTAGTGTGTGTTAGTGTTAACGTGTGTTAGTGTGTGTTAGTGTTAGTGTGTGTTAGTGTGTGTTAGTGTTAACGTGTGTTAGTGTTAATGTGTGTTAGTGTTAACGTGTGTTAGTGTGTGTTAGTGTGTGTTAGTGTTAATGTGTGTTAGTGTTAACGTGTGTTAGTGTGTGTTAGTGTTAATGTGTGTTAGTGTTAATGTGTGTTAGTGTGTGTTAGTGTTAATGTGTGTTAGTGTTAACGTGTGTTAGTGTGTGTTAGTGTTAATGTGTGTTAGTGTGTGTTAGTGTTGATGTGTGTTAGTGTGTGTTAGTGTTAACGTGTGTTAGTGTTAATGTGTGTTAGTGTGTGTTAGTGTTATGTGTGTTAGTGTGTGTTAGTGTTAATGTGTGTTAGTGTGTGTTAGTGTTGATGTGTGTTAGTGTGTGTTAGTGTTGATGTGTGTTAGTGTGTGTTAGTGTTAATGTGTGTTAGTGTTAATGTGTGTTAGTGTGTGTTAGTGTTATGTGTGTTAGTGTGTGTTAGTGTTAATGTGTGTTAGTGTGTGTTAGTGTTGATGTGTGTTAGTGTGTGTTAGTGTTGATGTGTGTTAGTGTGTGTTAGTGTTAATGTGTGTTAGTGTTGATGTGTGTTAGTGTGTGTTAGTGTTAATGTGTGTTAGTGTTGATGCATGTTGCTCCTTGACCCCTCGGTACATAATGCCTCAGTGAAGTGTGACAGGATGAGGTCACAGAAGGTCCGCCGTCGCCCTGAGTCCTGCCACGCCTACCACCCTCAGGTCAGTCTGCCACGCCTACCACCCTCAGGTCAGTCTGCCACGCCTACCACCCTCAGGTCAGTCTGCCACGCCTACCACCCTCAGGTCAGTCTGCCACGCCTACCACCCTCAGGTCAGTCTGCCACGCCTACCACCCTCAGGTCAGTCTGCCACGCCTACCACCCTCAGGTCAGTCTGCCACGCCTACCACCCTCAGGTCAGCCTACCACCCTCAGGTCAGTCTGCCATGCCTACCACCCTCAGGTCAGTCTGCCATGCCTACCACCCTCAGGTCAGTCTGCCATGCCTACCACCCTCAGGTCAGTCTGCCATGCCTACCACCCTCAGGTCAGTCTGCCACGCCTACCACCCTCAGGTCAGCCTACCACCCTCAGGTCAGTCTGCCATGCCTACCACCCTCAGGTCAGTCTGCCACCCTCAGGTCAGTCTGCCACCCTCAGGTCAGTCTGCCACCCTCAGGTCAGTCTGCCACGCCTACCACCCTCAGGTCAGTCTGCCACGCCTACCACCCTCAGGTCAGTCTGCCACGCCTACCACCCTCAGGTCAGTCTGCCACGCCTACCACCCTCAGGTCAGTCTGCCACGCCTACCACCCTCAGGTCAGTCTGCCACACCTACCACCCGCAGGTCAGCCTACCACCCTCAGGTCAGTCTGCCATGCCTACCACCCTCAGGTCAGTCTGCCACCCTCAGGTCAGTCTGCCACCCTCAGGTCAGTCTGCCACCCTCATGTCAGTCTGCCACGCCTACCACCCTCAGGTCAGTCTGCCACGCCTACCACCCTCAGGTCAGTCTGCTACCCTCAGGTCAGTCTGCCACGCCTACCACCCTCAGGTCAGTCTGCCATGCCTACCACCCTCAGGTCAGTCTGCCACCCTCAGGTCAGCCTGCCACCCTCAGGTCAGTCTGCCACGCCTACCACCCTCAGGTCAGTCTGCCATTACTACCACCCTAAGGTCAGTCTGCCACCCTCAGGTCAGTCTGCCACCCTCAGGTCAGCCTGCCACCCTCAGGTCAGTCTGCCACCCTCAGGTCAGTCTCACTCACACGATACTGACCATGCAGCAGCGCTAGGGTCCCAGTCACCATGACATAATTTGGAAGTGTGGAGCAGGGAGGAGCAGAGAGGAGCAGCCAGGAGCAGCCAGGAGCAGGGAGGGGCAGAGAGGAGCAGAGAGGAGCAGAGAGGAGCAGAGAGAGGAGCAGAGAGGAGGAGCAGAGAGGAGCAGAGAGGAGCAGAGAGGAGGAGAGAGGAGGAGCAGAGAGAGGAGCAGAGAGGAGCAGAGAGAGGAGCAGAGAGGATCAGAGAGGAGCAGGGAGAGGAGCAGAGAGGAGCAGAGAGAGGAGCAGGGAGGAGCAGAGAGGAGCAGAGAGAGGAGCAGAGAGGAGCAGGGAGGAGGAGAGAGGAGCAGAGAGGAGCAGAGAGGAGCAGAGAGGAGCAGAGAGAGGAGCAGAGAGAAGCAGAGAGAGGAGCAGAGAGGAGGAGCAGAGAGGAGCAGAGAGGAGCAGAGAGGAGGAGAGGAGCAGAGAGGAGCAGAGAGGAGGAGAGAGAAGGAGCAGAGAGGAGCAGAGAGGAGGAGAGGAGCAGAGAGGAGCAGAGAGGAGGAGAGGAGCAGAGAGGAGCAGAGAGGAGCAGAGAGGAGCAGGGAGGAGCAGAGAGGAGCAGAGAGGAGCAGAGAGAGGAGCAGAGAGGAGCAGAGAGGAGCAGAGAGGAGGAGAGAGAGGAAGAGAGAGGAGCAGAGAGGAGCAGGGAGGAGCAGAGAGGAGCAGAGAGGAGCAGAGAGAGGAGCAGAGAGAGGAGCAGAGAGGAGCAGAGAGGAGCAGAGAGAAGCAGAGAGAGGAGCAGAGAGAGGAGCAGAGAGGAGCAGAGAGGAGGAGAGAGGAGCAGAGAGGAGCAGAGAGGAGCAGAGAGAGAGGAGCAGAGAGGAGCAGAGAGGAGCAGAGAGGAGGAGAGAGGAGCAGAGAGGAGCAGAGAGGAGCAGAGAGAGGAGCAGAGAGGAGCAGAGAGGAGCAGAGAGAGGAGCAGAGAGGAGCAGAGAGGAGGAGAGAGAGGAGCAGAGAGGAGCAGAGAGGAGGAGAGAGGAGCAGAGAGGAGGAGCAGAGAGGAGCAGAGAGGAGCAGAGAGGAGCAGCCAGGAGCAGCCAGGAGCAGGGAGGAGCAGAGAGGAGCAGAGAGGAGCAGAGAGAGGAGCAGAGAGGAGGAGCAGAGAGGAGCAGAGAGGAGCAGAGAGGAGCAGAGAGGAGGAGAGAGGAGGAGCAGAGAGGAGCAGAGAGAGGAGCAGAGAGGAGCAGGGAGAGGAGCAGAGAGGAGCAGGGAGGAGCAGAGAGGAGCAGAGAGAGGAGCAGAGAGAGGAGCAGAGAGGAGCAGGGAGGAGGAGAGAGGAGCAGAGAGGAGCAGAGAGGAGCAGAGAGGAGCAGAGAGAGGAGCAGAGAGAAGCAGAGAGGAGCAGAGAGGAGGAGCAGAGAGGAGCAGAGAGGAGCAGAGAGGAGGAGAGGAGCAGAGAGGAGCAGAGAGAAGGAGCAGAGAGGAGCAGAGAGGAGGAGAGGAGCAGAGAGGAGCAGAGAGGAGGAGAGGAGCAGAGAGGAGCAGAGAGGAGCAGGGAGGAGCAGAGAGGAGCAGAGAGGAGCAGAGAGAGGAGCAGAGAGGAGCAGAGAGGAGCAGAGAGGAGGAGAGAGAGGAGCAGAGAGGAGCAGAGAGGAGGAGAGAGAGGAAGAGAGAGGAGCAGAGAGGAGCAGGGAGGAGCAGGGAGGAGCAGAGAGGAGCAGAGAGAGGAGCAGAGAGAGGAGCAGAGAGGAGCAGAGAGAAGCAGAGAGAGGAGCAGAGAGGAGCAGAGAGAGGAGCAGAGAGGAGCAGAGAGGAGCAGAGAGGAGCAGAGAGGGGCAGAGAGGAGGAGAGAGAGGAGCAGAGAGGAGCAGAGAGGAGCAGAGAGGAGCAGAGAGGAGGAGAGAGGAGCAGAGAGAGGAGCAGAGAGGAGCAGAGAGGAGCAGAGAGAGGAGCAGAGAGGAGCAGAGAGGAGCAGAGAGAGGAGCAGAGAGAGGAGCAGAGAGGAGCAGAGAGGAGCAGAGAGGAGCAGAGAGGAGCAGAGAGGAGGAGAGAGGAGCAGAGAGGAGGAGAGAGGAGCAGAGAGGAGGAGCAGAGAGGAGCAGAGAGGAGGAGCAGAGAGGAGCAGAGAGGAGGAGAGAGGAGCAGAGAGGAGGAGCAGAGAGGAGCAGAGAGGAGGAGAGAGGAGGAGAGAGGAGCAGAGAGGAGGAGCAGAGAGGAGCAGAGAGGAGGAGCAGAGAGGAGGAGAGAGGAGCAGAGAGGAGGAGCAGAGAGGAGGAGCAGAGAGGAGCAGAGAGGAGGAGAGAGAGGAGCAGAGAGGAGCAGAGAGGAGCAGAAAGAGGAGCAGAGAGGAGCAGAGAGGAGCAGAGAGGAGCAGAGAGGAGGAGAGAGGAGCAGAGAGGAGGAGAGGAGCAGAGAGGAGCAGAGAGGAGGAGAGGAGCAGAGAGGAGCAGAGAGGAGCAGAGAGGAGGAGAGAGGAGGAGCAGAGAGGATCAGAGAGGAGCAGGGAGGAGCAGAGAGAGGAGCAGGGAGGAGCAGAGAGAGGAGCAGAGAGAGGAGCAGAGAGGAGCAGAGAGAGGAGCAGAGAGGAGCAGAGAGGAGCAGAGAGAGGAGCAGAGAGGAGCAGAGAGGAGGAGAGAGAGGAGCAGAGAGGAGCAGAGAGGAGGAGAGAGAGGAAGAGGAGCACAGAGGAGCAGGGAGGAGCAGAGAGGAGCAGAGAGAGGAGCAGAGGAGCAGAGAGAGGAGCAGAGAGGAGCAGAGAGGAGCAGAGAGAAGCAGAGAGAGGAGCAGAGAGGAGCAGAGAGGAGCAGAGAGGAGCAGAGAGAGGAGCAGAGAGGAGCAGAGAGGAGCAGAGAGGAGCAGAGAGAGGAGCAGAGAGGAGCAGAGAGGAGGAGAGAGAGGAGCAGAGAGGAGGAGCAGAGAGGAGCAGAGAGGAGGAGAGAGGAGCAGAGAGGAGGAGCAGAGAGGAGCAGAGAGGAGGAGAGAGAGCAGAGAGGAGGAGAGAGGAGCAGAGAGGAGGAGCAGAGAGGAGCAGAGAGGAGGAGCAGAGAGGAGCAGAGAGGAGGAGCAGAGAGGAGCAGAGAGGAGGAGAGAGGAGCAGAGAGGAGGAGCAGAGAGGAGCAGAGAGGAGGAGAGAGGAGCAGAGAGGAGGAGCAGAGAGGAGGAGAGAGGAGCAGAGAGGAGCAGAGAGGAGCAGAGAGGAGGAGAGAGGAGCAGAGAGGAGCAGAGAGGAGCAGAGAGGAGCAGATAGGAGGAGAGAGGAGCAGAGAGGAGCAGAGAGGAGCAGAGAGAGGAGCAGAGAGGAGCAGAGAGGAGAGAGAGGAGCAGAGAGGAGCAGAGAGGAGCAGAGAGAGGAGCAGAGAGGAGCAGAGAGGAGGAGAGAGGAGCAGAGAGGAGGAGAGAGAGGAGCAGAGAGGAGCAGAGAGGAGGAGAGAGGAGGAGAGAGAGGAGCAGAGAGGAGGAGAGAGAGGAGCAGAGAGGAGGAGAGAGAGGAGCAGAGAGGAGCAGAGAGGAGCAGAGAGGAGGAGAGAGGAGCAGAGAGGAGGAGAGAGGAGGAGAGAGGAGCAGGAGGATCAGAGAGGAGGAGAGAGGAGCAGGGAGGAGCAGAGAGGAGGAGAGAGGAGCAGAGAGGAGCAGAGAGGAGCAGAGAGGAGCAGAGAGGAGGAGAGAGGAGCAGAGAGGAGCAGAGAGGAGCAGAGAGGAGCAGAGAGAGGAGCAGAGAGGAGGAGAGAGAGGAGCAGAGAGGAGGAGAGAGAGGAGCAGAGAGGAGCAGAGAGGAGCAGAGAGGAGGAGAGAGGAGCAGAGAGGAGCAGAGAGGAGCAGAGAGAGGAGCAGAGAGGAGCAGAGAGGAGCAGAGAGGAGGAGAGAGGAGCAGAGAGAGGAGCAGAGAGGAGCAGAGAGGAGCAGAGAGAGGAGCAGAGAGGAGCAGAGAGGAGCAGAGAGGGGAGCAGAGAGGAGCAGAGAGGAGCAGAGAGGAGGAGAGAGAGGAGCAGAGAGGAGGAGAGAGGAGCAGAGAGGAGGAGCAGAGAGGAGGAGAGAGGAGCAGAGAGGAGGAGAGAGGAGCAGAGAGGAGGAGCAGAGAGGAGCAGAGAGGAGGAGCAGAGAGGAGCAGAGAGGAGGAGCAGAGAGGAGCAGAGAGGAGCAGAGAGGAGGAGAGAGGAGCAGAGAGGAGGAGCAGAGAGGAGCAGAGAGGAGGAGAGAGGAGCAGAGAGGAGGAGAGAGGAGCAGAGAGGAGGAGCAGAGAGGAGCAGAGAGAGGAGCAGAGAGGATGAGAGAGGAGCAGAGAGGAGGAGAGAGGAGCAGAGAGGAGGAGCAGAGAGGAGCAGAGAGGAGCAGAGAGGAGGAGAGAGGAGCAGAGAGGAGCAGAGAGGAGCAGAGAGGAGGAGAGAGGAGCAGAGAGGAGCAGAGAGAGGAGCAGAGAGGGGAGCAGAGAGGAGCAGAGAGAGGAGCAGAGAGGAGCAGAGAGGAGGAGAGAGAGGAGCAGAGAGGAGCAGAGAGGAGGAGAGAGGAGCAGAGAGGAGGAGAGAGAGGAGCAGAGAGGAGGAGAGAGGAGGAGAGAGAGGAGCAGAGAGGAGGAGAGAGAGGAGCAGAGAGGAGGAGAGAGAGGAGCAGAGAGGAGCAGAGAGGAGGAGAGAGGAGCAGAGAGGAGGAGAGAGGAGCAGGGAGGAGCAGAGAGGAGGAGAGAGGAGCAGGAGGAGCAGAGAGGAGGAGAGAGGAGCAGAGAGGAGCAGAGAGGAGGAGAGAGGAGCAGAGAGGAGCAGAGAGGAGGAGAGAGGAGCAGAGAGGAGCAGAGAGAGGAGCAGAGAGGAGGAGAGAGAGGAGCAGAGAGGAGGAGCAGAGAGGAGCAGAGAGGAGCAGAGAGGAGCAGAGAGGAGAGAGAGGAGCAGAGAGGAGGAGAGAGGAGCAGGGAGGATCAGAGAGGAGGAGAGAGGAGCAGGGAGGAGCAGAGAGGAGCAGAGAGGAGAGAGAGGAGCAGAGAGGAGCAGAGAGGAGCAGAGAGAGGAGCAGAGAGGAGCAGAGAGGAGCAGAGAGAGGAGCAGAGAGGAGCAGAGAGGAGCAGAGAGGAGAGAGAGGAGCAGAGAGGAGCAGAGAGGAGCAGAGAGAGGAGCAGAGAGGAGCAGAGAGGAGGAGCAGAGAGGAGCAGAGAGGAGCAGAGAGGAGGAGAGAGGAGCAGAGAGGAGCAGAGAGGAGGAGGAGAGAGAGGAGGAGAGAGGAGCAGAGAGGAGCAGAGAGGAGAGAGGTGCAGAGAGGAGCAGAGAGGATCAGAGAGAGGAGCAGAGAGGAGGAGAGAGGAGGAGAGAGGAGCAGAGAGGAGGAGGGAGGAGGAGAGAGGAGCAGAGAGGAAGAGAGAGGAGCAGAGAGGAGGAGGGAGGAGGAGAGAGAGGAGCAGAGAGGAGGATGGAGGAGGAGAGAGGAGCAGAGAGGAGCAGAGAGAGGAGCAGAGAGGAGCAGAGAGGAGCAGAGAGGAGGAGAGAGGAGTAGAGAGAGAGCAGAGAGAGGAGCAGAGAGGAGGAGAGAGGTGCAGAGAGGAGAGAGAGGAGCAGAGAGGAGGAGAGAGAGGAGCAGAGAGGAGCAGAGAGGAACAGAGAGGAGAGGAGCAGAGAGGAGGAGCAGTGAGGAGCAGAGAGGAGGAGAGAGGAGGAGAGAGGAGCAGAGAGGAGCTGAGAGGAGCAGAGAGGAGCAGAGAGGAGGAGAGAGGAGCAGAGAGGAGCAGAGAGGAGGAGAGAGGAGCAGAGAGGAGCAGAGAGGATCAGAGAGGAGCAGAAAGGAGCAGAGAGGAGCAGAGAGGAGGAGAGAGGAGCAGAGAGGAGCAGAGAGGAGGAGAGAGGAGCAGAGAGGAGCAGAGAGGAGAGAGAGGAGCAGAGAGAAGCGGAGAGGAGGAGAGAGGAGCGGAGAGGAGCAGAGAGGAGCTGAGAGAGGAGCAGAGAGGAGCAGAGAGGAGGAGAGAGGAGGAGCAGAGAGGAGCAGAGAGGAGCAGAGAGGAGCAGAGAGGAGGAGAGAGGAGTAGAGAGGAGGAGAGAGAGGAGCAGAGAGGAGGAGAGAGAGGAGCAGAGAGGAGGAGAGAGGAGCAGAGAGGAGGAGAGAGAGGAGCAGAGAGGAGCAGAGAGGAGCTGAGAGGAGCAGAGAGGAGCAGAGAGGAGGAGAGAGGAGGAGAGAGGAGCAGAGAGGAGCAGAGAGGAGGAGAGAGAAGCAGAGAGGAGCAGAGAGAGGAGCAGAGAGGAGGAGAGAGAGGAGCAGAGAGGAGCAGAGAGGAGGAGAGAGGAGCAGAGAGGAGGAGAGAGAGGAGCAGAGAGGAGCAGAGAGGAGGAGAGAGGAGGAGAGAGAGGAGCAGAGAGGAGGAGAGAGAGGAGCAGAGAGGAGGAGAGAGAGGAGCAGAGAGGAGCAGAGAGGAGCAGAGAGGAGGAGAGAGGAGCAGAGAGGAGGAGAGAGGAGCAGGGAGGATCAGATAGGAGGAGAGAGGAGCAGGGAGGAGCAGAGAGGAGGAGAGAGGAGCAGAGAGGAGCAGAGAGGAGCAGAGAGGAGGAGAGAGGAGCAGAGAGGAGCAGAGAGGAGCAGAGAGGAGCAGAGAGGAGCAGAGAGGAGGAGAGAGAGGAGCAGAGAGGAGGAGAGAGAGGAGCAGAGAGGAGCAGAGAGGAGGAGAGAGGAGCAGGGAGGATCAGAGAGGAGGAGAGAGGAGCAGAGAGGAGGAGAGAGGAGCAGAGAGGAGCAGAGAGGAGCAGAGAGGAGGAGAGAGGAGCAGAGAGGAGCAGAGAGGAGCAGAGAGAGGAGCAGAGAGGAGCAGAGAGGAGAGAGAGGAGCAGAGAGGAGCAGAGAGGAGCAGAGAGGAGAGAGAGGAGCAGAGAGGAGCAGAGAGGAGGAGCAGAGAGGAGCAGAGAGGAGCAGAGAGGAGGAGAGAGGAGCAGAGAGGAGCAGAGAGGAGCAGAGAGGAGCAGAGAGGAGAGAGGAGCAGAGAGGAGCAGAGAGGAGCAGAGAGGAGGAGGGAGGAGGAGAGAGGAGCAGAGAGGAGGAGAGAGAGGAGCAGAGAGGAGCAGAGAGGAGGAGGGAGGAGGAGAGAGAGGAGCAGAGAGGAGGATGGAGGAGGAGAGAGGAGCAGAGAGGAGCAGAGAGAGGAGCAGAGAGGAGCAGAGAGGAGCAGAGAGGAGTAGAGAGAGGAGCAGAGAGAGGAGCAGAGAGGAGGAGAGAGGAGCAGAGAGGAGGAGAGAGGAGCAGAGAGGATGAGAGAGAGGAGCAGAGAGGAGCAGAGAGGAACAGAGAGGAGGAGAGAGGAGCAGAGAGGAGCTGAGAGGAGCAGAGAGGAGCAGAGAGGAGCAGAGATGAGGAGAGAGGAGGAGAGAGGAGCAGAGAGGAGCAGAGAGGAGCAGAGAGGAGGAGAGAGGATCAGAGAGGATCAGAGAGGAGCAGAGAGGAGCAGAGAGGAGCAGAAAGGAGCAGAGAGGAGCAGAGAGGAGGAGAGAGGAGCAGAGAGGAGCAGAGAGGAGGAGAGAGGAGCAGAGAGGAGAGAGAGGAGAGAGAGGAGCAGAGGGAAGCGGAGAGTAGCTGAGAGAGGAGCAGAGAGGAGCAGAGAGGAGGAGAGAGGAGGAGCAGAGAGGAGCAGAGAGGAGCAGAGAGGAGGAGAGAGAGGAGCAGAGAGGAGGAGAGAGAGGAGCAGAGAGGAGGAGAGAGGAGCAGAGAGGAGGAGAGAGAGGAGCAGAGAGGAGCAGAGAGGAGGAGAGAGAAGGAGAGAGGAGCAGAGAGGAGCAGAGAGGAGCAGAGAGGAGCAGAGAGGAGCAGAGAGGAGCAGAGAGAGGAGCAGAGAGGAGCAGAGAGGAGCAGAGAGGAGCAGAGAGGAGGAGAGAGGAGCAGAGAGGAGCAGAGAGGAGGAGCAGAGAGGAGCAGAGAAGAGGAGAGAGGAGGAGAGAGGAGCAGAGAGGAGCAGAGAGGAGCAGAGAGGAGCAGAGAGAGGAGTAGATAGGAGGAGCAGAGAGGAGCAGAGAGGAGCAGAGAGGAGCAGAGAGGAGGAGAGAGGAGCAGAGAGGAGGAGAGAGGAGGAGAGAGGAGGAGAGAAGAGCAGAGAGGAGCAGAGAGGAGGAGCAGAGAGGAGCAGAGAGGAGCAGAGAGGAGGAGAGAGGAGCAGAGAGGAGCAGAGAGGGGCAGAGAGGAGGAGAGAGGAGCAGAGAGGAGCAGAGAGGAGGAGCAGAGAGGAGCAGAGAGGAGGAGAGAGGAGCAGAGAGGAGCAGAGAGAAGGAGAGAGGAGCAGAGAGGAGGAGAGGAGCAGAGAGAGGAGCAGAGAGGAGCAGAGAGGAGCTTGAGAGGAGCAAAGAGGAGCAGGGAGGGGCAGAGAGGAGGAGAGAGGAGCAGAGAGGAGGAGCAGAGAGGAGCAGAGAGGAGCAGAGAGGAGCAGAGAGAGGAGCAGAGAGGAGCAGAGAGGAGCAGAGAGGAGCAGGGAGGAGCAGAGAGGATCAGAGAGGATCAGAGAGGAGGAGAGAGGAGGAGAGAGGAGCAGAGAGGAGCAGAGAGAGGAGCAGAGAGGAGCAGAGAGAGGAGCAGAGAGGAGCAGAGAGGAGGAGAGAGGAGCAGAGAGGAGCAGAGAGGAGGAGAGAGGATCAGAGAGGAGCAGAGAGAGGAGCAGAGAGGAGGAGAGAGGAGGAGCAGAGAGGAGCAGAGAGGAGGAGAGAGGAGCAGAGAAGAGCTGAGAGGAGCAGAGAGGAGCAGAGAGAGGAGCAGAGAGGAGCAGAGAGAGGAGCAGAGAGGAGCAGAGAGGAGCAGAGAGGAGCAGAGAGAGGAGCAGAGAGGAGCAGAGAGGAGCAGAGAGGAGCAGAGAGGAGGAGAGAGGAGGAGGGAGGAGGAGAGAGGAGCAGAGAGGAGGAGGGAGGAGGAGAGAGGAGCAGAGAGGAGGAGAGAGAGGAGCAGAGAGGAGCAGAGAGGAGGAGGGAGGAGGAGAGAGAGGAGCAGAGAGGAGGATGGAGGAGGAGAGAGGAGCAGAGAGGAGCAGAGAGAGGAGCAGAGAGGAGGAGAGAGGAGGAGGGAGGAGGAGAGAGGAGCAGAGAGGAGGAGGGAGGAGGAGAGAGGAGCAGAGAGGAGGAGAGAGAGGAGCAGAGAGGAGCAGAGAGAGGAGCAGAGAGGAGGAGAGAGGAGGAGGGAGGAGGAGAGAGGAGCAGAGAGGAGGAGGGATGAGGAGAGAGGAGCAGAGAGGAGGAGAGAGAGGAGCAGAGAGGAGGAGGGAGAGGAGCAGAGAGGAGGATGGAGGAGGAGAGAGGAGCAGAGAGGAGCAGAGAGGAGAGAGGAGCAGAGAGAGGAGCAGAGAGGAGGAGCAGAGAGGAGCAGAGAGGAACAGAGAGGAGCAGAGAGGAGGAGCAGTGAGGAGGAGAGAGAGGAGCAGAGAGGAGCAGAGAGGAGGAGAGAGGAGCAGAGAGGAGGAGAGAGGAGCAGAGAGGAGGAGAGAGGAGCAGAGAGGAGGAGAGAGGAGCAGAGAGGAGCAGAGAGGAGCAGAGAGGAGGAGAGAGGAGCAGAGAGGAGCAGGGAGGATCAGAGAGGAGGAGAGAGGAGCAGAGAGGAGGAGCAGAGAGGAGCAGAGAGGAGCAGAGAGGAGCCGAGAGGAGCAGAGAGAAGCGGAGAGGAGGAGAGAGGAGCGGAGAGGAGCAGAGAGGAGCTGAGAGAGGAGCAGAGAGGAGCAGAGAGGAGGAGAGAGGAGGAGAGAGGAGCAGAGAGGAGCAGAGAGGAGGAGAGAGGAGCAGAGAGGAGCAGAGAGGAGCAGAGAGGAGGAGAGAGAGGAGCAGAGAGGAGGAGAGAGGAGGAGAGAGGAGCGGAGAGGAGCAGAGAGGAGCTGAGAGAGGAGCAGAGAGGAGCAGAGAGGAGGAGAGAGGAGGAGCAGAGAGGAGCAGAGAGGAGGAGAGAGGAGCAGAGAGAGGAGCAGAGAGGAGGAGAGAGAGGAGCAGAGAGGAGGAGAGAGAGGAGCAGAGAGGAGGAGAGAGGAGCAGAGAGGAGCTGAGAGGAGCAGAGAGGAGCAGAGAGGAGCAGAGAGAGGAGCAGAGAGGAGGAGAGAGGAGCAGAGAGAGGAGCAGAGAGGAGCAGAGAGGAGCAGAGAGAGGAGCAGAGAGGAGCAGAGAGGAGCAGAGAGGAGTTGAGAGAGGAGCAGAGAGGAGCAGAGAGGAGGAGAGAGGAGCAGAGAGGAGCAGAGAGGAGCAGAGAGGAGGAGCAGAGAGGAGCAGAGAAGAGGAGAGAGGAGGAGAGAGGAGCAGAGAGGAGCAGAGAGGAGGAGAGAGGAGGAGAGAGGAGCAGAGAGGAGGAGAGAGAGGAGCAGAGAGGAGCAGAGAGGAGGAGGGAGGAGGAGAGAGAGGAGCAGAGAGGAGGATGGAGGAGGAGAGAGGAGCAGAGAGGAGCAGAGAGAGGAGCAGAGAGGAGGAGAGAGGAGGAGGGAGGAGGAGAGAGGAGCAGAGAGGAGCAGAGAGGAGGAGAGAGAGGAGCAGAGAGGAGCAGAGAGAGGAGCAGAGAGGAGGAGATAGGAGGAGGGAGGAGGAGAGAGGAGCAGAGAGGAGGAGGGAGGAGGAGAGAGGAGCAGAGAGGAGGAGAGAGAGGAGCAGAGAGGAGGAGGGAGAGGAGCAGAGAGGAGGATGAGGGAGAGGAGCAGAGAGGAGGATGGAGGAGGAGAGAGGAGCAGAGAGGAGGAGAGAGAGGAGCAGAGAGGAGCAGAGAGGAGAGAGGAGCAGAGAGGAGGAGCATAGAGGAGCAGAGAGGAACAGAGAGGAGCAGAGAGGAGGAGCAGTGAGGAGGAGAGAGAGGAGCAGAGAGGAGCAGAGAGGAGCAGAGAGGAGCAGAGAGGAGGGGAGAGGAGCAGAGAGGAGGAGAGAGGAGCAGAGAGGAGCAGAGAGGAGCAGAGAGGAGGAGAGAGGAGCAGAGAGGAGGAGAGAGGAGCAGGGAGGATCAGAGAGGAGGAGAGAGGAGCAGAGAGGAGGAGCAGAGAGGAGCAGAGAGGAGCAGAGAGGAGCAGAGAGAAGCGGAGAGGAGGAGAGAGGAGCGGAGAGGAGCAGAGAGGAGCTGAGAGAGGAGCAGAGAGGAGGAGAGAGGAGGAGAGGAGCAGAGAGGAGCAGAGAGGAGGAGAGAGGAGCAGAGAGGAGCAGAGAGGAGGAGAGAGAGGAGCAGAGAGGAGGAGAGAGGAGGAGAGAGGAGCGGAGAGGAGGAGAGAGGAGCGGAGAGAGGAGCAGAGAGGAGCAGAGAGGAGGAGAGAGGAGGAGCAGAGAGGAGCAGAGAGGAGCAGAGAGGAGGAGAGAGGAGCAGAGAGAGGAGCAGAGAGGAGGAGAGAGAGGAGCAGAGAGGAGGAGAGAGAGGAGCAGAGAGGAGGAGGAGAGGAGCAGAGAGGAGCAGAGAGAGGAGCAGAGAGGAGCAGAGAGAGGAGCAGAGAGGAGGAGAGAGGAGGCAGAGAGGAGCAGAGAGGAGCAGAGAGAGGAGCAGAGAGGAGCAGAGAGGAGCAGAGAGGAGGAGAGAGAGGAGCAGAGAGGAGCAGAGAGGAGCAGAGAGGAGGAGAGAGGAGCAGAGAGGAGCAGAGAGGAGCAGAGAGGAGGAGCAGAGAGGAGCAGAGAAGAGGAGAGAGGAGGAGAGAGGAGCAGAGAGGAGCAGAGAGGAGGAGAGAGGAGCAGAGAGGAGGAGAGAGGAGCAGAGAGGAGCAGAGAGGAGGAGGAGAGGAGGAGAGAGGAGCAGAGAGGGGCAGAGAGGAGGAGAGAGGAGCAGAGAGGAGCAGAGAGGAGGAGCAGAGAGGAGCAGAGAAGAGGAGAGGAACAGAGAGGAGCAGAGAGGAGCAGAGAGGAGGAGATAGGAGCAGAGAGGAGTAGAGAGAGGAGCAGAGAGGAGCAGAGAGGAGCAGAGAGGAGGAGAGAGGAGCAGAGAGGAGCAGGGAGGAGCAGAGAGGAGGAGAGAGGAGCAGAGAGGAGCAGAGAGAGGAGCAGAGAGGAGCAGAGAGAGGAGGAGAGAGGAGGAGAGAGGAGCAGAGAGGAGCAGAGAGAGAGGAGAGGAGCAGAGAGGAGGAGAGAGGAGGAGAGAGGATCAGAGAGGAGCAGAGAGAGGAGCAGAGAGGAGGAGCAGAGAGGAGCAGAGAGGAGGAGAGAGGAGCAGAGAGGAGGAGAGAGGAGGAGAGAGGAGCAGAGAGGAGGAGAGAGGAGCAGAGAGGAGCAGAGAGGAGGAGAGAGAGGAGCAGAGAGGAGGAGAGAGGAGGAGAGAGGAGCAGAGAGGAGCAGAGAGGAGGAGAGAGGAGCAGAGAGGAGCAGAGAGGGAGCAGAGAAGAGGAGAGAGAGGAGCAGAGAGGAGGAGAGAGGAGCAGAGAGGAGGAGAGAGGAGCAGAGAGGAGCAGAGAGGAGCAGAGAGGAGAGAGGAGCAGAGAGAGGAGCAGAGAGGAGGAGAGAGGAGCAGGGAGGAGCAGAGAGGAGCAGAGAGGAGGAGAGAGGAGCAGAAAGAGGAGCAGAGAGGAGCAGAGAGGAGCAGAGAGGAGGAGAGAGGGGCAGAGAGGAGCAGAGAGGAGCAGAGAGGAGCAGAGAGGAGCAGAGAGGAGGAGAGAGGAGCAGAGAGGAGCAGAGAGGAGAGAGAGGAGCAGAGAGAAGCGGAGAGGAGGAGAGAGGAGCGGAGAGGAGCAGAGAGGAGGAGAGAGGAGCAGAGAGAAGCAGAGAGGAGCAGAGAGGAGCAGAGAGGAGCAGAGAGGAGGAGAGAGAGGAGCAGAGAGGAGGAGAGAGGAGCAGAGAGGAGGAGAGAGGAGCAGAGAGGAGCAGAGAGGAGCAGAGAGGAGAGAGGAGCAGAGAGAGGAGCAGAGAGGAGGAGAGAGGAGCAGGGAGGAGCAGAGAGGAGCAGAGAGGAGGAGAGAGGAGGAGCAGAGAGGAGCAGAGAGGAGGAGAGAGGAGCAGAGAGGAGGAGAGAGGAGCAGAGAGGAGCAGAGAGGAGCAGAGAGGAGGAGAGAGAGGAGCAGAGAGGAGGAGAGAGGAGCAGAGAGGAGCAGAGAGGAGGAGAGAGGAGCAGAGAGGAGCAGAGAGGAGCAGAGAGGAGGAGAGAGGAGCAGAGAGGAGGAGAGATGAGCAGAGAGGAGCAGAGAGGAGCAGAGAGGGGAGCAGAGAGGAGGAGAGAGGAGCAGAGAGGAGGAGAGAGGAGCAGAGAGGAGCAGAGAGGAGCAGAGAGGAGGAGAAAGGAGCAGAGAGAGGAGCAGAGAGGAGGAGAGAGGAGCAGGGAGGAGCAGAGAGGAGCAGAGAGGAGCAGAGAGGAGCAGAGAGGAGGAGAGAGGAGCAGAGAGGAGGAGAGAAGAGCAGAGAGGAGCAGAGAGAGGAGCAGAGGAGGAGAGAGGAGCAGAGAGGAGCAGAGAGGAGGAGAGAGGAGTAGAGAGAGGAGCAGAGATGAGTAGAGAGGAGGAGAGAGGAGCAGAGAGGGGAGGAGAGAGAGGAGCAGGGAGAGGAGCAGAGAGGAGGAGAGAGGAGCAGAGAGGAGCAGAGAGAGGAGCAGAGAGGAGCAGAGAGGAGCAGAGAGAGGAGGAGAGAGAGGAGCAGAGAGGAGCAGGGAGAGGAGCAGAGAGGAGGAGAGAGGAGCAGAGAGGAGCAGAGAGAGGAGCAGAGAGAGGAGCAGAGAGGAGTAGAGAGGAGCAGAGAGAGGATCAGAGAGGAGGAGAGAGGAGCAGAGAGAGGAGCAGAGAGGAGTAGAGAGGAGCAGAGAGGAGCAGAGAGGAGGAGAGAGGAGCAGAGAGGAGCAGAGAGAGGAGCAGAGAGAGGAGCAGAGAGGAGTAGAGAGGAGCAGAGAGGAGCAGAGAGGAGCAGAGAGGAGCAGAGAGGAGTAGAGAGGAGGAGAGAGGAGTAGAGAGGAGCAGAGAGGAGCAGAGAGGAGCAGAGAGAGGAGCAGAGAGGAGGGACAGAGAGGAGCAGAGAGAGGAGCAGAGAGGAGCAGAGAGGAGCAGAGAGAGGAGCAGAGAGGAGGAGAGAGAGGAGCAGAGAGGAGGGACAGAGAGGAGCAGAGAGAGGAGCAGAGAGGAGGAGAGAGGATCAGAGAGGAGGAGAGAGGATCAGAGAGAGGAGCAGAGAGAGGAGCAGAGAGGAGGAGAGAGGAGGAGAGAGGAGCAGAGAGAAGAGCAGAGAGGAGCAGAGAGGAGCAGAGAGGAGGAGAGAGGAGGAGAGAGGAGCAGAGAGAGGAGCAGAGAGGAGCAGAGAGGAGCAGAGAGGAGCAGAGAGGAGCAGAGAGGAGGAGAGAGGAGCAGAGAGGAGCAGAGAGAGGAGGAGAGAGGAGCAGAGAGGAGCAGAGAGGAGCAGTCAGAGCGAGTGAATCCCCTGCATGTTGTCCCAAGGCGTCGATCAAAAATGTCGACTAGACTTTGCCTTTCTCCCTCCTCTCACAAGAGCGAATAGCAACCAGAGAGTAGATGTCCCATCACCTGTACAGCGGGGGGCTATGCTTTCTGTTACATTTGAACTGATCAGTACGCCCTAATTTGGCTAAATATTTTATTTCATTTATATATTTGTTTCCGTTCATGGAAGTGCACACTACAGCTCCACAAAAGCACACAACCACATAATTTCATAATAAAAAGCAAAATATCGTGAAGTAGTTTGAACTACTTTTTCCAAGTAACTTTACTTAACTAAACTATATTTCTAGTTTATTAAACGATGTCGCTTTTCTGTAGTTCAACTCGTTCCAGGGTGAAGTAAATGGTACAGTATACACCACTCTATACTGTTGCCAGTCTGAGATCCAGACATAAACACATGGGCGGCAGCCCCACCAGAAGCAGGAGATACGTTTTCATTGTGTAGCTGATGATGAGCTCTTGATACAAGGAACTAACACTAGACAACACGAGTTTGTTCACATTGGTGATGTTTATAAACACTGGAGCAGAATAGACCTATAATTGTGTCAGGAAAGTTCCATCTGTGAAAACATCCCACGTTGATATGATCGGGAGAGGAAATCACGGATTGTGGCTTTTTTATACCCCTTCACGTATTACCCCCCAAAAAACCACTGAACCATTCTGTCTCTCACCCCCACAGGAGAACGCAAAGGAATGTGGAGGAGCGTGTGTCATCTCCCTCTCCGTCTCTCTCTTCCTCGTCTCTCTATCCTTCTCCGCTGCTATCGTCTCCCGATGACGCGGGACGGATGGATTCGAAGTCTCCCCCCCCCCCCCCCCCCCCCCCCCACCCCTCCCCCCTCGCGCACGCGCCGATCGGACGACCGCGACTTCGCGAAGAAGAAACCCGGCGACGACGGGAAGCATTTTGTCTGATTCTTATGTGCGTTTTCCATCATGGCGACCACAGACCTCGTGACATCTGAGGACATGCGCTGGAGGACCGGGAGGAGAGGTTGCCGTGGATACGCTGCCTGTCAGTCAGACATGTACTGTATGGCCTGTGTTACTTCCTGTGACATTTAGTCTCCCCTCAAATGACTGCTTACTAGGCGGGATGCCAAATGAGCGCAGACGTGAGGATTTGAGACGTCAGAGTGAAAACTCCACGTCCGTGGAAAACCGACATGACTTTGTTGTTTGGATTTCAGACAGAACTCTGATTTGAATGCTGCTCGCCGAACTGGGGATGGATGTCCTTGTGCAAACGCACACACACACACACACACTGAACATACAGTACACACATACGTATACATATACTACAGTACATATACACACTTGTGCACATGCACACATTCTACATGTTATTAACCCTTTCACTACCAAAGGGTTAACCCTTTCACTGCAACAATACAGAAGGTTAACCCTTTCACCGCCACACAACACGTGTTAACCCTTTAAAACCTTCTTTCTGTAGTGTGGTTGTGAAAGGGTTAACAGGGAACCCTTGGAACTCTGATGAATATCGTGTCGTGTTGAAACATTTCCCTATGATCTTGGGATGGATATTAACCAGAGGGAGGCTGCCATGCTGCAGTTTGGACATTGACAGGGTATCTGCAGGGTATTAAAATGTCTTAAAAAGTATAACATTCATAATTCTCAATTTAAGGCCTTAAAGGGTATTAAAAAGTCTTACATTTCATTTGCACAGGTATCAACAATTGGGGGAAAGAGGGGCAGCCCGGCTGTCGGGAGATGAAATAATATGAAATATATTAAATGTTTTTGTACTCAAGTCGTTGTTTTTTGCGGGGCTACCAGGAGCTTGGTGCGTCTGGTGGCGAGAGAGCTGGCAAGTGCAGCCGCCAGTTCAGTGTCGCTATGTATTATTTTTTTGCTAGTATGGTTGGGAAATTGGTATTTAGCTCTAAGTGGTATTAAAAATGGTCTTAAAAAGTCTTAAATGTAACTTTAAGCAGGTTGAAGCCTGCAGATACCCTGATCAATGTGAACATCATATTATGATGTTGACTGCAGTACCCAGCCAGGCCACCGTGAGGCAGAGCACCCGGATTGTGAGGCGCCTCTATGACTGGCAGTGTCATTAACTCACTCACCCCCAGTTCACTGGTTCCTTCACGCCGGTTGGCTGCTCTATACCCCTAGTGACGGCCCACGGGCAACGCACCCTATGTCAGCTGTGTGTCTATGACACTGTTGCATGCATAGATATATACAGTGGTGCAGACAGTGGTGATTTTATCTCTGGTTGCACTATGTTTTAATGACGTTGTGCTTCCGCGCATGCGCATAAATGTTCCCTCGCGAATAAAGACGATGCCTAATTGCCTCTAAGAATGGAATGCAACACATTTCATTCACAGGTTTTGTTGTGAATGGTCCAACTGTGGTATTTAAACACACCTGACGACCTGAGTTATTGTTATGCAAAGTAGCCAGGAATGCATTCTTGTGTGCACGCACGTGCACATCCGTGCGTGTGCATGCGCGTGCTCAAAGACCTGGTGGAATGGCGTGCAACCCCGTCCCACGACCACCGCATCACTGGATCTATATAACGAGATGGTGCGAGGTCCAGCGTAGTTCACTGGCGGCCATCTTGTCACAGTTAACTGTCAGTGTGACAGTCAGTGATCTGCACCAACAAAAATATTCTTAACTCGCTGAAATCTCGACGGATTTACAAACGGGTTGGTTTATTACAAACGTTATTAACGTGTCTATGATTCAGGATGCTTGGACATGTTGAAATTATTTTCATATGAAAGTCCATTATAAGTATGCAGTATGATAACTACATCTCTGACGTTTATAATAAACCAAACCGTTTGAAAATCGGTTGAAAATTCAGCAAGCTATGGTTATTTCAATAGTACATGCACCATAGACATTCATGTTATGAGTGGGGCGTGCTACCCTGTAGCAAGATGGCCGCCATGTGGCGCGGGTGAGTCATCTATAGCCTATAATGTCTATGTGGCAAAAGACCACCAAGAGAGGAGCTACTGTACGACCCACACCTTGAGACAAAGTGTGATTTATCAGTACTTAACCCTTTCACTACCACACTACCAAAGGGTTAACCCTTTCCCTGCGACAATACAGAAGGTTAACCCCTTTCACTACCACACTACAGACGGTTAACCGTCTGTCTGTCGTGTGGTAGTGAAAGGGTTAACGTTTTTTCTCTGTTTTGGTCTGATGCGTGGGTTGGAGCTGAGGGGTGCTGCTGCTGGCCACCGCACCCCACGGGGGGTGTTCAGACTACGGGCTGCAAAGCTACAGAGCGGCCCAGCGTGACCGTGAAGGTACAAGACTCTGTGTTGTTGTGATTGGTTGACGCCTCGCCGTGTCGTTCCAACGTGAGAAACAATTGAGCTCATCTAAAAACCTCACTTTGAAACGTCTTTTGTTACTCGATTTTAGGGTGGTTTTAGGGGAAAGACAAGTCTGTCTCTGTCTCTCTGACTGTAATATCTCTCTCACACTCAACTGTTCTGTCTGACTATAATATCTCTCTCTCTCTGACTGTGTAATATCTCTCTCTCTCTCACTGTGTAATATATCTCCCTCACTCAACTGTTCTGTCTGACTATACTCTCTCTGACTGTATAATATCTCTCTCTTTCTCTCTCCGTCTACCTTTCTGTCTGACTATAATCTCTCACACTCAACTTGCTTTGGAATTGAGATGGAGAGATTTGTAAATTTACAGAATTTAAGACAAACTAAATATAAAAATATAAACACCTCTGATGTCATATAAACTGTTAACACCTATTGTCATAAACGCCTAGTATGTCATATAAACACATCTGATGTCATATAAACACCTATTATGTCATATAAACACAGCTCATATCATAAACACTGCTGATGTCATATAAACACAGCTGATATCATAAACACCTATATACACTTCTGATGTCATATAAATACCTCTAATAAAAACAGACCTATTTCTTGACACCCATGTATTTAGAAAAAATACAATAGGTTTTAGAATAGCTTTCTGGGATAACATAAAATGTAACCACATATAGGACGATGCAATCTTTCAAGTAAAAATTTTAATAAATGAAGTTAAACCATTTTCAAGCAACACTAATACAAATATTATTGTAATTGTGTGATGATATTCTGCATTATTGTAATTGTAATATGTAATTTAATGTTTTTATCAAATTGCACCGGGGCTTTTTTTGGAGTGTATGTGCATGTTTCATATTTTGAACAATATTTAACTTGGAATTTCTTCTGGGGTGAATAAGGAATTGAATTGTCTTGTGTAAATTTCATAAATGTATTAATTCATTAATACCTAGTTAATGTAAGATATTTGCTGATGACTAACATAGCATGTCCTCATGTTCAATACATTTTGAAGAAATTAGTGTGTTAAAGGTGGTTGTTTATATGATAGACCTAACACTAAATACTGCGTGTGTATGTGTTTTACTGTATCCTGTATCTCTACTGAGATATGAGAAAAATGCTTGTTGCTCAATTACACAGTGCAATACAAGATCTTTTTTGTTGAATGAACTAAATAAACCGTACCCCTCTTGTACTCTATATTCTCAATTGTGTATCACATGGACTATGTTTTCACTACCCTACTTTTAAGATAATCCTTCTAATCTGTTCATTACTATTTAAAAATGTTAAAGGAACACGCCAACTTTTTGGGAAATTAGCTTATTTGCCATCTACCCTGGATTTATACAAGCAGATACATACCCTTTTCTTCTCTGTGCATGCATTAGGCTTAAAGGAAAACTCCAACATTTTGGGAAATTTGCTTATTCTATCTACCCTGGAGTTAGACAAGAAGATACATAGCTTTTTCTTCTCTGTGCATGCAGTAGGAGTAGGAAGACGTTGGGAACTAGGCTAATGGAGGAACCTACTTCCAGTGACTGACGCTAAGCTAGGCTAACGGTGCGTGTCTTCCTACTCCTACTGCATGCACAGAGAAGAAAAAAGGTATGTATCTTCTTGTCTAACTCCAGGGTAGATGCCAAAATTAATAAGCTAATTTCCCAAAATGTTGGAGTTTTCCTTTAAGGAACAGCCGCACCGTTAGCCTAGCTTAGCATCATTCACTGGAAGTAGGTTTGCCAGTGTAGCCTAGTTCCCAACAGTCACGAAATACACTCCAAATATAACTCCAAAACGTTCCTGTAAACCGAACCACTGCTGCCTGGGTGGCGCCAGTGGGTGCAGTGATTGCATCACCCCAAAAGCCCTGTTTTTTTTTTTTTTTTACTGGGCTTTTGAGGTGATGAAATCACTGCACCCACTGGCGCCGCCCAGGCAGCAGTGGTTCGGCAAAAGATAGTTCAGAGTATATATCTGCTTAGAAAACGAAAACGTCAAATAATTTTTTTCTTTCTGGTAAATACGGTCACAACATGTTTACAGGAAAGCCTTTGGAAGCCTTCTTAGCGTTCAGGTGGAGACAGTTTGACTATTGGAACCATAGCTGCATTAAGTTTTCTTGCTGCCTAGGTCTTGTTTTTAGCATGTTTTTCAAATGTAATGTTTTGGCAAAAGCAGGCCCATTGAGAGCGCTTGTATTGGGTTGACTGTAGTCACAATTCACAGAACTCTACGACCGATTTCTCCAAACCTCTGCAAATCACACCGAAACTATCTGGAATGGATAGATATATCATGATTAAAGAGGTTTATTTGTCACATACATACCAGGGCATACAGTGAAATGCGGGTGGTCATGCCCGCTTTGATTGTGCAATAATACTAAATAATAAAATAGACATAATAAAGCGGCTGGGTGGCGCAGCGGCCAACGCGTCAATGGGTGGTAATCTGGTCGTTGTAAACAGCGACTCCTACAGGTCGGTCAGGGCACCTGCACTGTTTGTGTTTGAATAGAGATCCGCACGCCAAATAGCTCCCGTTTAAAGGATTTGAAATTACTGCTGTGATGCCCCTTTACCAGTTTAACAGACAGAGTAGGGTGCCCATCGCCACATAACCATGCCAGCATAAATCTGAAAGAGTTGGATCCATCTTTATAAGTCTAGAGATGGTAATGTATGCTCTGTGTAATATATGTTCTTACACATCTGGACAGTGATGTCGAGTGTTTACCCTGCATCTTACACATCTGGAGAGTGATGTTGAGTGAGAGACCCAGTTCTTGCTCCAACAACCATACTGTAGATTGCAACGACCAGCGGTGGCCTCATTACATCATTAGAATGTTATACCGGTGTCTGTGATCGTACACCTTAGAAGGGTTCTCCAGAGTCAGACAAGATGATGGATACCAATATCCTCTCTCTGTGCATTCAGTAGAAAGCTATCCGGCTGCAAGCTAGCCTAGCTTAGCACAAATGAATGGAAGCGGATACAGACAATAGCCTAGCTTAGAAGTAAACTACAGGAGAGGTGTTTTGGCCAGCTAGGATAATGGTTAATATCCACTTCCATTAAATTGTATCCCATTGAGTTAAGTCTTGTTTTGTAAGTGGAGCCCAAAACCTCACTGCCATAGAGTGCAATTGGTTCAAGAACACATTCAATACATTTTAAATAAATGTGAATTGGTGTTTCTTTTTGTATACTTTTTATGGCATAGAAAGCCCAGTGTGCATTCCCTCAGCTCATGGACTGCTTTATTAAAATGTCCAGTTGAACTTAGTTTTAATGTGTGTGCACTGCAGTACTCATTTCAGTACAGTCATTTAATTTCCTGATTGTGGAGACTTACACCAGGGACAGAGGACTTTTCTCGTATAGTAGCCAATTCATTAATGTAGATATTGAAGAGTGCAGGGCTGAAAAACACCCCACCATTGGGTAAAAAAATCAGTAATTTCTTTTGGTAAGTTCAGAAGTCTGTCATTCACACAGATGTAATTATTACGGTAAAATGTGTCCCTTTGGTCAAAAGTGTACATTTGTAGAGTTTTAGTGTCAGTTGCGGTTTATTGTTCTTTGAGCCAGAGTACGAGAGTTTCAGGGTCTCAGTAAAGGAAGCTTACATCATCATAATTATTGGTCTTGTTTTTTCCCTAATAATTTTACAATCTGTAACAAACCAGCTGTCATTTGTTGCAGTTTTTGGTTTCTTGGTAAATTTCAGTTGTGCCTCCTTTGCCGTTTGTCTGAATATATTGTTAATATTGTTTAACAATTGAAATGGGTCACGTATGCTCATCATCGTTTGGGTTGCCGCTTCAGATCAACAAGCTGCTGATTACTTGATGGTGTCACAATGGGGATGAATTTGCTTTGATAAATCAATTAGCTGTGCTTCTTGAAGCCAGGAACACTGCTTAATGTACTGCCCAGTTTGTAAATGTTTTTTACTCTTAGGTGTGCAAGCATGGAAGGAGATAATACATTTAAAATGTTGTGTGAACTACACCCACCAAAACACAGTGTTCAATACAAGGGAAGAAAGAGTGCTGGGAAAAAAGAACAAAAAAATTATTAGATTTAGACTGGTTTCTTTGCAAAATAATGTATGTCCCCTTTAACACTTTCAGTGCCGGCTGGTGAACATGGTAAAACCCTGTTAACACTTTGGATGCCAGCCACGCATTTTGTCGTTAGTTCATGCCGACCGCTGAGTGCCCGCCAACGACATATATCGTTTGTTTGCCGTATTTTTTTTTATATGGGCGATTTGAATTCATATTTCATCAATCGAGCCTTGGGTTAGTGCTGCAGAGTCTCTCTGAGCTCAATTGGGAAGATACCGCCCCCTATCGTCTCTCCCTGTGGTACTGCACCCCATTAGTTTAGACCGATGCAGGGGGAGTGGTCAGTTTCCTCATTTTATTTTTCCCTTAAGGCATCTGAAGAATCGATTGTGGTCACCGGCCCGGAAAACGTGTGGATTATGTATTTACAGGACTCAACACTGTAATCAATAAGCGTGATCGATATTTGGAATGGCGATCAGGAATTGGAATAATCTTTTTGATCTCAGGTAAGGAATCTATTTGACCAGTCTTAGGATAATCAGACCTGTTTTCACGGAGATATAAGCTTTTTCCCTATGCGTGTGTGTGTCTGTGATCGCTGATGAGGAAATGAGAATCAATTTTTCAGCCCGCCTCTATAGCGTGCATAAGTACACATATACTATCGATAATCTAGCGTTTATTTGAAAATGATTCATAAATAGGCCGAAAATGACAACGTTTTTGTGTATTCTAGAATATTCCAGTAAATGCCTTTTATCACGGAATCTTTATATTTTCCTTGAAAACGAGGGCTTTTCAAAATGCTATAAAACGAAAATGAACCGATAAAAAAACAATCCGTTTCGACAATGTTGACTGCAAACAAGTAATTGATAAACGACGGGCAGATTAGACACATAGCCATAATTTAAGAGATAGAATATGTGTTCACAACGCTATCATTGGGTGCTGGATTTCAACAGGGTTTTCAATGTTAAATGGCTGGCACTGAAAGTGTTAAATGCCACCACTGACTTCAATGATAGCGTTGTGAACGCATATTCTCTCTCTCTTAAATTATGGCTATGTGTCTAATCTGCCTAATTCTCTCATTTCCTCATCAGCGATCACAGACACACATAGGGAAAAAGCTTATATCTCCGTGAAAACAGGTCTGATTATCCTAAGACTGGTAAAATAGATTCCTTACCTGAGATCAGATGTTATCCAAAAAGATTATTCCAATTCCTGATCGCCATTCCAAATATCGATCACGCTTATTGATTACAGTGTTGAGTCCTGTAAATACATAATCCACGCGTTTTCCCGGCCGGTGAGCACAATCGATCCTTCAGATGCCTTGAGGGAAAAATAAAATGAGGAAACTGACCACCCCCCCCTTCAGCAGTGTAATGTAATGGGGTGCAGTTACACAGGGAGAGACGATAGGGGGCGGTATCTTCCAAATTGAGCTCAGAGAGACTCTGCAGCACTAACCCGAGGCTCGATTGATGAAATATGAATTAAAAATCGCCAATAAAAGAAAATACGGCAAACAAACAATATATGAACCAACGACTTATAGCTGCAGCACTAACCCGAGGCTCGATTGATGAAATATGAATTCAAATCGCCAATAAAAGAAAATGCGGCAAACAAACAATATATGAACTAACGACTTATAGCGTTGGTGGCATCCAAAGTGTTAATATTGGGAAAATTCTCCTGACACGGAATCCCAGTGCCATCCTGCAATCGGCCCCCTTTTATATACTAAAGTCTGATGTGCATGTTCTGTTCTGGGATTTCAAACATGCTAAGAAAACACATAATGAGTAATAATAACATTATACGTTGATTCGTCATGCTTTTTTTCTTTATTTATTTGTACTATAATACATTGCATTGTGTGCCAGAGTTTCAAGATGACCTGTACACAGGTGATAAGAGAAAAGAAAAAAAATAATCAAATAAATCAATGTAGAACAAAGACTGAGTCAAAAAACAAAAACGACAACAAAAACTATACATGTACTTTTCATGTCAATGTTTTCAGTACACATTATAGCAGTCATGTAAGATAATAAAGTGTGTATAGTGCATTAAAGAAGAACCCACGTAGTGCAGTGAAAGTACGCAACATGGTCTCATCAGAAAACATAAATAAAGTCCTAATAAATGAAAAAAGGTACATAATGTATGTTATAGCCATAAATTATATATTTACGTATTGTACTGTATCAGCAAAGGTCCACTGATAATTGCAGTCGCCGAGTGCTCTCACCACTACCCTGATGTAAACGGGGGGACCCTGATGTAAACAAGACGAAAGTCTTTCTCTGGTCTGCATCCCCTTAACAATTGTATGTATTGAGCTGTACTGTACTGTACCCATTCTGCAATCTGTTAATAAAGTTTTCAATCAATCAATCAAACTATCTAAATTATGATCATATTTTAAGTTAAGGTTTGTTTTAACATTCCCTTAACACTTTGGCTGCCATGGGTTAAATTCATTATCAACCGTAGGTTGCCGGCTCTATTTGTCTATAGAGAAAGTCCCCTTCTTTGCAGGGCTATAACTTTTTAAATTCTATTGCTACATTGCCATTATTAGGGCCCATTCAAAGTCCTATAATATGTATTGTTCATTGTGTAGCAACGTTAAACTTTTTCATTCACATATTCATAGTAAAGTATGGTCTAATGTATAAGTATGTTTTCATCTCTTTCTGCAGCTTTCTCCAGAACGTGATCTATAGCCCCAAATACATTATATTGATGATGCAATACAGTTTTATGGCAATCAGCGCGATATAAAAAATTCCAACTAGACGTACTTCTAGAAGTTACTACACGTCATCTGATGTTGACCGGATGGGCTAGGGGGCGTTTATAATTCCGTGGGCAGCGTTATACCAATCATCTAATGTGGGTCAAATGTTGATAATAGCAGTTAGTATCGAAGACGGTAACTTTACACGCTAAAACTCACCCCAGTCTCCGCGCGCCGTTGGGCGATCATCGTTGAGTAGAAATTCTACCATTATGGGATGTCGATTTACCCGGTCCATCTCCAGCTTGTATAATGGTATATACGTCCAAATCATGTTGTTTATCGAGTTATTGGCAATCGATCGCTATGTAGTGTGTCGAGATCGAGTCCCGGGACCTATTAGCGAGTGCCCGGAAGTAATACGGCCGTCCAGCACAACCTCTACGGCACTTCCTGTTAAGCGATTGCACCGATCGGCCACCAGATGGCGCTCCTGAACCGCCAGAGAGCTCAGTGGGTCCTCCTGGTGGATCTCAGGCCAGCGGAGGGGGAATATGAATCCGATCCCAGATTTTTGAAATATTGATATTAAAGACGCTGTAAGGCGTCTTCGGCAACTTGAGCATGGCCGGGAATGACGTGTTTAGGCGTTTTCCGGCAGCCAAAGTGTTAACAGTCATGGTTAAGACATAAAGGTTAGGTGTTCTACCCAGCAGGGGAACGTTTCTGAAAACGTAAAATGTTTAATTTTTTTTTTAATAATTATATGTAATATGTACATGTTACATGTTCAATACAATATGTAAATATATGACTTATGGTTAGAACATAACTTTTTTTCCTGTGGTCGATTAGTACTTTATTTACATATTTTAAGCGAGATCGAGCTGAACAATGTGTACATTAACATGCAACGTTAATATTCTGATGATATTCCAGACACTCGAGTTTGCAAAACGGAAAATCCCATTTATAATATCCACAATGAGCTCATACGCCAGCTGTAAGAAACCCGAACATGATGTCGCTGGGATATTGCCAATATTAGCCAGGATACTGTGGCGTGTAAACACCTCTTTACATGAGCTCTGTTTTCATAGCGTCATTAACCCTTTCACTACGACACGACAAAGGGTTAATCCTTTCACAACCACGCTACAGAAGGTTAACCCTTTCAAAACCACACTACAGAAGGTTAACCCTTTCACAACCACACTACAGAAGGTTAACCCTTTCACTACCAGACGGTTAACCGTGTGGTAGTGAAAGGTTAACCTTCTGTAGTGTGGTAGTGAAAGGGTTAACACCTTATCCTGTCCCGAGACCTCTCTGGGATTATTGGCTAATATCCAGAATTATTAAAGTGCATGTAAACGCCAGCCAATATTAACACTATGGACCAGGTACATAAAGATGATGGCCTCCTGGACTCCTGCCTTCCCCTGTGTCGTCGCTATGGAAACACCACGTTAGTAAGTAAATATTAATGGGGGTTTTGCCATCTTTAGCGATTACAATGGCTGTTTTTAATAAATGAAGGCCCTAGTGTATTCCCTGTCCGCTACTGTAGCTATTAGTAAACACTGCAACAGGAAATCAACTTGGGCCCGTTTTGAATGTTTATGCAAAGATCACATTCCTCAACTGATTCTACACTCTGAAGTGACTGAAGTGAAGAAATACTGTAATCATTTGGCAATTTTCAAACATAATTTCACTACAGCCCTCGTTGATTTCAATGAGAATGAACAAGCCATTTATTCCACTGTCATGCACTGGCAATATGTGTTCCGTTTACATATTTACACTGCGCAGACGGGTGTGGAAGAAAGTAACAAGATTAAACGAGGAAGGCACCGTCTTTATGCACTCCATACGTAATACCCCGGAACATTTTCCAGCCAGGTTCGATCAAACGAATAGGCCACGATGGTTTCGAATAGGCCACGATGGTTTCGAATAGGCCACGATAGGTTTGATCAAACAAAGGGAACCGACAGTGGGTACATAGAACAAAGGGACAATGGCTACATTTATACTCAAATCCTATGTGACTCAGGTTCGGACTTTTCGAAGTTTATTTGTATAGTGCCTCGATCACAGTTCCCTGTTCCCGAACATTTCAACCTAGACGTGGAAGATTCCTCGTCTCTGGGTCACATAGGGCTTAAAATAAGACCCCCCCCCCCAGTTTGAAAATCAAGCCGAGGCGTGATGAAGAAGCACCTAGAAGAAATCTACACCTTCCCAGTTTAATAAGAGTCAGCCACTCTAACCCTTTCACTACTGCACTACCAAAGAGTTAACCCTTTCACTGGGACAATACAGAAGGTTAACCCTTTCACTGCCACACGACAAAGGGTTAACCCTTTCACAACCACACTACAGAAGGTTAACCTTTCACTACCACACTACAGTAGTGTGGTAGTGAAAGGTTAACCTTCTGTAGTGTGGTAGTGAAAAGTTAACCTTCTGTAGTGTGGTAGTGAAAGGGTTAAGGTGAGTTTACAAACAGTCTTATATAGTAGAACCAAATGGACTTTTCAATTCACCAATCTCAAACCCGCCCTCTTTTCTTGATCCTCCAATCACAACGGCAGAGGATCAAGCACAAAAAAGGGCGGGGTTTGAGATAGGTCGATTACCACTTGGCCATAGTCTGCAATATATTTTCAAATGTCGCCTCTCTGGTCAGTGAACGTACATCCAAGGGCCTTTTTGTCAATTAAAATCTGTACCTTGATTTCATCCTTTAGAGTACTTTAAATGTTTTTATAAAACAGAAATGAGATCATATATATTATTAGGATCAATCCACTAGCAAATAGCCTACTGGATATTAGTTTATGCCATTGACCATTAACACAAAAATGTAACACAAATGTAAATGTGTCACTTTTATATCAAGACCACTCGTCTGAGTCACTTTGACTTCGATGTCATCCGGAGTACAGGTTGTGTGAGGCTTGATGAACACAGGCCCTGGTCTCTGTGAGGACGGGGCCCTGGTCTCTGTGAGGACGGGGCCCTGGTCTCTGAGGACGGGGCCCTGGTCTCTGAGGACGGGGCCCTGGTCTCTGTGAGGACGGGGCCAGCTGAATACAGGCCCTGGTCTCTGTGAGGACGGGGCCCTGGTCTCTGTGAGGACGGGGCCAGCTGAATACAGGCCCTGGTCTCTGTGAGGACGGGGCCCTGGTCTCTGTGAGGACGGGGCCAGCTGAATACAGGCCCTGGTCTCTGTGAGGACGGGGCCCTGGTCTCTGTGAGGACGGGGCCAGCTGAATACAGGCCCTGGTCTCTGTGAGGACGGGGCCCTGGTCTCTGTGAGGACGGGGCCCTGGTCTCTGTGAGGACGGGGCCCTGGTCTCTGTGAGGACGGGGCCCTGGTCTCTGTGAGGACGGGGCCCTGGTCTCTGTGAGGACGGGGCCCTGGTCTCTGTGAGGACGGGGCCCTGGTCTCTGTGAGGACGGGGCCCTGGTCTCTGTGAGGACGGGGCCAGCTGAATACAGGCCCTGGTCTCTGTGAGGACGGGGCCCTGGTCTCTGTGAGGACGGGGCCCTGGTCTCTGTGAGGACGGGGCCCTGGTCTCTGTGAGGACGGGGCCAGCTGAATACAGGCCCTGGTCTCTGAGGACGGGGCCAGATAATGGTGGACATTGACCGTTCATCGTCTCACATCGTGGTACGTATATGTTCAAAGTAAAAGCAAAGCGAAAGATAACTTTCACGGGACTGTCTTTTTAGTAAACTCACCTTTGGCTGACATTTTTTATATTTATTTATATATTCTTGTGCAATACATGTCATACAAATACAGGCATATACTGAATGAGAGAAAAAATTATATATATATTTTTTTTTTGTGATTTCTCATTGTTGGAAAAATAGACTTTTGTTTTCACTGTTCTCCCTGCTTGACCCCAGGGTCTCCTGGTTTATACTAAAAACTACAGCACCACAAGTTCCATGTTTTCAAGCCTCAGGAAATTAAAATTACCATGATTATTTTAAAACAGTAAATTAAATTAAATGATTTTCAGAACCAAAATTGAAGAGGCAAATCTCACTAAGGGACCGAGGTCCAATAAAACACTAATTTCTTTCTTTGTAGTGTTTTTTGGGGACCCACAGGAAACAGACACCTATTAGTTCATTCTACTAGAATATTTATAGTTTTACAATCCGATCAGTTGTACCTGGAACTATGCGGAGTAGAGTGGATTCTGTGCGGGCCTCGTCCCAATCCAGAGTCTGAATGAATGCTGCTTTAAAACACTGAATTCTTGCTTTGGAAGATTAAGGCAAGTCGGTCATAAAAAAAAAAAAAAAAAAAAGATAGAATAAAATATACATAATATCTATAATATTCAAGCTTAGTTAGTAGATTAGGCAATATATTTCTATTTTTCTTAAATGTTGTATGTCGTGTTTGTGTGTTTCTCTCCATTTGGTAAGAAATCAAGCATATACTGTACATTATCACAGTAGAGAAACACCTTAACTTCTCACCTGGATACCTCAGAGGTGAGTGTGTGTGTGTGTGTGTGTGTGTGTGTGTGTGTGTGTGTGTGTGTGTGTGTGTGTGTGTGTGTGTGTGTGTGTGTGTGTGTGTGTGTGTGTGTGTGTGTGTGTGTGTGTGTGTGTGTGTGTGTGTGTGTGTGTGTGTGTGTGTGTGTGTGTGTGTGTGTGTGTGTGTGTGTGTGTGTGTGTGTGTGTGTGTGTGTGTGTGTGTGTGTGTGTGTGTGTGTGTGTGTGTGTATGTGTGCACATGCGTGTATGCGTGTGTGGGCTCCTGCAGTCTGTGAGTTGTCCACTCTTGTCTGTAGCCTTAGTTCCCCTGAGATCCCTGTTGGTATAGAAAAGAAAGTAAAGAGAATTATAGATGTATCCAGAGGGTTTCAAAAACAATGGAGGCCGTGGACCACGTACAATCCAATGTCAAACAAACAATGTCGCCGCAAAACTTTTATAACAGTGTTTGGTCATACTCATAGACGCCTACGTAATAGAGCAGACGATGCACGTGCTCTAGGACTATTGAACTTGGGGGAGCAAACTTGTCTCTTTGCTCCATCACTTTTTGATCATATGATATACCCCCCCCCAATATATAAATATTATCTAACCATAACTACGTAATTTCAATCAAATTAATAATACGCAATGACACTTAATAGCAAGTTTTTAAGTTTCCAAAGATTGCGACACCCCCCTGCCCGATATGGTTTGATCCAGTCCCGCAGACAGAGTGGAGCCCGGCCGGCTCACACTCCAGTCTGCACAGCGCGCCGCTGCCTGCAGCCTCCACTCCAGGTGTAACAGTAAGCTGGTACACAGGCAGGCAGCGTGATTCGTGAACACTAGTTTAGGCACAACGCACAAGTTACAACAACAGCAGGATTTTCCACTAAGTAAGTTCAGTTGTTCAAACAAACTATTATGTTAGACATGATGTCTTTACTGTCGAGTGGTAGAACATCTACCACGCAATACAATAAAAGTGTTTCACGGTCCGAAATGCCATCTGGTCATACCGTAAGTCCGTAACTAATAAATAATAATAATATAACGTTACGTTGGCGTTAGCCGCTAGCTAACGTTGTCATATTATCTAGAATAATAATAATCTCTGTTCTCTGTTCTCCTCCATCTCTGTTCTCTGTTCAGTGTGTGAATTATGTTAATCCCACAATTACTCAACTGCACTCAATATTTAAATACCAATGCTAGTCTAAATAAATGTAGACAGACAATGTACGCATTAAAAATATAATAATAATAATAATAATAATAATAATAATAATAATAATAATAATAATAATAATAATAATAATAATAATAATAATAATAATAATGCAATAAAAGTCTGAAAATGAAGGGATTATGTCCATGAGTGTCAGTTTTAGAAATTAAGGCCTGCCTCTTATATAACAAGTCTCTCTAATAAAGGCCTGGTGCTCTTTGCAGCTGAGGTAAATAGAAGACCTATATTTGAGGATTTACGGTAAATCAAGATTTTCAATTATCTTAAGGTACAATACCTGAAATGAAAATGTGTGTGTGTGTGTCCAGCCAACCAGGTACCATGGCAGAAAAAAGAAAAAATGCAGACATCAGAGCATTTTTCAGTACACCAAAACGCAAAGTAAGAACCCTAGTAGCCTAATAGCTCAAAGACTTAAAGGGCGGGCTCCACAAATAATGGATTGCACGGTGTTAATTGCACCCTTACTTACAATTCATTATGAATTGTAAGTGGGGGACCCTGATGTAAACAAGACAAAAGTCTTTCTCTGGTCTGCATTCCCTTAACAATTGTGTGTATTGAGCCGTACTATATTGTACCCATTCTGCAATATGTTAATAAAATTTTTAATCAATCAATCAATAACAGATTGCAGAATGGGTACAGTACAGTACGGCTCAATACACACAATTGTTAAGGGGATGCAGACCAGAGAAAGACTTTCGTCTTGTTTACATCAGGGTCCCCCATTTTCAATTCATAATGAATTGTAAGTAAGGGTGCAATAGAAATGTTTCATAATGATGTTCAGTGTATTCATAAGTGTATTGCTCTCCTTAATGTAGAATGATATGGTGACTGTACAGACTCAGGAAGGAGAGAAAGAGACCCAAGAGTCACAGGTAATGGAAATATCAGACAGCAGTGTAGGATAACATAACAAATTAAGACACAAATACTTGGATTATATATCCCCCCTGTTACAAAGGATCAGATTAAACCGAATATATATATTTATTTATTGATATATATTGCATAGTATTTGTATATCGTTTGATATCCCTTGTATATTCCTTGTACATATACACGGAATATCCCTTTAGCCCAGACCATAATATTTCATTCTCCTATTGGACAGCGGTCCACAGGCGCCAGAGCCGTGCCTCCAGAGTCAGGTTCAAAGTCACCGTCAAGACATGTCTGAACATGCCCGGCCTTGCCCAGGGCTACGAGACAGAAATGAGGCTGGCACTAGTTTGTTCACCGTGCATATAAATATGGCGCAGGTGAATACAGAAGCACTTAGTCTTACTTAGTCAGAAGTCAAGAGTTACCCAAAAAGTTGAAGCCTCACCCACGATACTCCGTGCGGTGAAGTATGGCCTGTTTGGCCCCAGAATAGAGCATTGAGACCGCGTGCGAATTAATAACTGAATTGTCAGAGTTTGGCGCTATACCGTCGAGTGCGACATATTTCTATTAAGTCAGTAATAGTCTATTGTGTATAGTGTATCGTGCGGCTAAAGTTCTACAGTGACCAGCATCACCAACGCTTCCTCGTATTAGCTAGAGTTCTTATCCAGGCTGGGCTGCTTTCATGGCGCTTTCACCCGAGGAGACCTAGACGAGAACCGTGTGGACATGTACACTGGATTAATCTACCCGACGACTACATAGCCCTTTGCGGCTGGATTATATTTGCTTTGGTCCTGTGATTTATGGAGCGGAGAATCGCCGACGCTTACACGTGTTGGATTTACCCCGCGAGGAGCCAAGTCGAGTCGGCGCCTCAGAGAGCCTGAGGCCGGCTAGCTTTCTTCACTGTGGAGCTACAGTCTACAGAGAACAGCTGTATTCGTCTGTGGATCAAGAGGCTATTGCACCGTCTCCTGTACTTGGAGTCTCCTTAGTCATCGTTGACCAGACTCTCTACTACCGACAGATCCTCTACCCCTGCTGGCTTACAACCAGGGGGACCCTTCCAGTATCTCCCGCTATATATTACTAGTGTACCATAGATATAATTCCCTAAGATTCAGGTTGTATAATTACCTCCTGCGTAACCAGAGAATGGACATTCATTGTTGATTTGCCTACGCACATTCCTTTGCCTTACAAGTGCATTCAAAGTATAATAGAGAAGTATTATGTACCTTTTGCTGCAATAAATACTTAAAGACAACTTTGTGTAGAACCGGTTCATTGTGGGAAGTGTTCATTATATTTAGATATCATGTACTGTATGGCCAGTAATTAAAGTACATAAAGCGGTAGTGGTTTAATGATACCATACTTATCAATACAGTCAGGGAATTGTACCCCTCAGTTACACCCCCCCTCTCTCCCTTTCTTTACAGATTAGCATAAAGATTGTGTATTCAAACCGGTTCAGTGTATTCATAAGTGTATTGCTCTCCTTAATGTAGAATGATATGGTGACTGTGCAGACCCGGGATGGAGGCAGAGAAGGAGAGAAAGAGACCCAAGAGTCACAGGTAATGGAAATATCAGACAGCAGTGTAGGATAACATAACAGATTAAGACACAAATACTTGGATTATATATTTTTTCTCTCTCTTATTAAAAACTTGGCCTATTTGAAAGGAGATTGATTTAATAAAAATAAAAGAGCGAAAAATCAATATACAGTATATATACAGTATATATATATATATATATATAAATATATTATTATTATTATAGTAATTGGCTATCATACTGCAATATAAACTGAGTTTTATAGTGAAAAGAGCACCTTTATTGGTCAAGATTTAAGGCTCTATATTGCAGGAAATTGCACGTACAGGTTCATTAAATGAAAAAAAAATCTGCTATGGAGGGGGTCGTGCCGGACCCCCTCCAAACCACCCCTTGTCTGTCACAATTTTTTTTTTTTTAATTAAAAAGAGGCACAAACAAAAAAAAAAAAAAAAAGCACCCCCACTTTCAACTATAACTAGGCGGCCATGGTCATACTCCCAGATGAACACAAGTTCATAATTTTATCAGTTTTATAATTTTCTACTGATTTTTTTTTATTCATTGAACAAGCCAATGTATTAAAGGCTTTTTAACCTGACAAACGAAGAGAGCATTGTACTCGTTTCTCTTACGAAAGAAAATATATAAAATAAAGATTTTTAATCACAGAATTCCAAAACGCAATTTCCACACATTGGTAAAATCATCCCGCAGGCCGCACTGGACCACCGAGCGGGCCGGATACATGTTCGACACCGCTCATGAAAGAAAGTACGGTTGAACGATACGGACAAAATAAAGGCATTTAGCTTCATTCGTTTTTGCAGATATTACACTTGTTAAGATTTTAACACCTGTTCATACGTTTTACAGTGGGAATACATGTACCTGCTACGTCAGTGTAACACTATGGCATAACGGTCTCCTATTGGCTCCCCACCCAGTGATGACACCATGATCAAACATTCCATGGCAGCCATCTTAACACTATGATCGCCGCGGACGAGTTTTCACGTCATTCCGAGCCATGCTCATTCTGCCGAAGACGCCGTAACTCGTCTTTGATGTCAATATTTCAAAAATCTGTCATATTTCCTTTCCGGAGCCCTGAGACACAGTGCAAAGCTCCACTCAACTCTATAGCGGTTCAAGAGCGCCATCTGGTGGCCGATCGGCAGATCGCCAGCCGGAAATTAACCTTTGAACCGGTAGTGCTCATCCATATGTGGTCCGGGTTCTCGCTATCGTTAGAGAGACTCCGTATTGACACAGTGAACATCGATCGGTGCAAATAACTCGAAAAAACAACATGATTTGGACGTATATACTATTATACAACCTGGAAATGGATCGGCATTTCTCCATCCCATAATAGGAAAAATTCTGTTCCACGCTAATCTGCCAGCGGCGCGAGGAAGCCACGGTAAGATTCAGCGTTATTTTCTAACGTCTTCTATACTAACTGATCTGATGAACATATGACCCACTCTGGATGAATCATCTAACGCTGCCCACGGAATTATAAACAATCCCCCGCCCATCCGGTCATAATCAGATGATGCGTAGAAACTTCTAGAACCACGTCCAGTTGAAACTTTTTATCTCGCACAGATTCCTACCAAACTGTATTTGATCATCAATATAATGCATTTAGGGCTATAAATCACGTTCTGAAGAAAGCATACTTATACTTTAGACCATATTTTAGTATGAATATGTGAATGAAAAAGTTTAACGTTGCTACACCCTGAACAATACATATAGGACATTGAATGGGCCATAATAATGGCAATTTAGCAATAGAATTTAAAAAGTTATAGCCCTGCAAAGAAGGGGAACTTCTCCATAGACAAATAGAGCTGGCGAGGGATGGTAAATTATGAATTTAACCCATGGCGATTAAAGTGTTAAAAGGCCCAATCCAGGGCGGTTAGGTGGCCGAGCCGAGATTGCGTTCGTCACCAACCCCGGAGCTGTGAGCTGGATTCGCCTGTTCGAATCCAGCTCACAGCTCCGGGGTTGTCACCAGCTTGGCTGGCCGTCTGCACTAATACAATTGGCTGTATTAGAGGGTGGGAGAAGCTGGCGGGGTGGGGTCCGGGTCGTTGTAAACAGCGACTCCTACAGTTCGGTCGGGGCGCCTGCTAAGCGCGGATAGGACTCGAGGGGGATAGTGTGATCCTCCCACACGCTACGCCCTCTCGATGAGAATCCGCGCTGCCAGGTGAAAAGAAGCGGTGATTGGCTGGACGTGTGTCGGAGGAAGCACGTGGTAGCCTCCACTCTCCCAGATGATCTGACTGTGGGGGGTAAGTGCGCAGCGACCAGGAAGGGACTGGGAATTGGCATACGACTAACATTGGGATGGGAGAAAATCGGAGGAAAATGGAGGGGGGAAAAGACCAAAAAAAAAAAAAAAAAGGCCCAATCCAGGTTTCTTCTGACCATATCAATGTGGATTTACATACGTTTTTGAGGAGTTCAATATGGAGAAGGACAATAAGCGGTTAGAAACTATCTTATCTCATTGTAAATGGAAATATAGTTCTGTTTACAATTTTTACATACATTACCAACATAAACAAACATTTTACAGCCACAAGAAACGGCAAATACAATTAAGAATTCATATTAATGTGTTGTCTATAGTGTTAGTTATCAAGAGCTCAACTAAAGAATGAAACATTTCTCCATTCCCATTTTTGCGAGTAGAGCTCCCCGTTTGTTTAGATTGGGATCACTGATTGGGCCTTTAACACTTTCGCGGCCAACCACGTATATATACGTTATTGGGCGCCAGTGGTTAACGGCCAAAAATGTATATATATATACACACACGTTTTTGGATCGTTTTCCCTTTTTTCCCGATTTTAATATCCTATTCAATGTCAGGGACCTGTATGTTGCCGTTAAAAGGCATACTGGGACTCCGAAGGTGCAGTACCGGCCAGATCCTGCTAGTAGGCAGTATCGAGAGTGCAGTAAACCCTGTTCCAGACCGGGTGCTACGTTTAAACCGGTCCGGACGGACATAGTAATGGGTAATGGGAAACCTAGGGCTTCACCCGATCGTATTGAATCATTTTCGGGACCCCTGATCCATATGTTGTGGTGGGTTATGTCGTGGACCAGATGGACATAGGATGGACCAAATGGCGATCAAATAATTGGAATATTCTTTTTGGAATACCCCCGACCACAGGTAAGGACAATCTGACGTCAATTTCAGCTTGATCGTGCAAGGTTATCATACCAATCCCCCTGATCGGTGTATGTTGTGGTAATAACGAATGACGTTACTGGCAATCAAATAATCAGAAAGTACCCCCCCCCCCCTTTCATGCATTCATGATGAAACATAATACCTATGATATAGATTTGATTTGAAAATAGTAGCGTGTCCAGGGACGAAACGCCAATGGTTTTAGTAGAATTCACGTTGCGCCCTGTAGCCAGCCTCCCAGGAATTAGCCCGGATCATTCAGAAATTATACTCATATTCACCACGGGATGACGCGTGAACGTATTCATGAAAAGATTTATTCTTTTTTGCATCTTGAACGGAAGATAATTACTGTGAAATGACCATGGTATTCTATCCATAGCTATAATATAAAATATAGATTTAGCTCTACAAACAACGTGACGCACAGTGAAACTATGTAATGGAAAGCTGGCCCAGCTATAGCTAGATGGGGAAATCGAATGGCCGCGAATGTGTTAAGGCGTAGCAGCTGACATCACCATTCATGAATGTTTGAATGGGAATGGACTGGGAATCAGTTCAAGTTGGGTGAGTGATGTCATTGTCTAGTCCTGTTTTTATTGGTTTTAAAAAGGGGCGATATTATGGAAAATGGCTTTCCTACTCTTTGTATGTTATTTAGGCACTGGGGGGACATTATGTGGGTTAAAAGTCATAAGACTAACAAGCCTAAGCAAGCTGTTCCTAATTACTGCAGTCTGTGATGTCACAGGGAGGGACACATGCAATAAATGTACTTTAATTCAGTTTTTTTCTTTTAGACTTTAACTCTCGGGTGTGGGTTAGCCAGGCAGGGAAGAGGATAACTGATTCGTGCTACACCCACCAAAAACAGCCTGTTTAATACAAGAGAAGAAATGTATTATTACACTTTGATCTTGACTAGTTTCTTTGGGAAAAAAAGTTTAAACCATAACCAAAATGTTCCACAGATTTCAATTGTTGAAAATATACAAAATACGTCACCTTTAATGTATACTATATATATATGTGTGTGTGTGTGTGTGTGTGTGTGTGTGTGCAGGGACCGAAACTAGAGAGCGCCGCCCGCCATTTGCGGGCAGTTTTTACGTTTGGCGCCTCCCACTTAGAGGACTGACCGCCGTGTGGCGGCCAATCAAATGGTCATGTGAAAACCGAAAATCATGATCCAATTCTGAGCGGAGTTCTCACTCGCTGTCTGAGCGCATTGCTGCTCCTAAACCTCCCCTACCTGTTTCTGTATGCTGCATGTAAACACACAGTCACCGTGACTGATATTAGTCTACTCTAGTCAGAGAGACCTCCGTGAGCTGATGTTAGCTACTGTTACAAAATGACCCAGTCAACTATTCACTTTTAGTTTAATACATGAGGCATTGTGTAACGTTATCCAGCTGGCTAGCTTCTGATAGCTCCCGACATAAACAACTGCAAGTGTCCAGTTACATCGCATGAGGGCTGCAGCGCTGCTGACTAGGGTCCAGGTGCAGGGTAGGAGAATCCTTACATGCTGGATGTAAGAGTTTAGGGTCCAGCTGTAGCGCCGGAGAATCCTTGCTGGAGCTGGAGGCCACTAGAGCAGCACTTCCCGATCCTCTCCTCAAAGCACCCCAGCCGTTCCATGTATTTGTTAAATTTCACCAGCAGCACACCTGATTCAACTTAACAAGCCCTTTATTAGTTGAATCAGGTGTGCTGGTGGTGGAATTGAACAAATACATGGAACGGCTGGGGTGCCTCGAGGAGAGGATTGGGAACCACTGCACTAGAGTATACACACAGACAGTGGAGCTGTTTGCAGACAGCGAGGTGGCGATGTCTCGCAGATAATACAACTACAAGTATGATTATATAATATATATATTTTATTAAAAAAAAAATTATATAAAATAATAATAAAAAAAAATGTATCAAAAAAAAGTTGGCAGGTAAGAAATCTGCTTGGTGGGTAGATTCTTCCCATCTACCCGCCACTGGCCGGTGAGTCAAAAAGTTAATTTCGCTCCCTGTGTGTGTGTGTGTATGTGTGTGTGTGTGTGTGTGTGTGTGTGTGTGTGTGTGTGTGTGTGTGTGTGTGTACGTACACATACAGAGCTGGTTCTCTTGCGTTTCCAGCAGTCAGGGTTGATCCTCTTCTGCTCGTCCGCCAGGGCCTTGGCCTCCAGGGTGTAAACCCTCCGCTCCTCTCCCCGCAGCGTCTTCCATCGCTCCCCAAGGAGCACACTGATCGCTCTGCAGAGCCACACCATACTATATAACACCATACTATATCATATAACACAGTACCATACTAAGCTTTTTTTGGCAATCGAAGCTTCGGGGCCGAGCTTCGATTTTAATTCGAAGCTTCGAAAAAAAATTAAAAAAAAATTAAAAAAAATATTTTTTTTTAATTTTTTTTTTTTAATTTTTTTTTTTTTTTTTTATCTTATGTTGTGGGACTTGTACAGCACTTTCGTAAACGTTGTTGTTTTTAAATGTGCTCTATAAATAAAGTGGGTTGGATTAATTAATTAAGTAGCCCCTTTCGTGACTGACGCATCCAACAAGGTTTCACTCGGCTGTGTGATTTAATTCAAGGTGGATCGCTGTTGTCGTTTGAACAACTTCAGATTTCATGGGAACTACCAATCCCCCAAATCAAGAATGTTTAAGATGAATGAAGTAAGATTTTGATTATTTGAAATATGGCCTGTGTAGACTAAACTATGCACAGAATTATGTCAGTCTACAAGGTCCGAATTCTACATGGTCCGGCAATGTAGACCTTGTAGACTCCACTACAGACCAATTATCAGTGAATGTTCATGCATTTTTAAGAAGGGCAACTTCCACAAAAAAACAAAGAACTCACCAAAACATCTCAGTAGCACCTTATCTAAATGTTATATTTCATATATGGAGATTCATATTTATTTATGTATTGCATGCATTTCTACATTTTATTTCCTATTTTGTTTATTCATCCCAGTATCTTTCTTTCTTATGTGTGGAATTCTACAAGGTGCGCGCACACACACACACACACACACCTACACACACACACACACACACTTACATTTAGTCATTTAGCTGACGCTTTTATCCAAAGCGACTTACAAGTTCTGTACGACAAGACAGCAAGAAGGGTACAACTCTATCAGCTGAGTAACAATGTTCATCAAAGTGTTGCGTGTTACAGTGTAGGTTAGTTTATTAGGACAAGTGCATGACAGTAAGGTTAGTCACGGTTAGATATTTTTTTTTTTTTTTTATCATTTCAGATAATGGTTGAAGAAGTGAGTCTTTAGTCGACGGCGAAAGATTGGACGGGATTCGGCTGTCCTAACTGGGATGGGTAGCACACACACACACACACACACACACACACACACACACACACACACACACACACACACACACACACACACACACACACACACACACACACACACACACACACACACACACACACACAC
>NC_140179.1:93917716-93982716 GCF_963971535.1 Notolepis coatsorum | reverse complement strand
TATCATATAATACAGTACCATACTATATAACACCATACTATATCATATAACACAGTACCATACTATATAACACCATGCTATATCATATAACACAGTACCATACTATATAACACCATACTATATCATATAACACAGTACCATACTATATAACACCATACTATATCATATAACACAGTACCATACTATATAACACCATGCTATATCATATAACACAGTACCATACTATATAACACCATACTATATCATATAACACAGTACCATACTATATAACACCATGCTATATAACACCATACTATATCATATAACACAGTACCATACTATATAACACCATGCTATATCATATAATACAGTACCATACTATATAACACCATACTATATCATATAACACAGTACCATACTATATAATACCATACTATATCATATAATACAGTACCATACTATATAACACCATGCTATATCATATAACACAGTACCATACTATATAACACCATGCTATATCATATAACACAGTACCATACTATATAACACCATGCTATATCATATAATACAGTACCATACTATATAACACCATACTATATCATATAACACAGTACCATACTATATAATATAATACTATCATATAACACAGTACCAAACTATATAATACAATACTATGCAATACAGTATATACTATATAATACAGTACCATACTATATAATACAATATAATACAGTACCAGACTATAATACAATACTATATAATACAATATAGTAACATACTATATAATACAATATAATACAGTACCAGACTATAATACAATACTATATAATACAATATAGTAACATACTATATAATACAATATAGTAACATACTATATAATACAATATAATACAGTACCAGACTAATACTATATAATATAATACTATATAATATAATACTATATAATATAATACAGTACCAGACTATAATACAATACTATATAATACAATATAGTAACATACTATATAATACAATATAATACAGTACCAGACTATATAATATAATACTATATAATACAGTACCAGACTATATAATATAATACTATATAATATAATACAGTACCAGACTATAATACAATACTATATAATACAGTACCATACTATATAATACAATATAGTAACATACTATATAATACAATATAATACAGTACCAGACTATATAATATAATACTATATAATACAGTACCAGACTATATAATATAATACTATATAATATAATACAGTACCAGACTATATAATATAATACTATATAATACAGTACCATACTATATAATCTAATACAATATTGTGACTCCATTGACTTTGTATTAGTTTGTGGCTAACTAGCCAGAGTTAGTATGAGGAACAGCATTGACATCATCATTGGTAATTAGGAAACAGGATTCCAAAAATCTGAACTATTCCTTTAATGTCTCTCTCTCTCTCCGTCTCTCTCCATAGCTAACTCGAGTGATATTACCGCAGAAAAAGTCCAAAGTAATGATACTTGATTCGCACAGGAAGAGTGAGCTATCACATACACACATATACACACACACACACGTACACCCATAGAGATACATAGTGAGCACTCCCTATCTACACAACACAAGCAAAGTGTTCCCACAACTACCATGCCGTCAAGAGGAGAATTCAGAAAACTCCAACCTGCTGTTTTCTACCCAGAAGGCAATACTGGTTTTTCTGCATTATTGCCACTTAGTGGAAAGAGTCAATTGGATCTGTAACCTCTCACAAGACAAGCCAATCGTTCCTACAGGTGTTCTAGATGAAGAGGATCATCTGCCCCACATGGCGTCAGGCCGCGTCTATGCTTTCCACAACAAATTCGTGTTTCCGCGTTCGAGTTTTGCGCTCCGATTGGCCACGCGCGTTTCTGGTCATGCGACATGTGCGCCAATCGTGGGACGGCAAGTTCTGCGCCTATTTCCGGGTCTAACAGCCTGCAAACTACCTAACGCCTAGTTTATCACTGGTTAAGCTTAGGCGACTCTTTCGCAGTTGGTTAAGGTTAAGAGTTTGGAATCAGGGCTGGTGTTCTATCGCCCTGCTCTAAGACAAACTCTAACCTTAACCAACTTCGAAAGAGCACCTAAGCTTAACCATCCAAAAAAGTGCGGTCCCACGATTGGCGCACATGTCACATGACCAGAAACGTCAGTGGCCAATCAGATTTGCAAAACGCACAAACCGTTTGGTAAAAGTAATGAGGCATCCCCATCCCCCCGCCCTCACCTGTTGTCTTTCCCAGGGTACATCCGAGTGTACTCCACCCTGAATTTCTTGGCAAACAGCATGAAGGCGTTCATTGGCCGCTTGCATCTCGTAGGTGTGGCGTTATTACTTCCTGGTTCCGTGGCATTCTGGACTTTGGTTGGCTTACGGTGAGGACAGCGGGAGGAGCCAGGGCTGAGGGTATCTGCAAGTTTTGACCAAGTTACATTTTGAGTACTTCAGACAAAGAACCATATAACTCAAGTGTTACATTTTCAAGAGGAACAATCTTATAAATGACCGTTTTCAGTGTTTAGCATTGTTTCCTAGCTATGTGGACTTATATTAATAGGATCTATGTCTCTAATTCTCATATTGGCACATTCTTCCAATTCTCCTCTCACAATATTCACCCTCACTGATCTGAGTCATCTGAAAATGTGCATATCTGTGATGTCAGAGAGACTCAGCTGCATAATAATGTGGCAGTTGGCACCAGGCCACACAGTGGTTGGAGCCCAGCCTCAAAACGGCTTAAGATCTTGAGGTAGAAAAATGCTGTTTTTGAGGACTTGATTAGAAATACAAAACAATGAATTTTTTTTGAAAAAAAAACTTACAGAGGTGTTCCAAGGACTCACAGGAATTGTGTAAAAGTGCCCAAATAGTGAAAGAAATAGTAAAATAGTTCCCCTTTAAGTATCTTCTTAAATATCTTCTTACGAACTTCATAAGACCAAACCTAAAAAAAAAAGATCCCAGCCGAATTCATGAACGTGTGGAAATAAAACAGTCAAGTGTTCCGAGCTGCGCTCCCCGAATGAGGAACGCCTCATTATAAGAGCATGCAACCACAGGACTGTGTGCAATACAATTATAGTATAGTAGAAAAAGTTAAAAATAAGCAGTAAACAATATAATTAACTCTGAATATAAGCATATGAGCAAGTAGGCAGTGTGATCAAAGGTGCAGATGAGGGTCTGTGTGCCCTATCAGTTATATTATACGTTACAATAAATATACAATAAAAAAAACACTTTATACTATGAGTAAGTAATGTATACAGTATACACAGGTGCAGTATACAGTACTGTAAAGGTACCCTAACTACTGACATGATATACGTCATATGTTATACATTGTAGTGCAACTTAGGTGAGAGTCAGACACACTTAGTGATCAGACATTTCTAGTCGTTCTCGAGTTCTGCTGCCATTAGTTCTCCCGACTACTGGCAGTGATCCCTGCCCAGTGCCCACTGTTGTGGAGCCGGGTGGCCACTGGTACGAAGGACTGGCCGAAGTGGTTAGTGGTGTGTCGGGGGGGTATGAACGTGCTTCTCATCTTGGCTAGGCCTAACAAAATTAATAGTTGGTTTCAGGTTGGTTGTCAGTTTGGCCATGGGTAGGTAGGGAATTTATTTTTATTTTTTTTTTATTTTATTCTTTCCCACGGCGACTATGGATAGGGAATTTCTTTATTTAATTAACCCTTTCACTGCCACACGACAGAAGGTTAGCCCTTTACTATCACACAACCGACGGCGATGCTCCATCATTAGCATCATTAGCTCCGCGGATGCGGAGCTAATGATGCTAATGATGGAGCATCGCCGTCGGTTGTGTGATAGTAAAGGGCTAACCTTCTGTATTGTCACAGTGAAAGGGTTAACCGGCTGTCGTGTGGCAGTGAAAGGGTTAAAATGTTCACAACAACATGGATGCATGTACTCTGCCAGCATGTTTAATATCCATAATACTAAATGTTTGACTAAGATTTCTATGAAACTTTATTCTAAAAAAAAAAAAAAAAAAAAAAAAAAATGATTTCTTTTTTTTTTAATATATAATTTTTTTTTTAAACTCATAAAATATATTGGGTCGCACCTAAATCGGCAGGGTCGGTCGGCAACCTGAAACCAACCATTATTTTTGTTAGGCCTTAGTGGTGTGTCGGGGGGGTATGAGTCTGTCTGTGAGGGGTTCTCCAGGATAGCGGCCAGCTTCCTTCTCATCCTCCTCTCTGCCACCAGCCTGCTCTGTTGAGGGCCTCTCTGGTGTCCGACCAGTCTAATTTGTTGTTTAGTTGTACAAGGAACTTGTATGTCTCCACCATCTCCACCTCATCCCCTCGGATAGTGGGGGGGGGGGGGGGGGGGGGCTCTTCTTGTCCACTCTGGAAGTCCACCACCAGCTCCTTGGTCTTGCTGATTGAGTTGGAGGTGGTTGCTGGTGCTCCATCCTATAAAACTCTCCACCAGGGCTCTGTACTCATCCTCCTCGTTGTCGTCAGTGATGTAACTTACAATGGAGGAGTCCTGTGAGAACTTCTGCTGGTGGCACCCACTTGAGTTGAGGCAGAAGTCGAAGGTGTAGAGAGGGTGAACAGGAAGGGTGACAGCACAGTTCCTTGGGGGGCGCCGGTGCTGCTCACCAGCACATCAGAAGGACTGCCCTGCTGTCTGACGTACTGCGGTCTGTCGGTGAGGTAGTCCCTGATCCAGGCCACCAAGCCAGGCTCCAGCTGCATCACCGTGAGCGTCTCTGCTAGCAGTGACGGCTGGATGGTGTTGAAGGCGCTGGAGAAGTCAAAAATCATGATCCTCACTGAGCTGCACGGCTTCTCCAGGTGCGTGTACACTCTGTGGAGCAGATGATGGCACCCTCCACCCCGATGTTTGCCTGGTATGCAAACTGCAGAGGGTCGAGGGGGTCACGCACCAGGGGCTTGAGGTGTTGCAGGACCAGCCTCTCGAATGTCTTCATGACGTGTGATGTCTGAGCGACTGGCCTGTAGTCGTTGAGGGCGCTGGGTCGTCCCTTCTTGGGCACCGGGACAATGCAGGAGGTCTTCCAGAGCTGGGGCACCCTCTGCAGCCTCAGGGAGAGGTTGAAGAGGTGTTGGAGCGGTGCTGCCAGCTGCCCTGCGCATGACTCGAGCACCCTGGGGTTTGTGTTGTGGCACCCTGGGGTTGACGTATATATATATATCTATATTATATGGTAAGAATAAATAAATATATACGGTATATATATATATATATATATATATATATATATATATGGTATACACAGCTAACACTGGTGGTGCACCAGTAAATGCAGACCTAACTGTTAGCGTGACATCTTATTTAGTAGTGTCAATACAGGGTACAAGGCCGCCCAAAAAAAGCGAAGATAATAATAGGTGAGGTTAACGTGGTGTCAGGAGGGGAGCGCACAGTGGCTGAAGTGAAAAAGAAATGGGCTCATGTGAAATCAGAGTACAAAAAACACAAGAGAGATACCACGGGAGGAGGAACAGCAGCGGGCCCAGGGTCGTCTGTAGTTGAGCAGGTGGTTCTGGGCGTCGCAGATGATTTGAACGTTAATGGAGTGGTATTGGTTTCTGTTGAGATATGGAAACACATGTGGGGAGGGTGCCTTGATACGCACATGCATGCAGTCCAATTGCGCTGATGGTGTTGGGCAGACCAGCAATGGCATGGAATCCTCTCTCGACTGTTGTTGTTCAGTATATGGGAATTGGAGGCATTAGTTGTACGATTCCATCCAAGACTCGCTGGAAGCCACGGCTGATGGATGGCTGCGATATGCCCACCTGTCTCCTGTCTCCCTCTGGGACATTTGGGCTAAAAAGCTCAAGGTGGACAGTACGTGTGGACATGTGGTGGCACAGGGTTTGACCGTTTGAGCGAACAAGACGATATAACGGCGCTATAAGTAACGGTGTTACTAACTATTTTCAGTAACGACTCAGTAATCTAACGGATTACTCGTCCAATCTTAATAACGCTGTTACCGTTACTGCAAAAAAATTCGGCGCGTTACTATGAATGAACCGGTTTCTTTCATCAGACAGATCTCTGCGCTGAGAGGCAATATGTTCTTCCTTGTTTAGTGGACAGTGCGCGAGACAAGCATACATGCTGACGATTGGCTGAGGTTGAGTAAAATGTCATGGTTGGTAAGCCAATCAGAGGTAGAGGTGGGCGGGTGCCTCCAGAGTCTGACACACAGCCACAACACGAGCGACTCAATCAGCGTGAGACCGCGGGTCTGTGTAGTGGACGTTTTGAGCCCAAATAATCCAAAACGAATCCAACGAACACCACGAGCGACTCAATCAGCGTGAGACCGCGGGTCCATGAGCGTCTTTTGTTTACTCTTGTTGTGTTGCAGCGCAGGGCAAGTAGTAGTGGCTCTGCTGCTGACAGCCTTATCAACAGTGCTGCACTTCCTGGTTTAATAGCACAGTCTGGTGCGCAGAGATATATCTGTATGTCATGCATGTCTTAAATGTCATGATTAGATTAGTTTAGATGATTCTATTAGATTCTTATATCTGTGTGTTGTGTATGTCATAAATGTCATGAATTGAAAATGGGGGACCCTGATGTAAACAAGACGAAAGTCTTGGGTCTGCATCCCCTTAACACTTTGGGTGCCATGGGTTAAATTCATGATATACCATAGATTGCCAGCTCTATTTGTCTATGGAGAAGTACCCCTTCTTTGCATGGCTATAACTTTTTAAATTCTATTGCTACATTGCCATTATTAGGGCCCATTCAAAGTCCTATATGTATTGTTCATTGTGTAGCAACGTTAAACTTTTTCATTCACATATTCATAGTAAAGTATGGTCTAATGTATAAGTATGTTTTCATCTCTTTCTGCAGCTTTCTCCAGAACGTGATCTATAGCCCCAAATGCATTATATTGATGATGAAATACAGTTTGATGGCAATCAGGGCGATATAAAAAATTTCAATTGGACGTACTTCTAGAATGATCTACGTATGATCTGATGATGACCGGATGGGCGGGGGATCGTTTATAATTCCGTGGGCAGCGTTATATCATTCATCTAGTGTGGGTCATATGTTCATCATAACAGTTTATATGGAACACGTTCAAAAATAACGCTGAATCTTACCGGATCTTCCTCGCGCCGTTGGACGATCAGCGTGGTGTAGACCGTTTTCGATTATGGGATGTTTATCCTGATGAACCATTTCCAGCTTGTATAATACTATATACGTCCAAATCATGTTGTTTATCGAGTTATTGGCAATGGATCGCTATATATTGTGACGAGCCAGAGTGCCGTGAGCCAAACCGAGTGCCCGGAAGTAATATGGCCGACCAGCACAACCTCCACAGCACTTCCTGTTTGGCGATTGCGCCGATCGGCCACCAGATGGCGCTCCTGAACCGCCAGAGAGCTCAGTGGGTCCTCCTGATGGATCTCAGGCCAGCGGAGGGGAAATATGAATCCGATCACAGATTTTTGAAATATTGATATTAAAGACGCTGTAAAGCGTCCTTCGGCAACTTGAGCATGGCCGGGAATGACGCTGTAAAGCGTTTTCCGCCACCCAAAGTGTTAACAATTGTGTGTATTGAGCCATACTGTATTGTACCCATTCTGCAATCTGTTAATTAAAATGTTCAATCAATCAGTATATATTTGTTATTTATTTTTGGTATAGTGCTTAACAAGCATAATTTAATGTTTGTATTTGTATGATCCACTATATAAACATAGTAATTATAATATCTACATACATGGCATTTGATTGGAGGCTAGTCTCACTTTGTCCCACAGCAACATTAAAATAGTTTAGATTTGTGTATGTTGTTTATGTAAAAAAAAATCTTGAAAGTAACGCAAGAGTTACTTTCTGAAGTAACTAGTTACTTTTATAATTTGTAACGGAGTACGTAATTTAGTTACTTTTTGGAAGAAGTAACTAGTAACTGTAACTAGTTACTTTTTAAAAGTAACTTGCCCAACACTGCAGACTATTAATGTAAAATGGCAAATATATAGCCTACATGAAAGGAATGGGACTTGCCGAGAGCAGAATGTAGATGTGAACGTCGTAAGTGGAGTTAAGAACAGATTTATTTTTATCTTTTTTGTAACTGCGTTCGAGAATGAGGTCCAATGTTTTCAAACTTTATTATCTACAGATGATAAGTTAAGTTAGACTGTTGTGTTAATTCATAGTTAAAGACAGAAGAGGTTTAGTACTTTATGATATATATCCCATTCACACTCTGAAGTGATTTGGATCGACTTCACAACTGCAAATACATGGACTGTGCTAAGAATATTTGTATTTTTTTTATATACATTAAGTAGATGTGTTAAGGAATTAAGGATGTGTTAAGTAGAAAGCTATCCGGCTGCATGTTAGCCTAGCTTAGCACAATGAATTGAAGGAGACAGTACTGGTTAGCCTAGGAGTTAAACTCTCTCTCTCTCAGTAAAACTCTTGCTATGTGGGAGACTCACCAGAAATAGAAACACATGCAACCCATTGTAGGACCCGAACCAAAAAAAAGTGATTTAAGTGAAGATTTGTTCCAAGTGATCAACGACTACCTTGGTATGCGTCTCTGTCAGGAGAAACAGCGCCCCCACTGGACTGGGAGGTACGTCTCTGCCTTGCCATGCTACTCAACACGTACACAGCAGACGAGTCCAGGGGAGTGAAGGCATAGCTGTGTGACACAGAAATACAAAATATAGATCTGTCACACACTGTAATAAATCTACACATCAGAAATACTAAATATAGATCTGTCACACACTGTAATAAATCTACACATCAGAAATACAAAATATAGATCTGTCACACACTGTAATAAATCTACACATCAGAAATACTATATATAGATCTGTCACACACTGTAATAAATCTACACATCAGAAATACTATATATAGATCCGTCACACACTGTAATAAATCTACACATCAGAAATACTAAATATAGATCTGTCACACACTGTAATAAGTATCAGAAATACTAAATCTAGCCATGTCACACACTGTAATACATCTACAGATCAACCGTGTTTGAAGTTTTGAAGTTTATGACTGGTAAATAATACCTATTATTACATGGCGTTTTCACATTCGCCGAAATGCTTGCTTGTGATTGGTCAATAGCGCGCGTCAGAGGTCAGTTATCAGACAATAATGACCGCTGTGGGACAATAATGACCGCTGTGCGCAGCTGTTCGCAATCAAGCCCACAATAATGACCGCTGTGCGCAGCTGTTCGCAATCAAGCCCACTGACATCAGTGCAAACTGCCGGCTGCCGGGGAAGCTGCTGGGGGGCGGAGCGACGAGCACTCAGCGGAGCCAGAACCAGTGTTACTGTTGCGAGTCGATGTAAAATTAATTAGGTATATTGTTAGTAAGTTAGCCATGTAATAAGCGGGATAATGTATAGCTATACTCGATCATTGTCGCAAAATAATTGACCTTCACTGACGTTTAAAACACCTCGCCGAGGCGGCTCGGTATTTTAAACTCCGTGTCGGTCAATTATTTTGCGACAATGACCTCGTAGCTATACATTATCCCTTACATATATAAATAATTCAGAATATCTTTCTGTTTTAATCTAATATTTTAAAACGGTATACACATAAAACAAACCTTTCACATTCCCAAAATACAACAAAAAATTCATATTCACCCGTCGTTTACTTTTAGTCTTTGTATCAAAAGTTTAGTCAATTGACCCGTCTCAAGCCCCACCCATTAGTTAAGATTTAGATGCCTGATTGGCCCTTTAAGATGCATCTTTACCTCCTGAACGTGTCAAACACCAATGAGTCATCAGTATGTATGGCGTCCCTGTGTCCCGGGGGCAAACACACGTCTCCGACCTCAACCTCGTAACACGGTATCCCATAATGCACCACGGTCAGACTCGGATAGAAAGACGCCCACCCTGAGAGAGAGAGAGAGGGGGGGGGGGTATTCAATGTTAAGAAAAGGTGTTCAGTCAGTGTCATACTACTACCCCCCCCCCCCCCCACACACACACACACACACACCTACCCTTGTTTCTGACATAGAATGGGTGGTCCAATTGGCACTGTGCGGTCAGGGGGGGGTGTCCGAATGTGCCAGGTTCAAAGGTCAACTGGAGGACAGACTGACCCAATGACACAACCTCCACGTGTGCCACCAGATGCAGGCCTTCTGACCCATAACCCTGAGAGAAAAGGAGTGGAGAGGAGAATGAGGAAAGGAGAGGACGAGAGGAGTGGAGGAGACAGGAGCAAAGGAGAGGAGGGAGGGGAGGAGTGGAGAAGACAAGATGAAAGGAGAGAGGGGAGGAGTGGAGAGAAGGGAGGAGTGGAGTGGAGAGAAGAGGAGAGGAGTGGAGAGAAGAAGAGAGAGAAGTGGAGAGAAGAGGAGAGGAGTGGAGAGAAGAGGGGAGGAGTGGAGAGGAGAGAGGAGAGGAGTGGAGAGAAGAAGAGAGAGAAGTGGAGAGAAGAGGGGAGGAGTGGAGAGGAGTGGAGTGGAGGGGAGAGGAGAGGAGAGGAGAGGAGAGGAGAGGAGGGGAGGGGAGAGGAGGAGAGGAGAGGAGAGGAGAGGAGAGGAGTGGAGTGAAGAGGGGAGGAGAGGAGAGGAGAGGAGAGGAGGGGAGAGGAGAGGAGAGGAGAGGAGAGGAGAGGAGAGGAGAGGAGAGGAGAGGAGGGGAGAGGAGAGGAGGGGAGAGGAGAGGAGAGGAGAGGAGGGGAGGGGAGAGGAGAGGAGAGGAGAGGAGAGGAGGGGAGAGGAGAGGAGAGGAGAGGAGAGGAGAGGAGAGGAGAGGAGAGGAGAGGAGAGGAGGGGAGGGGAGGGGAGAGGAGAGGAGAGGAGAGGAGAGGAGAGGAGGGGAGAGGAGAGGAGAGGAGAGGAGAGGAGAGGAGAGGAGAGGAGAGGAGAGGAGAGGAGAGGAGAGGAGAGGGTAATTAGTCCTGACTCCTGAGATATAGGACAGACTGACATGATGGTATGAACTCCACAAGTGTGGTAAAAAAGAAATAGCCCAGTATTTCCCTAAAATAAGTATTACCAGATTTTTATAAACCAAAGTGTGGAGGAAATTGCCCCATAAAAGCTTAAAAAAAGGCCCTTTAGAGGCCCAATTCACCATTCTGTTTCCATGTAAACAGAACATCTCATGAAAGAGACAAGCTCATTAAAATGAGTGGAGATGTTGCCGTATTTAGCTATTGCAAGGACTGTTTGGTAGATTAAGAGACAATTTGACATTTGTCAGAGTTGGTTTATATATTGTCTTTAGAGATGCTCATCAGAAGCAACGCATTCAACATGGAGAAAGAAAGGATTAAACAACTGAGGAAAAACGTGTTTGACTAACGCTGGACTAACACTCCACTAATGCTGGACGCTGGACTAACACTCCACTAATGCTGGACGCTGGACTAACACTCCACTAATGCTGGACGCTGGACTAACACTCCACTAATGCTGGACGCTGGACTAACACTCCACTAATGCTGGACGCTGGACTAACACTCCACTAATGCTGGACTAACACTCCACTAATGCTGGACGCTGGACTAACACTCCACTAATGCTGGACGCTGGACTAACACTCCACTAATGCTGGACTAACACTCCACTAATGCTGGACGCTGGACTAACACTCCACTAATGCTGGACTAACACTCCACTAATGCTGGACTAACACTCCACTAGGGCTGTCCCGGACTAAGGATTGGTATAGTCGATTTGTAGTCGCCAAAATTTGCCGATAGTCGACTATTAGTCAAAAAATTATAATAAATAAAAATAAAGGATAATAAAATTCAATATTTTTTTAATATATATTTTTTTTATCATTCCATTTGGGCTGTGGGGGGTGCTTAATGTTTGAAGGAGTCGACGGAAGGCTTCTTGTCCTCTGCAAAAGCATGCAATTGATCCACTGATGGATACATCTTGATATTTGTCTAGTCTAGTGTGTTCATTAGATGGGTGAAATCCTCTTTCAGTGCCTCTGTGCCTGTTTTCTTAGGCAGTTAGCCTCTGGTATGCGTGCCATTAGCGTTAGCCACGCTTCTAGGCCTCTTTTCTTTTGGAAAGAATGATAAAAAATAAATAAAGTAAAAAAATATATATATACCGGTATATATATATATTTTTTTGCATTCGACTAAGAGGTTGGCAGTCGACTACGGCTCCTTTCGATGGATTAGTCGACTATTCGACTAATAGGGGTCAGCCCTACACTCCACTAATGCTGGACTAACGCTAGACTAACGCTCGGGACACCAGCTACCCTGCGGCTCCCTCACTGAACCGCAGCAGCTCGCAGGTGTGATGCCGTCATGCCATCCACACAGACCGCGTCATCAACAGAGCAGAGGACATCTCTACTGCAACACAGGGCCTCTCTGCTCATGCTGTTCTGACCAGGGCTCCTGCAGGTTTCAACAAGTTCAACTTAAAGACTTAAAACCACATTCGAATGTAATAGCTATTTCACAGCCATACTAGTAAAGTATTATTATTATTATTATTCAGTCTATTTTGGTCTATTGCGCATGTCCATTTATGTCTATTTTACTGCTGTGAAGCACTTTGGGCTGCAAGTCTTGTATGAAAGGTGCTATACAAATAAAGTTTATGTTTATTATTATTATTATTATTATTATGAAAACACATGCAAAGGAATTATCGCAGCATACAATTAACTTCCTAATCTAATACATTTTTAAGACCCATCAAAAATCATATTTAAGATGTTTTAAGACAATTTAAGGCCAAAATTCAGATGATTAAATGTAGGACTCTTTGAGACTTTTTAAGACCCAGTGGGAACCCCTGTCTAAGCGGATAACGCGGGGGCGAAACTAAACATTCTGCGCTGCAGAGGTAACCAGTGTGGACCAAGCCTGAGATCCTAACAGCCGAGAAGCTGAATAACCGAGTGAGTGGAAGAAACGCTAAAATCTTCCATCGGTTTCCGAACAGTCAGACGTGATGCAGGTGAACCGTCCCGTACCTTCAGGGAGCCGGCGGCCCCCGCCCTGCTCCAGTCTTCCCCGTCCGAGTCCAGGTGCTCGGCCTCCTGCCACTCCACACTGGCCCCCCGGTGGAACCGCACGCGGGTGCCTGGGAACGCAAACATTCACAGCTGGTCAGAAATGAAGAGCTCTCGAACACACAGCCGAGGACACGACTAAAAAACACACTTCTTAGGGCGGTCAGGTGGCGTAGCGGAGATTGCGCTCGTCACCAACGCAGGAGATGCTGGGTTCGAGCCCAGCTCTCGGCGTTGCTACCAGCTTGGCTGGCCGTTCATACTAATACAATTGGCAGTATTAGGGGGTGGGAAGCTGGTGGGTGGGAAGCTGGCGTTGTGGACAGCGACGCCTACAGGTCAGGTCTCGGCACTTGCTCAGCGGGGGCAGGACTTGGTGGAGATAGCGTGCCCTCCCACGCGTTACACTTCACCAATGAGAGTCCTCGCTGCCAAGTGAAAAGACGTCACTGGCAGTCGCCACACGCATCGGAGGAAGCGTGCGATCGGCTTCGGGACGCCCTTGTACCGACTCGTAGGAGAACATGCATACAGCAGCCAGGTAGGGGAGGGGGGAATTGGCACGGCGACTAAATTGGACGGGGAGAAAAACAAAAAATCTGAGAAAAAATACAAATAAAAATAAACACACTTCTTCAATCAATATCTGAAATAAAGATTTAATAAATGAAAAAACAACGATCCTTTGTACCGTCTTTTACTATTATGCACTTTGCTACTCAGGAATCTACCTTGCCTATATTACAACCTACTACTATGCTAATATGTCTTTACTACTATGCACTCAAGAGTGTACCACTCAAGTTCCAACACTGTTTGACGAACAATGTTACTTAGCTGCCAGAGATGTAACCTTCCTGCTGACTTGTTGTACAGAACTTGTAAGTAAGCTTTGGATAAAAGCATCAGCTAAATGACTAAATGTAAAATGTATGTAAATGTGACACAAAGTGGCATAGATGCTTGTGGGCCACCACTAGGGGGCAGAGTGGCTAACCACGAGTGAGTGAGTGACATTTCTGTTCTACGAGATGCTTTGCATCTAAACATTTAATTAATGAGAAGAGTCTGTGTGTCCATGTTTATGTCTGTGTGTGTGTGTGTGTGTGTGTGTGTTGATTGATTGAAAACTTTATTAACAGATTGCAGAATGGGTACAATACAGTACGGCTCAATACAAACAATTGTTAAGGGGATGCAGACCAGAGAAATACTTTTGTCTTGTTTACATCAGGGTCCCGCCTTTTCAATTCATCAAGACATTTATGACATACATGACATACATATATACAGTACTGTTTCATCCTGACATTTATGACATACAAGATATACAAATATACAGTATATACAGAGAAAGATATCATAAAATAATATATATTATATATACATTCGAGGGGGAAGAAATTGTACATTGGAGGGGGTGGGTGCGTTGGTGGGGGTGGGTTTGGACATTTACCGGGGCCAGTTTCAAATGTGCAGCCACCCGTAGGTGGTCTTTGAGAGCGGTTTTGAAGGAGGGTAGTGATTCACATTATTTTACAGCTGTGGGTAGGGTGTTCCACATTGTTGTGGCATAATTGCGAAACGTGTTTAGTCCCTTGTTTGAGCCGAATCTGGGTTTAACATGATTTGTGGAGCTCCCTCTGTTGTTGTGATCGTGGAATTCACTGACCTTTGGGAAGTATTTCGACATGTACATGGGTATCTTAGTGGTGTAGTGTATCTTGTAGACCAGGCCCATTGCAAGTTGCTGTACTCTGTCGTCTACTCTAAGCCATACTAGGTTGTGCGTGTCTATGTTTGTGTGTGTGTGTGTCACTGTCTATGCATGTACAGTATGTGTTAGGGCTGTCACTTTAACAAAAAATCTAATTAGAAATTCATTGCAGAATTGTAGACAAGTTCGAATTCACTGTAAAAAAAATAAAAATAACCTAACCTAAAAAAAAGTCTAAGCTATTTTCATTGTTTTGGCAACTTTTTTTTTACCATGGTATGTTTGGTATCATTCTTTTCAGCACAGTCCTATAGGTCCTATATGACCTATTATATATAATATTATTATTACGATATTATAATAAATATATATATTTTTTTCAAATTCTAATTTCTCCCTTCAAGTTTGAATCTCGTATTTTTATGTAAATTCAAAATTAAAATTCGAAAATGATGCGACAGCCCTAGTATGTGTGCATCTATACATGCGTGTGTCCATGTTTATGTGTGTGTGTGTGTCCATGGTTATGTGTGTGTGTGTGTGTGTGGCACCTATACTCTTGTGAGTTTGTGTCTTTGTACTTTGTATTAGGAATGGATGCACCAACAGCAATAGAAGCCTCTCTGTGAATTTCCCCAATACTCAAATCTGATACCAAAAAACATGTTAAACGTGCAAGAAATCAAAGTGACCCATTTTGATGACTTTTTGACGCATAAAAGCATGTTAGAATTCACTAATGGAGATAAATGAATTATATCGCAATAATTTTTGTCCAGTGACCCCAACCTGGGGTCTGTACTGTTCAGCACAAGCGATGGATCAGATGGAGTTTAGAACTCTGGGTCGGTAGCAGTGAGAAAGTGGTGTCGACCACATCCCTACCTTGTATGTGTGTATATACATGTGTTTCTATGTGTGTGTGTGTGTGACGTACGTGTGTGTGTGTGTGTGTGTGTGTATACATGTGTTTCTATGTGTGTGTGTGTGTGTGTGTGTGTATACATGTGTTTATATGTGTGTGTGTGTGTGTGTGTGTGTATACACGCGTTTCTATGTGTGTGTGTGTGTGTGTGTATACATGTGTTTATATGTGTGTGTGTGTGTGTGTGTGTGTGTGTGTGTGTATACACGCGTTTCTATGCGTGTGTGTGTGTGTGTATACATGTGTTTCTATGCGTGTGTGTGTGTGTGTATAATATATACATGTGTTTCTGTGTGTGTGTATACGTGTTTCTATGTGTGTGTGTGTGTGTGTGTGTGTGTATGTGTGTATATACATGTGTTTCTATGCGTTTATATGTGTGTGTGTGTATACATGTGTTTCTATGTGTGTGTGTGTGTGTGTATATACATGTGTTTATATGCATGAGTGTGTAAATACCTGTTTCTATGTGTGTGTGTGTGTGTGTGTGTGTGTGTGTGTACCATATATACATGTGTTTCTATGTGTTTATATGCGTGTGTGTGTGTGTGTGTGTATATAGTTCAAGTTTCAAGTTCAAGTTTCTTTATTAGTTGTCATACAGAAGTACAGAATACTTTTATACAAAATGCTTCTTTCTGTTACGCTCCAGAGACTGTGCTAGACAAAAATAGATTATAAGTATAAAATAAAATAAGTATAGCAAGTATAAAATAGAAGTCACGTACGTAGACACAAGTGTGTTCAGTATGTACATATGTACAATGTTCAATGCAGAGTAGAAGTAACCATACAATATACTATACAATATACTATATAGTGCAAAGCAGAAATGGGATGAGGTACAATTTAGGTACAATTTACAGTAAGGTGTAATGAGGTATGGGTTGTAGTGCAAATTCTTTGCCAATAAATATAAAGTGTGTTTAGGTGTTCTAAAGTGTGTCAAGTGGGTGCTGCAGTGAGTTGTTTGTTTAAAGTGAGTGTGTGCGTGTGGACGTATATATACATGTGTTTCTATGCAAGTGTGTGTGTGCACGTGTGTGTGTATATACATGTGTTTCTATGTGTGTGTGTGTGTGTGTGTGTACCTTTCAGGAAGCAGTGCCAGGCGGTCGGGGGCCAGGAGTGGCTCCAGCCCATGTCTTCATCATCTGATGGAGAGGATCTGGTGGAGACTGCAGAGCTACACTCACTGATAGTCTATGGAGAGGAGACACCACATACAATACGACATTACTGGTGGTCTATGGAGAGGAGACACCACATACAATACGACATTACTGGTGGTCTATGGAGAGGAGACACCACATACAATACGACATTACTGGTGGTCTATGGAGAGGAGACACCACATACAATACGACATTACTGGTGGTCTATGGAGAGGAGACAACACATACAATACGACATTACTGGTGGTCTATGGAGAGGAGACACCACATACAATACGACATTACTGGTGGTCTATGGAGAGGAGACAACACATACAATACGACATTACTGGTGGTCTATGGAGAGGAGACAACACATACAATACGACATTACTGGTGGTCTATGGAGAGGAGACAACACATACAATACGACATTACTGGTGGTCTATGGAGAGGAGACACCACATACAATACGACATTACTGGTGGTCTATGGAGAGGAGACAACACATACAATACGACATTACTGGTGGTCTATGGAGAGGAGACAACACATACAATACGACATTACTGGTGGTCTATGGAGAGGAGACACCACATACAATACGACATTACTGGTGGTCTATGGAGAGGAGACAACACATACAATACGACATTACTGGTGGTCTATGGAGAGGAGACAACACATACAATACGACATTACTGATAGTCTATGGAGAGGAGACAACACATACAATACGACATTACTGGTGGTCTATGGAGAGGAAACAACACATACAATACGACATTACTGGTCGTCTATGGAGAGGAAACAAACACATACAATAAGACATTACTGGTCGTCTATGGAGAGGAAACAAACACATACAATACGACATTACTGGTCGTCTATGGAGAGGAAACAAACACATACAATACGACATTACTGGTAGTCTATGAAGAGAAAACAACACATACAATACGACATTACTGGACGTCTATGAAGAGAAAACGCATACAATACAACAATTCATATTATTCTCATGATATGTTTTGTCATACAATATGGCACAATGCCATATTGAAATACCATGAATAATACTAAGCAATGTTCCCTCTAATTTTTTTTATAGTCTGAGCAAACACTCAACCCTCCTGAGCAGACATCAGCAACTACTGAGCAACATACGTAACCTTCCGATTAACCGGTTAGTTGATAAGCGGCGGTTTGTAAAAAATCAGATAATCTTAATTTCCCTCCATGTCTAACATAAACATCTATACATCTATACAAAATCTATAACTTTTGTCTTTTTAGGAGGCTGACTCGTCATTATTTTATTAAGTGAATTACCATCCGACTTCAAGGGTGACCATAGTGATAAAAAAATAAAAATAAAAAGAGGACACTCTGCCTTCAGCCTCAAGATACTTAATGATACTCGAAGTTTACTCAAAGATGCCTTATCATTTTAATATATTTAAAGTATGCCTGTATGGATATAAAATTATTGTTTATATTATTTTATATAACAAAATAATATCTCTCTATAACCAATACTCAACATGCTGTATTATGCCTAAAGTAATCTATCTGACAAATCTCAAGAAAATAACTAAATCAACCTATGACAATTTTATTTTCAAGTCTTACTGGACAAAATAAATAACAAGAAAAATATGAAGTAATGTTCTAAATAATACCTCTTCTGTATTAGAAAATCCAGCTTTAAAAAAATATATCTTTGTATCTTTTCAATGTAATGTAAATTATAAAACAGTAACCTCACAAAGATACTAATTTAACAGTAATTTAATTTGAGTTTAACAGTTTCGGATTTGTTTACATTTGCATAACTTGCAATTAGTGTACAAAACTAATTTATTACACACATAATCCTTAGAATGATTGTATCATAAGCATCTTATCAAACCAAAACATAATGTTGAGGCATCAAAATAGTTTTAAATTATTTTCTTTCTCTCTCTGTATAGCTGCATACTTCAATCAATTCGGTCAACTTTGCCATCAAACTCTCGTCTCGCACAACTTTATTTGTAATGTTTTTCTGTGTCCATGTGAGCTTTGAGATCGCCAGCACCTTTATTAGACACAGAAACATATGGTCAAGCTTTGCACGCATTGCACTCCGCTTCCAATTAGTCTCGACCGGGACGGTAAATTGGGAATTTTCTCTGCAGTTCATCTGTAATGTACATTTTCGCTTTGGCATTGTGAGCAGAATCAATGCTGGTCGGATCTGACCGCTTCCTCATCTGTTGTGTGTGTGAGCCACTAGCGGACTGGCCATCGGGAGCACTGGGAGTTTTCCCGGTGGCCTGGCAGACTGGCATGGCCTGGGCTAGCCCTGTCAGACTGGCAATGTTTTTTATTTTATTTATTTTTATATTATATTATTTTGTTGCCCGCAGTCAGGCCACTGAACTCCGAACCAGGCCACGGTCAGTATAAGTGTTTCTAGTTGCGCGGAGATGTGCTCTCTAATATACGTTCGGCAGGCAGGCAAGCAGGCAGGAATGAGTTAACTTATCAGTTGTCACAAATTCGCGAGGCAGCGCAGCGCGCCTGCGCGGGCATGTCAGATGGATGTTAATTGTAGCCAACTAATCCTCGTGGAGCACTGCTTTCCAACATGAAGAGAAAGAATAAATAAAGTTATCCAAAAACAAATTAATTTAATTCATTCATCTAAGGTAAGGGACAATAAAATGTTGTCGTTTAAAACTGCCGCCGTGCAGCATCAGGCATTGGGCTGTGTTGGCACTTTCTTCGCCTGTTAACTTACCATGGTGATTGATCTGATCTGTGGTCTGTGCTGCCCTGCTAAACTGTGAGTTGTTCAGCAAACTTAACAGTCGAGTCATTTCTGCTCGTTAATTTGCGCCCCGGTAGGAATTATGGTCCCAGTCCGCGACTGGTGTGAGCGCAGTAGCAACGCCCACAAAGCACTGAAAGCGGGCTTCTCTGGGTAACGTCACACGCAACAGGGTACCGTAGTATTCGGTGCAACGCGCCAATCAATTTAACTACATGCATATTTTACACAAACGTTCCTGTGTGCGACAGATTTCAGATGTGCGCGGGAGCGTTTTGCCATGTGCGCGTGTGTGCACGTTAGAGGGAACATTGGTACTAAGTACTACTAAGGTTCTTACCCTGCTGCGCCTGCCCTTCCTGGCATGGCCTCTGGAGGGCGACGGAGCACTGGTGGAAGTGAGAGGGGGAGGCCGGGCGTAGGAGTGGAGGTTAATGCTGGTTCCAAAGATGTGGACAGGCGAGGACCTGGACAAGGCATAAGGACTGGTTTTAATGGGAACGAGGGAGACATTGTTTCTACATGGGACAATTGAAGGAGAACACCAGTGTAATTTAGTTTTTTCTTATAGTCAACATAAGATAAAATTAGTATGTATATAAATGCTGTAAATATAAAATACTGGGCGGGCAGTTTTTTTGTGATCAAGTTTTTTTTTATTTTCAAACATGAAACAACACAGTTCACAACATAATAACAATAATACAATCCATACAACAATAATAATACATAAAAAGACACCAAAAACATCGACTCAACACTACAATGACTAGACAATAAATAAAATAGATTGTACAATTAACCCCCTAAGCCCCCTCCCTCACCACCCATCACAGTCACGATCCCCAACCCTCGAGAGCCCCAAGTCCGGTACCCCGGCGAGCCAGAGCATCACGCCTAGTGTGAGGTGGGTTTTAATTGATTGATTGAAAACTTTATTAACAGATTGCAGAATGGGTACAATACAGTACAGCTCAATACACACAATTGTTAAGGGGATGCAGACCAGAGAAAGACTTTCGTCTTGTTTACATCAGGGTCCCCCATTTTCAATTAATCAGGACATATACGACACACACGACATACAGATAGACAGTACTGCTACATCTATACATTTATGACATACCAGATTTGCAAATACAGTACCGTTTGTGATACAAAAAGAGTCCAGAAAAGGGAGTATATACATTTGACGTAAAAAAAACTGTACATTGGAGGAGGTTGGGTGGGGTTGGGTGGGGGGGGGGGGGGTTGGGTAGGAGGGGTTAAGATTATTCTGATTACAGTGTAGGGCAGAGTTCAGAGTAAAAAATTATGGGTAACAGAGCCCAGGGTGTAGGCAATGGAGTCAGCGTTCAGAGTATATGGCTTTATTGATCCCCTTGGGGAAATTCGGGAACATAGCCTACGGAAAGACCAAAACCTTCAATGTATTTCTACCTGAGAAACAGGATGATGTCACCTGACCAGCTGACCTCTAGTGAACTGCAGACAATAGTTCCTCAACTAGTTCTTCAACTTTCCTCGAGTCGGGCCGACTGCAGTTGAAAAAGGTTGAGCAAATATCCGTCTGCAGTTCTGCAGCTCTGCTCTCCTCTGGGTGACGTCATCACGTGGTCAGTTCACTAGAGCTCTGCTCTCCGCTGGGTGACGTCATCACGTGGTCAGTTCACTAGAGCTCTGCTCTCCGCTGGGTGACGTCATCACGTGGTCAGTTCACTAGAGCTCTGCTCTCCGCTGGGTGACATCATCACGTGGTCAGTTCACTAGAGCTCTGCTCTCCACTGGGTGACATCATCACGTGGTCAGTTCACTAGAGCTCTGCTCTCCGCTGGGTGACGTCATCACGTGGTCAGTTCACCAGAGCTCTGCTCTCCGCTGGGTGACGTCATCACGTGGTCAGTTCACCAGAGCTCTGCTCTCCGCTGGGTGACATCATCACGTGGTCAGTTCACCAGAGCTCTGCTCTCCGCTGGGTGACGTCATCACGTGGTCAGTTCACCAGAGCTCTGCTCTCCGCTGGGTGACGTCATCACGTGGTCAGTTCACCAGAGCTCTGCTCTCCGCTGGGTGACATCATCACGTGGTCAGTTCACCAGAGCTCTGCTCTCCGCTGGGTGACATCATCACGTGGTCAGTTCACCAGAGCTCTGCTCTCCGCTGGGTGACATCATCACGTGGTCAGTTCACCAGAGCTCTGCTCTCCGCTGGGTGACATCATCACGTGTAGGGTTGGGTACCGTTCACCTGTGAATCGATAGCGGTACCCAACGGTAACTTTTTTCTGTACTTTAGTCTCTAAAAATGTAATCTACCTACCTCAGTTGTAAAAGATTTGTCCAAACTTATTATTTATTTAGAACAATATATATATAATATATAATATTGCAGCGAGCGTTGTCTGCATCTAGCTTTGTAAAGTGTAACCACACTTGCGACCGTTTTCGCTTGCCATCGCCCCGACGACTGCTTTGTTGTTGAATCAAGTCAAATCCCAGGTAAGTGTGTGCCCACGAACACGTTGGCGAGTTGAGTTCTATGTCCGATTACCACGTGTCGTCCTCCTCCCACCAGAGCGTCAGGATACAGGTTGACAATCGGTGAAGTGGCCCGTTAAGAATGCAAACAGTGGGGGCGGTCAGGTGGCGTAGCGGAGATTGCGTTCGTCACCAACGCTGGAGACGCTGGGTTCGCGTGTTCGAATCCAGCTCCCGGCGTTGTCACCAGCTTGGCTGGCCGTTCACACTAATACAATTGGCAGTATTAGGGGGTGGGGAAAGCTGGCGGGTGGGTCCTGGGCGTTGTGGACAGCGACCCCTACAGTTCGGTCGGGGCGCCTGCTCAGCGAGGGTAGGATCTGGAGAGAGGTAGTGCGGCCTCCCACACGTTACACTCTCCCAGTGAGAATCTGAGCTGCCAGGCTGGCTGCCGGCTGGCTGCACATGCGTCGGAGGAAAAGCATGTGACAGTCTCCGGCCTCTCGGACCAACAGTAGGGGAAAGTGCGCAACAACCAGGAAGGGGGTTGTGAATTGGCATAACGACTAACAGTGGGATGGGAGAAAAATCGGTAAAAGGAGGTGGGAAAAAGATAATAAATTTTTTTTTTTAAATTAAAAAGAATGCAAACGGTATGGTAGTAATAAAAACAGGCCTGCGGTCGTTATGTCTACTAACCTGCTCTGGGGGGAGGAGCCCTGTAACAGAGGGCTCTGGGGTCCCGTGGCGATGTGGGCCAGCTGCGTGAGCCAGGTCGTTATGTCGTCTACTAACCTGCGGTGGGGGGAGGAGCCCTGTAACAGAGGGCTCTGGGGCCCCGTGGCGATGTGGGCCAGCTGCGTGAGCCAGGTCGTTATGTCGTCTACTAACCTGCGGTGGGGGGAGGAGCCCTGTAACAGAGGGCTCTGGGGTCCCGTGGCGATGTGGGCCAGCTGCGTGAGCCAGTGTGTGTCTGGAGGAGGTGCGGCTGCGTGCACCGTGTCGTGTCCCGGCCTCCTCTCCTGGTGCGACACGCCCACCTCCACCTGGTAGACGGGAGGCGCCGTCGTCTCCTCCTCCTCCTCCTCCACCTCCTTCAACTCCGGGAGGTCGTCTGAGGAGGAGGAATCGGACGGGCGTTAAATAACCCTTTCACTGCCACACGTCGACAGCCGGTTAACCCTTTCACTGTGACGATACGACGACTTGAATACAAAAACATTTAATATATTTAATATTATTTCATCTCCCGACAGCCGTGCTGCATCCCAAAATGTGTTATACCTGTGCAAATTAAATGTAAGACTTTTTAATACCTTTTAAGGTCTTAAATTGAGATCTTAAATATGAATCTGACATGTTTTAAGACTTTTTCATTAATACCCTGCAGATACCCTGAAATGAAACCCTGCTTTGTATTTGAATGTACTGTAAGGGTAATATCACAATGGGTGCCGGACATTGAAAGCTACACAGTCTTAAAGGAACATTTTTGGGAAATTTGGTAATTTGCCATCTACCCTGGAGTTAGACAAGCAGATGCATACCCTTTTCTTCTCTGTGCATGATTAACTCTTTGGGCGCCACGCCCTTTCCCCATCTGTACTCAATGGCGCCAGCAGCGTTATTGACCATTTTAGCGATGTTTGCCGACCCATCGTGTGTTCTGTATTATAGCTAGGGATGCCCCCCGGACCCCGGTTTTAAACGGGAACCGGTACTATATTAGAAAATACCGGAGTATTTATAAGCTCCGACGTCCTCGGTACTGCTATCGATACTCTAGAGAAATTATTATTATTATTATTATTATTATTATTATTATTTAAAAGTTGCAAACGATCTATCCTCTCTCTGTCTCTGCACGAGAAGCGAGCCACAGCGAGTCATTATTACACACACTCCTCGCGAGTCGCTCGCTAGTAGTGCTACATACGGGTACTCCTTAATGAAAGTTCTCCGTGCTGAAGCTTCACACAGACACAGACAGCTCTGAGTCTGCATGCACCGTGACTCGTGATGGCGGATAGAGCGAAGCGTTCTAAAGAAAGTATGGATATACAACGCACGTTGCCACAAGTGCAACAAAACATTTGCCAGTAAGGGTGGCAATACGAGCAATTTATCAAAACATCTGTTGGCAAAACATGATATTAGTGTGCAGAAATGCGCGTATTCGACTGCCTTGCGCGCAGTGTTCCATCTGCATCCACGTCCACTGCCGCCGGTAAGCCAAGATACAGAGTTTCCTAGGCTAATAACGAATTATTACAAATAGGCTAATAAACAAAATAATTGTTTAGCTACAAATACTACAATCTAAACTTTTTATAGATCGTCAAGCTGAGGCGTCAGCCACCAATGTGTCCCAGGCCAGTGAGCCCAGGGCCACCACACATCTTCCCTCTACCTCCCTCCACCACCCAAAGTCCTTTCTCCCTAGCAGCTAGAGGAAGGATGACAGAGGATAGGGTGAACGAGTGTCACAGTTCTGTTAGCCTTTTGCATTTGTTGTTTATTATAAAAAGTCTATAATTCAGAGTCAGACACATTTAAAACATTGTTGCTGCTGTTGCTGAAGAAATTATATTCATTTATTATATTTATTTATAAAGTTATATAAAAGAACATTGCTGCTGCTGTTGCTGAAGAAATTATATTTATTTATAATACTTATTTATAAAGTTGTATTTATAAATAATAAAGCAATGTTGATTCTGTTCTTAATTAATTGTCTTTTTTTCTTGCAAAAAAAGAACCGATAAGAGTATCGATAAAGTACCGAACCGTTAAGCAGTATCGATAAGAGTAGTAGTATCGATAAAATCCTAACGATACCCATCCCTAATTATAGCTATGGAGACAATAGTATGGCTCATTTGACAGGCATTGTTCATCGTCCATCACTGACTAATCAGTTCATCTCTACATACTGTAGTTTGTGCGCTATTACACGCTAAACATCACCCCTTTCCAAAATAATCCAGTCTTTTATCATAGATAGTGAGATATGACGCGTTATATGAAATATGCCCAAATCGTTCTGGTTGATCGCCTGAAACCCCAAATACTTCCAAATCAAAAAGGTATATACCATGTACATATGCGTCTTCACAAAATCATCAAGGGGGGGGGGGGGGGGGTCGTTTTAACTAGAAACTGCGATCGTGTTTGTCGAGCATGTTTTACTTCCGGTAAAACACGACACTGATCGGTACAGAAGCATGTTTTACGTTAAAAAAAAATACCAGCAGGTTACCTAAGATAGACCTTACCTCAGTCAGAAAGTACAGCCCAAAGCCGTGTTGGATGGAGAAAAGTCGTAGATGGCCTATGCTCCATTGGGAGCGATGGGCCTAAGTAAGTACGTAAGTTGTCTAACTCCAGGGTAGATGGCAAATAAGCTACTTTCACCAAAAGTTGACGTGTTCCTTTAACATTCCTATATGGAATTGTGAGGTAAAACTGTGTAGCACGGTGTTTACCATAATATTCCATGGGACTGTCGCTGGTGGGACGGGCCGGTGGGGAGGACAGGTGTTCCTCACAGTGGAGCCGTCTGTCTGTCTGCTCTCCATCTGTCTCCATCATCATACCTGTGTAATCAAGGTTAACCCTTTAAACTCCCCTGACGCAATGACCGTAGTTATATGGCCCGGCTTTGACCGTTTTAAATCTGTGGCGATTATTCAATATTCCATCCTATGTAACTCCTAGGGACTTATGACATCATAGCTTTTCATTAAAAAATAAGTCTGTAATGCCGTCAAAACACCTCTAGGCAAAAGAGCCCCACTTGGTATTGCACTTTGTTTACATGTTTTGTTTCGGTCTGATGTGTGGGTTGGAGTTTAGTAACTTATTATACTGTGAGTTGGCAGAGCCTGTGGTGTGGCCAGCAAGAGGGCGCCGTCTGACCAGAGAGAGGCGAAGTCCCTCCCCTTCCGCTAACCATCAAGGGACCCTATTTTGTAAAACATTATTGATAGCTTTCGACACAATAAGTTAGCTAGCTGACACACAAATTGACTATGGCCTCTCCGTTATAGATTCTACCTTTAAAGTAATGACACTTGCACAACGAGATGGCGTCTTATGTGTGACTCATTCCAGAGGTGCTATAGCTCATGTGAAACGTTTGAATTAGCTGATGAATAATAGGGGTGGGGGTAAAAATCCATACAGCAATATATTGCGATGTTTTGCGTGCCGATATTATATAGATAAAAAAAAATATATATACACTGTATATATTTTTGTTGCTTGACAATCCCATTTTACTGCAATAAAAATGATTGGACTGAGGTGAACAGACGTTATCTTATTATTAGATAAAACATAATGTTTTTTTATTTGTATGTATTTTTTTGCAGATGTTACCAAAGTTTTCCATTGGGGACATCGTTTGCAGTTGAAAAAAGGTAATAAATTGCAATATATCGCAACATCGTGATATTACCAAATCGTGATACACTATTGGGATATTACAATATCTCGTGGGGCCTGTGGTGATTCCCACCCCTAATAAATACTAGAGCTATGTCTCAATTCAGGGGCCATATCCTTCAAAAGCTGAATTTAAAGACTGAATGCGTCACAGCGGTGCAACCAAGGCTGTCCCGTTTCAACAACGCTTTATCCATCGGATTCAGATGACACTGCCATTTAGAGGCTCTCTTGGTCCATATATGGGCATAAGTGTGATGAGAGGGCTTCCCCAATCTGTGCCCTTTTTTAGCTCGAAGAGGATTCCTCCCTTCAACTGGCCATGTGTCAACGCCAGTCTCCCCCGCAGACCAGACCATCTCATTTAACAACGCTCAGCTCTGCCTTCAAAGGAAACGGACCCTGGACTGAGAGGCAGATAAAAGACTATGGTCATGGCACCTGCCTAGGAAACAGACAATGGTTTTCTCACATTTGAATCTTCTTGAATTTTATGAGGGCTGCCATGATTTTGTTGTCATGGACACACCATGTCACTGGTTGGATAACTTCTGGCAGTTATCACTACATACATACTTACTTATCCAACCACAACCTTTCCCAAAAACATGGGAAAAAACACGAGACAGATAGCTTAAAATTAGGCTACTTCTAAATAAAAGTATTTGTTCTCTTAACGGTTTTATAAAATGTTACGTGATTATTTGACTTCCAAATATGAATTCGTTTTTAACACTTTTGAGTGCCAGCGACGCTTTATGTCGTTAGTTCATGCCGACCGTTGAATGCCAGCAAGTTATATAGCGGTTGTTTAAAGTTTTTTTTTTATTAGCGATTTGAATTCATATTTCATTAATCGAGCCTCACGCTAGTGCAGCAACCTCTCTCTGAGCTCCATTGGGAAAATACCGCCCCCTATCGTTTCTCCCTGTGTAACTGCACCCCATTGGATTAGACCAGACCTGGGCATTGTACGGCCCGCGGGCCGGATACGGCCTGCGGGATGATTCTGACCGGCCCGCGAAAGATTACATGATAATAAAAATTTTTTTAAATAAATATTTAATTATTTTTTTTTTTTTTTTTTTTTTACTTTTTTCTTTTCATGTCAACGTTCACACGCACAATATACGCTTAGGAGACATGCTCAGAAGATGTTGGTTCTCTTTGGATCCACCTACATATGTGAACAGACATTCTCAGTCATGACGTTTACCAAGTCCAGGTACAGATCCTCTCTCACTGATTAACATCTGGCAGCTGTGCTTCGCATCTCCACCTCAGACATGCAACCTGACTTTGATGGACTTGTTAAAGCTCAACAGAGACTGGATTTCTCACACTGAATGAAAAAAAAGAACTGAAGAACACTAAAATGTGGAAATATAACAAGTGAAATGGGACACTTGATATTTTTTTTTCTTTTTTTTTTGCACAGTTCTGAAAACATTAAATGTTTAATATAGGCATGTAAAGTAAAAAAGGCTACAAAACTGGGACACTTTTCTTTGCACAGTTCAGTGACATGTCTTGTTTATTTTTGCTATACGATGATGTGATGTCTTTAGAAAGCTAAGAAAATCCTTGTTTCAATAGTATATGAAACTCAAAATGCCCTTTGTTATTAATGTTTCACATTTTGTTTATCATTTTGGAAATAAATTCTATTTGAATAAATGATATTTTTTAAAGCTAACCTCACCTTTTAATTGCCAAATAATAACATACACTCTTACCAGGGGTCAAAACAATGCCATTTACTGCTTTTTATATAGAAATAAAATGTATATAATATTATGCATAATTGAGTTTGGAATTTTGGCCCGGCCCCCCAACATATTTTCAGTTGCTCATTCGGCCCCCTGGGAAAAATAATTGCCCACCCCTGGATTAGATTGATGGGGGGGGGGTCCAGTTTCCTCATTTTACTTTTCCGGCAAGCCATCTGAAGAGATCGAAGTGATTGCAGAGTCGGAAAACAGCGTGGAATACATATTTACAGTACCCAGCGCTGAATCAATAAACGCGATCGATATTTGGAATGGCGATCAGGAATTGGACTAATCTTTTTGGAGAACATCTGATCTGAGGTAAGGAATCTATTTTACCAGTTTTAGGATAATCTGATCTGTTTTCACAGAGATATCAGCGTTTGCCCTATGTGTGTGTGTGCGCGCTGATCAGGAAATGAGAGAATAGATTTTTCAGCTCGCTTCTCTAGCGTGCATAAGTACACATATACTATCAATAATCTAGCGTTTATTTGAAAACGATTCATAAATAGGCCGAAAAATGACAGTTTTTTGTGTATTCCAGAATATTCCAGTAAATGCCGTTTATCACGGAATCTTTATATTTTCCTGAAACTTTCAAGAAAACGAGGGCTTTTGAAAATGCTATAAAACGGAAATTAACCGATTAAAAAACAATCCGTTTAGACAATGTTGACTGCAAACAAGTCATTGATAAGCGACGGGCAGATTAGACACATAGCCATAATTTAAAACATAGATAATGCATTCACAACGCTATCATTGAAGTGGGTGCTGGCATTCAACCATGTTTTACCATGTTAACCAGTGGCATCCAAAGTGTTAATGATTCCTTTGATGTCTAGTGTTCCCATTCTCCATTAAAGGGGCAACAGCAGTTTGTTTGGAATGAATAAAGGACTAACGGATTCATTTGTATGAATTTTCAAGATGAAAAGCATGTCAATATAAAGCATTTAATACAACAGCAATGACAGATGTCGCCAAAAATAAATAAATAGGATCATAGCCCTAACAGCAAATGTGCAACTCCCTGGTTACTTCTGTCACCAGCTCTGGGGAAATAAGCAGACGAGGGACCCTACAAAATGAACAGAGTGAGACGTAAAAATCGCTTATAACAGTAAAAGTAGAGGAGGCTTATTTGATTGAGCTAGATGTTCAGGGTCTTAGAAATATATTAACATTTTTAACTTTGAATGTTATTCAGCAGATTTTTTTTTTTTTTTTTAGGGGATTTCTGTTATATTTTGGGCTAGCAATTTGGCTAGTTTTTACATGTTCAGTGTTGGACGTCGCCTCTATATTCATTTATCTGAAATCCCTCTTCCTACAGCAGTATGTTACCCTCTCTTTGCTAACAGTTCCTACCCAACAGCACTGGGTACCTAGTGGTTCAGCCCCTGTGTCCTGGTGTGTGGGCTTGTCGTGGCGGTTAGGGTTACTGCATGGCATGGCTGAGGTCTTCATCACCTCCCACACCATGTTAGGAATCTCCACCAATAAAGTCTCTATCACACGACTCGTCTTCCTGAGAGAGAGAGAAAGAGAGAGAGAGAAATGATCAGTCTATTATGTAATATGTCACAAAAAATATAAAAATAAAACGTCTGTATAACACATGCTCACACCTCTCTCTCTCTCTCTCACTCTCATACACAATAGAGCTCTCGCGACAACTTCCTCCCAGCTCCAATGAACATATAGGCTATAAATGGCTAGGGGTTTGATTGATTGATTGAAAACTTTATTAACAGATTGCAGAATGGGTACAATACACAGTACAGCTCAATACACACAATTGTTAAGGGGATGTAGACCAGAGAACACTGTACAACTGTACAAGCAAAACTGTACATTGGAATATTGACAAAACCATATTTGGTCATTTACTGTCCATTGGAGGGGGTTGGGTCTCTCTCTCTCGCTCTCTCACACACACAATAGAGCTCTCGCGACAACTTCCTCCCAGCTCCAATGAATGTATAGGCTATAAATGGCTAGGGGTGACATAGGGACAGGGCGTTTTTATGCCATTAATGTGTAATAACATGGATACGTTGAGAAACATTTAGGTTCTCCGTATATTGTCACCAAAAATCTGGAAAATGTATTTCGGGTCGTGTTGGGGGCAGTTGAATCCAACTCGGAGAGCGAAAATAGGCTGAACTATGCAACGGGGCACACCATAGCAATTTCGCAACATCGTCACGTGACGTCGTGCATGCAGCAGGCCTTGTTTATAAACTTTCGGAATCTAGCGCATGCGCAATATGGCCCCATTCATTCGACACCGAGAAGAGGGCGATAATTCATTCGAAATAAAGTTACGGGAAATACCAACAAAAACGCCCAAAACGATCGCTGAACGCGGAGAAACGCCCCGCTGGTTGTTCTGGAGAGTGTTGATCGTGATTATTATATATAAATACATTATTTGCTGTCACCAAAACAAAGTACCGAGCTTGCAAATTGTACAAGTCGATGAAATACGTCGATGAAAATCTACTTAAGCGTGTGTCTATATAGTATATATACTAAAAATACAAAAGCCACGGGTGGTCATAATTAGACGGTCACGATGAGACGAGGGTATTATTAATTAAACCTTATAATATATAAGATGAATGAACGAGCGCGTCTCCCGTCTTGCGCAAGCTGTTAACAACACAACAACAAACGTCAACAATGAAAAAATGTCAACGCGATCGCTGGAATGTAATTTGCAACAAAAGCAAACACTGTCATTCCCCCATTTTTCCACATGTATCCGATTCAAAGAGAAATACATCTAAACATGTGACAATTTGTAGATTAAACGCCTTTTGTCAAAAGATTTCAATGAACTTTCTTCGGAACTCACCCAACACAGTCTCGTATGCAACGGGAGGGCGGAACAAGAGCGTTAGCCCGAGCAATTCTATTGGTGGAGTCCAACGCCCATCCACAGAAGCTCTGGCTCTCATTGGCTAGAAGAGACATCTTAATTATAGTATGTTTTATGGCCACAACAATAAAACACTGGATGGATGGGCTAATATGATTCTAGAAAGTAATAATCATTGTAATCTACCTCATAACCAACCAAGCTACCTGTTAACAATATTATTAACACCACAATATGAAAAAAGGAAGGTTTATTGCAACGGCAATGAAAATAACAGTTAAAATACTGAAAATATTGGAAGTTGAGTTTTTAAGAGAAAATGGCAGTGACACTGATGTGGGTGGAACCAGAGGGGTTGAATGAAAGAGACTGCTGCAAACACGCCAGAAGTAGGCCTAAACATTTACATACAAATATATACATACATACGCCTGTGGTCAGTATAGGCATTGTATGTGCACTGCAGAGGTAGACTAATGTAAAAACCTGTTTGTTGACTTGACACCGGTGTATATTTAAGTCACACTAGACTAGAGAGTAAACCTCTAACAATGCAATGGCAAGTAAACTGACACATGGGGAACACCTGGCTCAAAAAGGTGAATATGGTACTAAGCAATGAAGACAGCAGAGCAATACAGACACTGGGGGGAAAAACTACAAAAAAAGGAAACATTTTAATTAAAGTATAACAGCATTGTGCAAAATACCGATTTATTTAATCTCCCCTTTTCTCCGATTCCCCTGTCGAGTAACTTTTTTGTGGAAGCGATTATATTCGTTCAGTCTTAATCTCCAGCTCCAGTTAGAGGAAAAAGGCAAGACCAAGGGATACAGTATACAGCAGCAATAATAGATTATGAAAATTGTAAACGAGTGATTAAAAGCTTGTATGTCGCAGACACAAGCCCTATAGCATTGTGTTCATTGACACTGACTGAGAAAGTACATATTACAGTTCTACTTTGACGTTTTAATGTTGGACCAAAGCATTGCATGTAATTAGAATACAGGCAAATAAAAGTAATTTAGTTTAAAGTACAATCTTGGCTGTCTTTTTCTCTCAACGCTTCAATAGGTAGATCTTGCCTTCACAAAAAAAAAAAAAAAAAGTGATCTTGGGCTTAAAAAGGTTGGTGACCACTAGTCTACATGGTCCTCATTCAACACAGTCTGGCAATGATGCTGCTATACTGGGCAATAAAAGTCACTCACAAGTGGACTGAGAGTCATTGTGTCCACTTTAACATGTGTTTTGGAGCAAAATTAGAACAAAAACGTCTTACATATTGTAGCTTTAAAATAATTGGTTATGTCATGAGCCTCTGTCCTCTAAAATGTCTCCGTTCTCAGCCTCTGTCCTCTAAAATGGAGACATTTTGAGCGATTTTGTGTGCCAACAGGCGAGTCACCAGGGGCATTCTGGATTAAATGTATGAACATTTTGTGACTCGTATTTTCACATCACTTCACCCCAAGGGTGGTTGTTTATAAAGCTTCCCCTCCTAATGCCGTCATGATGCAGACCACCTAGTTTGGATCCCTCTGTTGGAACAAGACCCTGATCGTTTTGGATGTTGGTACCTGACCTGTTGAGAACAGTAGTAGTAGTCGTTTTATTCAGTCGTCACACACAATATAATGCACAATCATTCCAGACCGTCAATGGTCTTTGATTTTGGCAGTGACTGAGAAGGTACAGGCTGAAGCATAATGATTATATATGCCTGTCCTATATTCTTGAAATGAAGCCTCCAAAACTAAAAACATAATTACAAAATAAATATTATTCACATTTTTGTAAACCTAAAAAATGGCTGTAGGCTACAGAACCAAACCAAAAGCGAATCACTCATTCTTAAATTTAAGTTAATTTATCTCTCAAATCATAGTTGCTCTCCTGTATTGAAAGAACCTTTGCACACAGTCCGGGAGTAACTTTGTTTTAGCTTCTGTACATTATTTGCATTATAAAATTCATGAGGAAGTATCTCATCAAATCTCCCACGGAGCAGAATGATTTCAAGCTGCTATTCAACAACTACCACCATGACCTCAGTGTGTGTAGTTCTACATCATACTGGCTTCCGCTCAGCGTCATTCTGCACTAACCTCACTACCACCATGACCTCAGTGTGTGTAGTCTCCTGTACAAAACACACGTTTTACTTTTACTTCTAAAAATCGTACTTTTCACTCCCAAGCGATATCTAACCAATTAGTATCCATTCGTCAGTTTAAATCTTTAATTGATAGCCAACCATTGTATCAGTCTACTGTCTTTTTAAATTATGTAAAATGTGATTGACTTTTCTGTTTCTATAGTGTTTTTTACGTATGTATTACGTGCTGTATTTCTCAACGCCATTGTAAACGAGAGCTTGCTCTCAGTCCACCCCACCTACCCAACCTCCTCCAATGTACAGTTTCTTCCCCCTCAAATGTATAATACTGTAGCGTTCTGTCATACCCTTATTGTTAGGAAGAATGAGGAGAGGTTTATGTTCCTTTTGGGGTTGTTTAATTCCAGTGATATGATTACATACAGGTCAATACCTCGCTCGTCAGGTACACACAGCTACCTGCCTCCACGTGTATTCCACGACAACAACGTAACTTCCGGTGCCACCTCCTATCTCACCCGGGGGGAAACACAACCCCAGGTAACAGTGACACACAAAACCCCAGAACATTACACTACCCCCCCCCCCCCCCCCCCCTTCTGAGCTCTCGCCCCGAGAGACACATCAACAACATAGCACATTCACAATAACATTTTCCATTTCAAGCAGAACACTTTTTTTTTCATCGTTATTCTTTTTTTTTCTTCTTTTACACAAAGTCCTTGAAACGACCTGGCGGCAGCCTCCGCCTCTGCGGACGCGTTGTCCCTGCCCGAAGGACTGAATCGACCTGCTGCGGAACAGGAACCGTCCGGGGAGTGCCATGTCTGTCCCGCACAGGGGACACAGTCTGTGATTCTGAGGGGCCCCCAGTATGGGAAGAGGGGAAACCGCCTGCTGGTGGACCACGGTGCACTCCCCTCGAACGGCGTGTACATCCGGCCCCAGTGGTGGTTGGAACACCGTCTCTATGAGGCCGCTGGGAGGGCTGGGTCTTGAAGTGGGAGGCAATCCCCTCTGTACGGGGCCAGTCTGTCTCTGTGAAGAGCAACTTTCCTCCCCCTGAGTGGCAATTGTACCCTGTATAGTGTATACCACCTCCCCCACCCTCTCTAGCACCCTACATGGCCCCTGCCAGTGACAGTCCAGTTTAGGGCACCGCCCCCTCTTCCTCCGAGGGCTATACACCCAGACCAGTTCCCCGGCCTGGAAATGCCTCCCCTTAGCCCGCACATCAGTTCCTTTTTTGTCTCATGCCCGCCTTTTCCAGCTGACCCCGGGCAAAGTTGTGGGCGGACTCCATTCGATCTTAGAGTCTCCTGGCATACTCCCTCCCCGGGGGAACGGGGGGGGGGGAGTGTCAGGGGGCTTGGCAAACGCCACCTCCGTCGGCGTCCGGAGCTCCCGGCCCAGCATGAGCAGTGCTGGCGGGCAGGAGGTGGACTCTTGGACAGCGGATCGGTATGCCATGAGAACAAGGGGAAGGTGCGTGTCCCAGTCTCGCTGGTGCTCTGCTGTGAGAATGGCTAGCTGCTTGCCCAGAGTCCTATTGAACCTCTCCACTAACCCGTCACTTTGTGGGTGCAGAGCAGTGGTTCGGGTCTTCTTTGTGCCTAGCCGCTCGCACATGGTGGCAAAGACATGTGACTCAATTTCTCCCTTGATCGCTGTGGAGGGTTTCCGCTGCACCGAACCGACTGAACATGCCCTCCATAATAATGCACGTTATATATACGGCGCTCGCTAGGTGCGATGTACACATTATGTGGTTATTTTAATAACGTGCAGCATTGCAAATGTGAATCCCGCAGGGATATTTTTAATGATTGAAACCTATCGCTCGTTTGGCTCAGATTCCTTTCATATTCTCCGCTGTGGATGTTTAACGGAGCGCCTGGATTTTGTTTCATTCAAGCATAAATTGAAACGTTATGCGTGGATTGTGGCCACACCCTCGCAAATAATGGCATGTCCCTTCCTCAGAGATCCTATTGACGAAGGAGCAATCATATTCCGATTAGCATTTCATAGAGAGAGAGTGCTTAGGGATCGCCAAGATCCGTTAGCTCATACTAATGAGTTCCTGTACGAGCGCTATAGATTTAGCAGACAAGGAATCATTTACCTCCAAGACCTTCTCGGGCCATACCTTGTTAATCAAACACGCCGCAGCAGAGCGTTGAGTGTCTTCCAGACTCTCTGCATTGCCTTGCGTTTCTTTGCCAGTGGTACCTTCCTGTACACCGTAGGCGATGCAGAGAACATCAGCAAAGCCGCTGCATGCCGTGCTGTTTGCAAAGTATATTTGGCTTTGAAGAAGTTCATGGATGTCTTCATTACATTCCCTGGCCGTGTCCAAGTGAATGTAATCAAAGAGGGCTTCTATGGAATTGCGGGTAATTGAGTTATTCAATATTCCACCATTTAATTAAAGTGCATTCCTATATATCACTATTCCTTACGGAGCTCATTATTATTATGCAGAGTTTCCAAATGTCATTGGCGCAGTGTATTCAGAGAGTCTGCACTGTGCAACAGCTTCGAGCAAGGTATAGCAAATATCATGTCATTTAGAAAATGCTTATTTCATGTAGAGGTGATCTAACATTGTATATTATATACTATAGGTCATTACGATGGACTCCTAATTGGAGACAGGGGTTATGCATGCAAGCCCTACTTCATGACCCCCTATCCAGAGCCAGCAACAGGGCCTGAAGCCCGTTTCAACGGGGCTCATGCTCGGACGAGAGCCCAGATAGAAATGACCTTCGGCCAACTGAAGGCCAGATTCACGTGTCTGCGCGGGCTACGGGTGGCACCAGACAGGGCATGTGACATCACTGTGGCCTGTGCAGTGCTCCACAATGTGGCAACACTGAGGAAGGAGAGGGTCCCAGTCATCCTGGACCATCCTGAGGATGACCTACAGCCAGTCCACTTGGACGAGCAGACTGGACAGGCTGCAAGGAACAGAATTGCCCACCATCATTTTGGTTAGGTGTTGAGTTAATTTAGGTTAATGTTGGACTCATTTTACGTTTTCCTCTTTTTATGTTTGCATGTTTAATTTATATGGTTATAGGCTTTGCCACCCTCTTTGCGTTCAAGTTATACCCATTCATAGAGGAACATGTACAAGAAGAAGAAGAGATCCATGTTGTAGAATAAAGCCTTTATTTATTTTGACTGCTGTCCGCCTGTAAATGAAAGTGCACACAAAAAAGAATTTCAGTTAAGTTGCATTTCATGCCAAAGCTCACAAATACTTTAGGCAAAGCTTCACAACTTACATCCAGCTGCCGATCAAGCAATGCTAGTTCCTTGTGGAGTTTGCGCATCTTGAGCCGGCGGTACTCGACGCCAGACTCCAAGAATAGGATCTCCGCCCTCAACTTCCGCTTATATAGTGACTGGACACTTTCACGGTCGTTCTAAATTAAAAGAAAGGAAATTAATGTGTGGTGGTCAGATGGCAACTAAACTCAGACCTCCCCTCACAATGTGAGGGTATTAAATGATAACTCACCTCCCCATCCCCAGCAGAGTGAGAGGGGCCAGGCTCCGGCCGTGGTTCAGTACCTGCCTAAAGGAATGCATTGATTTAGTCCAAATACCACTCACAGGGAGTGAGTTGGATAGGAGTATTAGTTTCCACAACTTGTTTTTACCACATCGCCGGAACAAGCAGTCAAAGTGTCCTCGTCATCGTCTGGACTGTCCGCCTGTTAGTGAATTAGGAATTATTAGGAACTTTGGAGAATTGTCTTTGGTTTTTTAAAAGACACACACTAGGGGTGGACGGTATAAACGGTATACGGTATAAACGGTATGAATTTGCTCTACGGTATGGATTTTGACTATACCGTGTAACCGGTAGTGCAGCTCTAAAATAGCAATGACGTCATGTAACCACAGCGCGACTATTTCACTCGCATTTGCCCCTAAAAATAGATAGAATTAGTCATAGCTAATAGATATGTGCGAACTGGAAAAAGTTATTTAGGAGGCTTCGCGCAGTGGGCGTGCCAGCCCCTACCGCACGCATGTAAACACGGGTCTAGTAGTCTAGTGGGACGACCACGGGAGCTGTCGGGAGGACGGCGGCGTCTCCCTGAGCTAACGTTAGCATAGCTACCGTTACAAAATGACCCAGTCAACTATTCACTTTTAGTTTAATACATGATGGGGCATTGTCTAACCGAACGGTATCTAGTCGGCCAGCTACCGATAGCTCCTGACATCAACAAACGCTCCACAAAGTCTAGTACTAGAGACGTGTATGCTACCTGTTAGCTCACGTTAACGCAAGTTAGTTCACCGTTCAAAACGAAATGTCCCATTGAACTAAATAATTCACTGAGGCATTGTATTAACGTTATATATGCAGTAGCTACAGATAGCTCCTGATATCAATGTCTTATAACACTGATTCGATGCGTATTCGAGCTGAGGGCTTGCTAACGTTATACCAATACAATAGGGTCCAGGTGCAGCGCCGGAGAATCCTGGCCGTAGCTCTGCTCGAGGCTACTCGAGTATAGGTCCAGGTGCAGCTCCGGAGAATCCTGGCCGTAGCTGGAGGCTACTAGAGTACACACAGACAGTGGAGCTTGTTGCGTGGTGGCGATGTCTCGCAGATAATACAAGTACAAGTCTAATTATATAATATATATATTTTATAAAAAATAAAAAATAAATTATATAAAATAAAATAAAAATGTTTATCAAAAACGATGATACCGTGATATATACCGTTACCGTCTATGCTTCAAATTATACCGTGATATAAATTTTAGACCATACCGTCCACCCCTAACACACACAATGAACATGTATGAATTGATGGTTTTATTTCGGTCTTTTACAAAGCAAAGCAATGTAGTAGAACCTTTTATAAAAGAAAGAAAATGACCGAAAACGTGTAGGCTGAAGCAGAGGCTTATAATTGCTATATACCCTTTTTACATTACATTATTTACCAAAAACAGACATAATTCAGTTTTTTGATTGCTAAAATAGAACCATTACACAATGATGCAGCAATATAAACTTACATCAGTGGTCTCCTCTCCAACCAACATGGGTGGTGGCTGCAGCACGGTCATGGAAGGTCCAGACACTGCAAAATGTGACGATGGTTAACTAAATGAATAATCATGAAAGAAACTCATAGAATGAAGTGCACCTATACCTTTGAGATGAGGGCTCCTCGTATCACTCCCAACCTCTCCGGAGGAGCTGCCCCCAGCTACACCCTCCATGATGGGTCTACCCCTATTGTGCTGGAGGGCCAGCTCCTCGGCAGGAGTTAAATCTGGAGTCTTAGGTCCTCCCCCCGTCTTGGCCATGTCAGCCCTCTTTTTGTTTGCTGAAATATGAAGGAGCATACGACATTGACAAGCTGTTCAATACAATACCATGGCACAAATTGTATTCATTCACTCACTCACCATTCTGAATGATATTTGTGTGCTTGGTCTTGACTTGCTCCCATGTCCGTTTGGACTCTGGGTTGTTTCTATACATGGGGGTTGAAAGCACTCATACTTATATGACAGTGTTGGTAGTACACCATAGCATATCATTATTGTAGGAAATGATTAAGGTGGACTCATGAATCATGATAAGAATAGAGAGAATCACACGCAATTTCATTTCACTGCTTCAATGTATTGAATGTCTGACCTAATACATATCCTCATATACGTATCTATTAATTCATATCAATTATATGAATACGCTTTGGGCTTTTGTATCTACTTATTCTGAAAGTTGAAATAATAAATAATATACATTTGCCCAACACTTACAATTTAACTTATCTGCAATATGTTGCCACGCACCCTGCCTTGCCCTCGCAGCGGTGGCAGTGTTGGACTTCGCTATTATTATGAGTTTGTAATCCTCGTATGTGTGCATGAGCATTTCCTGCTCCGCAGGGTTGAAAAAGGTTGCTCTGACTTTAGCCATTTTCGCCGAACATCTGCATTTCTGCAATCGACCTCTGATTGGCAGCATTTCATTTTCCACGTAGATCTTTGTCTTCAGTATTACCCACTGGTCGGGGGTGTTCTCAACGCAGACACCATTGGAGTTCAGGACTGGTTGAGAGGACATCAACTTCTGTCTCCCCAAAATCTGGGTCAGGGAATACATTTAGTGAGTCTCCCTGTTATCTCACAAAATACACCTCCATGTCTAGTCTACATGACAACATAGATACTACCTTTGAGACACTAAGATATAATTAGCTAGCCTGCCTTTTGATACAAACGTGTGTAATAATTCATTCTGTGTAATGTACAATGTGTCTGTACCTGATTCTTAAATCACTTAACAAACCTGCTGCTGCATTTTGTGAAGCTGGCCAGTCCCTGAAGCTGGCCAACTTGGTGGCAGCCAGTACTCCTGAACCAATGTCTCCATATCTGACAGTCAGGCTCTCTTGAGAGTGCTGATAGGAGCCGGGTCGCTTCTGGTGACTTCCCTGCCCCGTCACTCCTGGCTTCTGTCGCTACTCTCAACTCCACTCCCTTAATTAAATGACTGGCCACTGGTGGCCTCCATCATTGGCCCTTTTCTAATACAGAATTATACATTTAATTATTGCATAACTTTTTAAATCTCATTCTCAAACATTAAATCACATCATAATTGCCTGAATGGTTTGCTGTCACTACACAGTATAGCCATGATGATCAAAGGGCACAATAATGACAGTGGCAAACCTTGTTTTGTATTTCTCGAGCACAGCCTGGGTGGCTAACGGGGAGTTGTGAGCTTCAGCCAATGTGACGGCTGACTTCTGGAGAGCTGCTGAGAGCTTGCTGAGATGACCAAGGACATCATGCAGGAACCCACAGAATTTCAGGACAGTGCTGTCCCTGGCAGAGCTGTAGAGATGCCTGGCTTTTGCTTGTACGACACCACGGACACCTTGGGCATCAGACGACTGAATCTGAAATACAAAAAATGCACAGACAAAACAAGAGACATCAAATTAACAAAAAGTGTACTTTAAATGTAAATAACAATAAATATATGTATTTATTTACTACTGCTACCTTCTACTATTTATTTACTATGACAGGCCAAACATGAATGTATATGGTGGTCTGGTAATAACCTGTTCAAGATGGGAGGACAAGGGCTGGGTATCCTCTTAGATACTGGTCCAGAGCTCGATGGTGGTGTCCAACCCACAGAGTCCCCCCCCAATTCTTGTGGGCATGAGAGGGGTTAATTTGAGGGTCTGGAAGCTGTTTATGAGGTTCGCTCTGTTAAGCGGACTTTTGTGGTAAAGGTTATAGAGTCCTGTAAGTAGTTCATCCACTCTGAGGAACATGGGATTCTTCTTTATAGAATCAGAGCAGGCCAACTCAAGGCGGTGGGCCATGCAATGAACACCCACAACATAATCTCTACCCTCTCTGAGCCTGGTTATGACTCCAGTCTTCACCCCCGTCATAACGGCAGCCCCATCCGTGGCACAGGCCACCAGTTTCTCCTCCCAGCCCTTGCAAACACTGTCCATCTGGACTTTAATAACCTGGGCTATGTGCTGCGAGTCTGCCTTTTCCACATCCTGTATCCCCACAAACCGCACCTTCACTTCCCCGGCTCTACTACAAAACCGAATGTACACCAATTCCTCTTCTTTGACTGCTGTGTCGGTGGATCCATCAGACATAAAATGGAGCAGAATTTGGCCGCCTCCAATTCGACTTGAAGCTGGTGTCTTTGATCTTTGGCGATGTATTTGATGAACACTTTGCAGGTTATGTGTCCCCCACCGGTATGTGTCCCCCACCGGTATGTGTCCCCACCGGCAGCCCTTTCTTCTCATCTGAACTGCAGGGACAAAATGGGTGATTATTAGCTTGTTAAACTGATGTTACTGTAACCACCAGTGACCAGTCCCCACCCCACCTACCCAACCTCCTCCAATGTACAGTTTCTTCCCCCTCAAATGTATATACACTTTTTAGAAACTGTCTCTTAAACAGTTTCCAACGCCATGGTCTATGTGACAGGCGTTGTACTCTTAAACAGTGCTGTATTTGCAAATCTGGTATGTCATTAGCCCCTTTCGTGACTTTCGGTTTGCAAGCCTGTGGCTTTTGTGACCGGAGTCACTTGCCCACCCGCCCCGATCACCCAGTAGCGAAACGACCAAGCGTCGTCAAGGGGCTTGTGAAGAACCAGTTTCCGACTGGGAAAAACCATTCACGTCAGCCTCCTAGTGGTAATTCCTACTAGGACATATGGGATTCTTTTATAGACCCCATATCTCCCACTTCGCGTCACGAATTGCGGAAGTATGGATGTGGGCGTTTCATCCATAGATATATATAGAGTCAAAGCGTGAAGGCTTCCTAGTTGTAGCAACGAGATGTCCTCTGGTTCTTCCGCTTCTTCCCAGTAACGTGAACGCGGCATGGTGCGCATGCGCTGTGACACCAACGGCGGAGATGGACGTTCGGTCTGTAAATACCACTCGTCGAGTAACAATGTTTTAAACTGTTTATTAGCAACTCCGAGCTTCCAGACCCCATCGTGAAGCTGTGTTAGACCCATATTGTACGCTGGGTATCTTTGAAATTCAGATCTGATGTATTCTTGACACACCGCGAGCCCCTTGACGACGCTTGGTCGTTTCGCTACTGGGTGATCGGGGCGGGTGGGCAAGTGACTCCGGTCACAAAAGCCACAGGCTTGCAAACCGAAAGTCACGAAAGGGGCTAGTATGTCATAAATGTCTGGATGGCTCACACAGGTCTCGCGGCTCGATGGAGCGGACAAACTGATCATCTTGGACTCGAACCTATCCTTTAAGAAACATGTCAAAAAAGTTAACACAATTAATTTTAATTTAGTTAATTTTAGACAAATCCGGCCTTTTTTAACAGTTGATGCTGCAAAAACGTATCTTCATTGCATGATATTCTCACATATTGAATACTGCTTCACAAACTGGTCATTTGCTGGTGTCACTGTCATGAAACACATCGAACAGCTTTATCATAGAGCCATCAAGGTATTTGCCAGGAAACCATTGGCATACCACCATTGCAATATTTTGAAACAATAGAGCTTTCTGAGCTTTGAAAATGTCAAAGTCTTAAAAAGCTCTTGTTTCATCTACAAATGCCTACATGGACTAGCTCCCCCCCCCCCCCCCCCCCTGTACAGGAATTCATCTACAAAAAAAGAAACACTGGACTCTGCACCAGGTCAGACACCAGAGGTGACTGCATGGTCCAACGTAGACTGACCACGTTTGGCCAAAACGTCCCGTCCATAAAAGGCAGTCAAACATGGAACAGTCTCTCCATTTCCATAAGGGAAAGCCCCACCCTTGCTTGTTTTAGAGGGCAACAAAAATGTGACATGCTGTTATGTATTTGTAATTTTTTTTTACTGTTTTTATGTATTTGTACATTTTCTTACTGTTTCTATGAGTCCTGTTTTTATGTTTGGGGACAACGGATGGAAATTAGCCTCGTGCTAAATCCGGCCATTTTTTACACTCCACAGTGTTCATAAATTTTGCATTGTCCCGTCCAAATAAACGAATTAAATAAAAAATTATCTCTGGCGTACTCACTCAACACCGTCACTCGTCCTCCGAGATTTGCCAACCCCGACTTCGGCAACGACCTGCCATCTTTCTCCAAGTCTGGAAGTCCACTTGACAGACCTCCATCCTCCCTCTCCTGTTGAATCTCGCGGCGCGTGGCTCTTCTTTTGCCGTCATTGCTAAACTAACGTGACGTAGCTAGCCAGTAACAGCGGAGCTCCCCAGGGGGTACACAGTGCGCGTCACTCCGAGTTCACTAATCCCACACTTAACTAAGACACCAAATGTAGCGTTCTGTCATATCCTTATTGTTAGGAAGAATGGGGAGAGTTTTGTGTTCCTTTTGGGGTTGTTTAATTCCAGTGATATGATTACATACAGGTCAATATACCTCACTCGTCAGGTACACACAGCAGAACGTAACTTCCGGTGCCACCTCCTATCTCTCCCGGGGGGAAACACACCCCCAGGTAACAGTTGATTGATTGATTGAATTGATTGATTGATTGATTGATTGATTGATTGATTGATTGATTGAAAACTTTATTAACAGATTGCAGAATGGGTACAATACAGTACGGCTCAATACACAATTGTTAAGGGGATGCAGACCAGAGAAAGACTTTCGTCTTGTTTACATCAGGGTCCCCCATTTTCAATTCATCATAACATATATGACATACATGACATACAGATAGACAGTACTGCTACATCTATACATTTATGACATACCAGATTTGCAAATACAGTACTGTTTGTGATACAGTTTTGTGACACACAACCCCAGAACATTACACTACTGTCTTTTTTTATACTATTTTTGTATCACAAACAGTACTGTATATTTGTAGATCTGGTATATCATAAATGTATAGATGTAGCAGTACTGTCTATCTGTATGTCATGTATGTCATAAATGTCATTATGAATTGAAAATGGGGGACCCTGATGTAAACAAGACGGAAGTCTTTCTCTGGTCTGCATCCCCTTAACAATTGTGTGTATTGAGCTGTACTGTATTGTACCCATTCTGCAATCTGTTAATACAATTTTCATTCTTCATTCACATTCAAGGAGAGCTGTGTGCAAATAGAACAACCAGAACATCGCCACAGCTCCATCTACCGGCGAAAACCACCAATTACCACGGAGTCGAGCTTCCTTCTTCTTCTTCTTTTTCTATTTTATTGGCCGTTGGCAATCACTTTCGATGAGCATTACCGCCATCTACTGATAAGGAGTGTGGATCTGGATGTGGATCTGGATGTTCTAAATCCTATCAAATAAACCTGTTGTTCTCAGAAAATAAAATAAACTCTCCATACAAACTTCTCCAGAATTTCTTTGCAATATGTCAGCTATTTTATGCGATATCTTTTCCCTCTGCAAATTCCTGATAAGAACTGTTCTTTGCCGTTGATATAATGTACACTGTTCTACAACATGTTCTACCGTTTCTTGACTAACACTACTACACTCACATTGACTATTAGTATGCTTTTTTAACTTTACTAACGTACTGTTCAACCCTGTATGTCCCAACCTCATTCTTGTAAACACGTCCTCTTCTTGCTTGTTTCTACTAGTAGCCCTACTCCAACCCACCCTTTTTTGCACCCCATAAAACCATCTCCCTAACCTCTCATTATCCCACATGACTTTCCATTTTTCCTTACCCTTTAGTTTGACTATAATTTGGATTTCAGCCTTACTACTCTGTATATTCATTGTAACTCGAGGAAGTTCACAAGCTTTTTTGGCCAACTTATCCGCCAACTCATTCCCTCAAACTCCTATATGGGCCGGCCCGGAACCCACAAAAAGGCAACCTTGATACCTGAGCGCCGAAGTCTGTCTACCATCTGCACTATTCCCAGCACAATGTCCATCCTTGACTGGGACACAACATCTTGAATACTTATCAATGAAGACATTGAGTCTGACGCAATTAAGACCTCACTCTTAGGCCTATTCTCCTCTATCCAGGATAACGCTATCATTATAGCTACTAGTTCTGCCGTATATGATGCTAGACTGTCACTCAATCTCTCTTTTTTAGAAATTCTAAGACTTGGGATTGTAAATGCCGCACCCACTCTGCTTGATTCCATCTTAGACGCATCTGTATAAGCCACCATTCTTTCTCCATATTTTAACCCGGCTCCTCTCCTCCTCCGGTCCTCCTCTCTCTGCCTGCCGGTGAAGTGGACACCCCGGCCCCGGGGACAGACCCGGCTCCTCTCCTCCTCCGGTCCTCCTCTCTCTGCCTGCCGGTGAAGTGGACAGCTCGGCCCCGGGGACAGACCCGGCTCCTCTCCTCCTCTCTCCGCCTGCCGGTGAAGTGGACAGCCCGGCCCCGGGGACAGACCCGGCTCCTCTCCTCCTCCGGTCCTCCTCTCTCTGCCTGCCGGTGAAGTACCGCAGGGAGAAGTCCACGAGGTCCGCCGGACCGGGCTGGTGCCTCAGCGCCGCCACCGTGAAGTCCGTCAGCGTAATTTCCCAGACAAAAGAAGAAGAGGAAAAGAAGAAGTCACCCAATTCGAGAAAAAAAAAACAGAAGTGTTGATTCGGACCGTTAGCTCACCTTGTTGCTAGCAAAAACAAAACGGGATCGACAGCCCACTCCAAGGACGCTTCAAGGGGAACACTCGCTATATAAAAGCGGATGACACGAACACGTCGTTATGTTGTTGTTGTTGTTGTTGTTGCTGTTGCCACAAACCTCGCTAACGTTTCCATATTTTCTTTTTCCTTTCAATTAGATGACACAGTTATTAATCGACGAGCAAACCAGCTGTTGGAAATTAGTGAAAACAGTAGCATCAATTTCGGCTAAATGCAGAAACCCACGCATGTGTGACCCGGGTATCCATGGTAACCGCCTCCCTCCCTGCCTCCCTTCTCTGTGATGGAGAAAGCCGCGCCGGCGACATGGAATTAGAACGTGAAGAAGAGATCCATATTAGGGGAAAAAATGGAAAGAAATCAACGATCGTAAAAAGAAAACATTGACTTAACTTATTACATGTGTGTGTTGCTTTGCTTGGTTTTAACAACCACTATAATGTTATATGATTCAGGTGGTGATGTGTCTTTCGTTGTATATATAGTGTATACAATCCTATAGCCAAACAAGATGAATATTTAATTGAATATCTAACTAAAGTAGCTGACCTTTTTTGGGAACTGGAAATGGGTCGAGATGGGAAAAAATGTGGGTCAGAGATGAGTCATATAGGAGTGTAGTCTATCTATGGAGTTTAGAGCCAGACACTGCTGGCCCATAATCGATTAAATCAGGGATGGAAAGGCAGAGAGTGGTTTTAAGGGGTTTAGTTGAATTTAGTAAAAGAAAAAAGATAACAAAAGTTACATAACACAATTTAAAGGGGCACTATGTCCATTTTCAGAATATACTTTATTTCTATTGTCTAAGACAATCCAACATTTGAAACACGAACAACTCAAACCCAAGTACAAATCGAGCATGCTAAAACTTGTGATGTCATCGTCGGGTATTAAGTCTGAAGAATATGTACTATAATGCTAAGGCAAACTATGGGATGCACTTGGCCAAAATATCAGATCATTATATTTTTCTTAGTTTCAAAGGTAGTATATAACTCTGACTCCATTGCCTATACCCTAGGCTGTTACCCATACTGTATGAACTTTGTTGCCTATATTCAATTTATACCTTATCTACTGCTTTCACTGTCTACAACTGCCCCAGTATGACTACTACCATAGTGTCCTTATACCTGCACCACTGTACATATTAATACTACAACTTTATACATCTGATTAGCACTACACACAGTAGTACACATTTATATATTTTATACCCAGTTTAATCACCATGTATATTGCTATTGCACTTGACTGTTTTTGCACTCTGTAGGCTACTTGTGCTGTATAATGACAATACAGTTGAATCTAATATCACTTTTCTAAGTCATTTTACAATACGCGGTGAAGTGATAGAACTATACGGATACGCCAATACCACATTTTCCACTGACGATTCCGAAGTCCTTAACCTTAAAAGGTCTCATCAGTTAGATATTTGATTGTTGTTGTTGCAATGGTGGCGTCAAGGTGGTTGTCACATTACAGTCCGGACCGCGTTGACTCCACCATTAAATTAAAACAACCAAATATCTTACTGATAATGACCTTGAAGTGTTGGCTGATATACCTAGGACCGATCCGATCCATTACTTTTACTCATTATAGACTATAATCGATTTTTCACCACTAGTAGCCTGATATCTGATACCAATACCCTGTCTTAGCCTGGTATCGGCCTGATAACGGATACCAGTATCGGTATAGATTGCTTAGTTGAATACTAATAGAGGATAGATGTTGGAAGAAATAACAGTTACTAGTGCAAAACAATGGCTGCTATGTGTTGTAAAACAATCTGTTTTTCTCTACCATGAAACTCTGGTATTGCAGATGAATTTTTGATTTTCCTATGTTGGCTTATGTTCTTTTCAGGAACGTTTTTTGTTGATTTTTTTGTTTGTTTGTTTGTTTTATCTTGCAAACTTTAACTTTTTTTGTTCTTTTCTGGATCGTTTTTTGTTGATTTTTGATTGTTGATTTATCTTTTTGTTTGTTATATTTTGAAAACGTTAACTTTTTTAAATTTGTTTTTTGAATTAGGGGTAGGTTGCTCTATAAGCCTTCGGCTTCAAACCTATCCTTTTCGTTTGTTTATTTGTAAAAAAAAAAAAAAAATCGAAAAATTATTTGTTTGTTTATTTATTTGTATTTGTAAACATTCAAAAGAAAATAATTCATTCATTCATTTATATGAGAAAAACATAAACAAAAATGTATGCGTCTTATTACTTGATGTTTATGTTTATGTTTATTAAAGGATCCCTATTAGAGACTCATAAAAGAGCCTCTAGTCTTCCTGGGGTCCTAGACAAAAAAAATGCAATACAAATGTACAACAAAGAATACGAATAAAAATTAAAACAAAACACAAATTAAAAATTAATACAAATTCACATTATAATATCTAACATTCCAGTCAAAAAAAAAAAAGATAAAATACACAGATAACAGTTACATACTTGATCTTAAACAAGTCACAGTGAAACAGTAATATCATGCTTTTCCAATGTTTTACCTTCTACCACTGAAATTAGGCATCTTCTGGTTACCAATGGTTACAGACAGCCATGTTGGAAGAAAGAGAAGCACACAAACGTTCCACACATTGGCCTCTATTCTCTGACTGATACTAGGAATTCAGATCTGGTTCAATGGTGTGTGTGGTGTGTCTGTGCCCATTCAATGGGCACAGACACAGACACACCACACACACACAGGCCACTGGTCCAGACTGCCTGATTGCTTTTACCAACGCGTTCGTGTTTCCGCGTCTCTGATTGGCCAGGTCATGTGACATGTACGCCCAATCGTGGGACCGCACGTTTCTACACTGGTTAAGCTTAGGCGCTCTTTTGAAGTTGGTTAAGGTTAGAGTTTGTCTTAGAGCATGGCGATAGAACACCAGCCCTGATGCCAAACTCTAACCTTAACCAACGCCTAAGCTTAACCAGTGATAAACTAGGCGTTAGGTAGTTTGCAGGCTGTTCGACCCGGACATAGGCACAGAACTTGCCGTCCCACGATTGGCGCACATGTCACATGACCTGGCCAATCAGAGAGCAAAACGGGAACCCGGAAACGGGAACCCGGAAACACGAACGCGTTGGTAAAAGCATAGACGCGTCCAGACTTCCTCCATGTAATCAGATTAGGTCAGGATCAAAGCAAGATACTGCACATCCATTTAAAATGAGCCAATTGCTACAGCAACCCTAAGCACACATGCATGCATCAGGCAACATGTACAAAACAAATGATAACAAAGGAATACCTTAATCATGTAAGCATTTAAAATGCAATCAAGAAATGTAAGTTTATTTGCTGCTGCTGCTGATGATGATAACTCCCTGGCTGATATAAAGTCAACGTGGTGTTATTCAAGTTATAATCCTAAAGCATACATTGGCAATTATGTATTAATGAACTGGATAGGAATGTGACTGATTGATGGACTCATGGTACTGGAAGGAGCCTTGGATAAAATAAAATATCCTCCAAATGGTATAAGACTGAATTGAAAGTGAATTAAATGGAGCCCAACACTGGAAAGAAAAGCATCAAAAGTACACATTATTATATCTTACTTAGCCCATAGGGGAAAATATCATTTAGCTCTGTTCAGTATAGTAAAAAGTTAAGGTAAAAACTTTTTTTTATTCCGGGGCAATGAAATGTTCCGTTTCGTCCTCTTCATCACTCGTACAATCATTTGTGGCCATCTATTCACTATACACACACATGACTGTGTGGCCAAGTTCAGCTCCAACTCCATAGTGAAGTTTGCGGACGACACAGTGGTGGTGGGGCTGATCTCGGACAACGACGAGGTCTACCGGGAGGAGGTTGAGGTACTGGTACGCTGGTGCCAGGACAACAGCCTGCTCCTGAACATTGGTAAAACCAAGGAGCTGATCGTGGATTTCAGGAGAAGACAGCAGGGGACACACACACCACTGAGAATAAATGGGGCTACCGTGGACAGGGTGAGCAGCTTCAAGTACCTGGGGGTCCACATCTCAGAGGATCTGACATGGACAACACACATAGACTCAGTCGTAAAAAAGGCGAAGCAGCGCCTCTACCACCTGAGACAGTTAAGGAAGTTCAGAGTATCAGGGAAGATACTCCAGTCCTTCTACTCCGGAGCTGTAGAGAGCATCTTGACTGGAAACATCACTGCCTGGTATGGAAACAGCACGGCACAGGACAAGAAGGCCCTACAGAGAGTGGTACGCTCAGCCGAGCGTACTACGGGTATTGCACTACCACCCCTGCTGGTCCTATATAACAAGAGGTGCTAATCCAGAGCCTGCAGAATAATGAAATACCCTCACCACCCCAACAACAGCCTGTTCAAGCTGCTGCGGTCAGGCAAACGCCTGCGAACACCAGCAACTAGGACAGAGAGACTTTGGCTCAGCTTCTTTCCCCAGGCCATCAGAGCCTTGAACACTGAACTCTCCACACACAAGCACACATGAGCACACACACAACACACACACTGTACACGCTCACACACTAGCAGCCACTTTAACATGAGCACACACACACTCATGCTGCACACGCTCACACTTATGGTCACTTTACAAAAGGAAAGGTCACTTTAAGAATAGTATAGTATGACTTGAGATTGTATAATATAGCATTGTATAGCAGTGTACATAAAGACCCAGTGCCTCATCCGTAGCTAAGTGTATTGCAGGACCTAGCATGTCCTACCATGCTCCGTAAAAACTCATGTACATATACCGATATGCCCTACTTTGATTACTTGTATTATTGCACAATGTCGTTCTATTGGATTCGTATTATATTATTATTATTGTATTATGCACAATCGTTGCGGGCAAGACCCCCCGCATTTCACTGTATACTTGTATGCCGTGACAAATAAAACTCTTGACTTGACTCGACTTCTGTAGCTTGTCACTCTGACTGTCTATTCTTCTGATAGCAGGTGTTTAATCAAAGATCCCTGCTTTCTAGTCTTGCACAAGGACCAATCAGCATGGGTATTGGTATTGGGGCAGCAGTGGCCTAAAGGTTAGAGAAGCGGGTTTGTGACCGGAAGGTCGCCGGTTCGATCCCCCGGACCGGCAGGAAAAATCTGGGCTGGGGAAGTGAATTAATAACTCTCTCCCATACCCTTAACACCAGTGGAGTTGCTCAGTGGCCAACGGTGTCAGACTGTGGTTGTACTGGGCAGCTCCCAGGTTTGAATGGAACTGTGTGAATGTGAAGCAGGGCGTAGCTGAAAAAGAGCATCAGTGCTCAGTGAACCTACCCTGGGTAAATAAAGGTTAAAAAAAAAAATATGGGTGGGTTAATTTTCCATTGATGGGGATTTGATTGGCTGTTTTTAAATAAAGTGCGGCCGCAGGATTAATAACGTTAGTTCGGCCAGAGAAACAAATATACGAATTAAAATGGTTGGACTTGCGAGATTTGTACTTTGTAGGTCTGCATTTTAAATGTAAGGAGTAAAAAGTATGTATTTTTTCTCTGAAATGTAATTGAGTAAGTATACAAACTTAATAATACTCGAGTAAAGTACAAATCCCCAAAAACAGTACTTAAGTATTGTAACAAAGTACAATTACTCAAGTACTTTACACCCCTGGCTACTATCAATAGCTGGCAGGAAGTAAACCTGGGCCCAAGCTGTTCCCCCAGTAACTCAAAGTCCATCTTGAGCGGAGGCCCAGAGTTCATCTTCAGGTATAGAAGGGTTGGGGAGTTATTAAATGTAACACAATTGCAGTGATCTGATTCCAAACGGAATTTGGTAACTGTAATACTGAAAAACACAGTATTAAGATTGCAGATAATGAAGCACTGGCTCGCCCTACCGCAGAGACCTGGGTTCAATTCCCGGCAGCGTTATCTCCGGTCAGTCGCCCCTACGAACACTTAGACCTATCTCAAACCCTGCCCTCTTTTCTTGATCCTCCAATCACAACTGTCGCTTACCTCGGACAAACTTTGTTTTGTCCGAGGTAAGCGACAGTTGTGATTGGAGGATCAAGAAAAGAGGGCAGGGTTTGAGATAGGTCCATATGAGTCCTACTGGTCGGTCGGGGTGCCTGTTCAGCAGGGAGGGGATATGGGAGAGAGGGTGTGAACCTCCACTGGGAGAGTGTTCTCAGTGAAACATGTAGCCGTCAGGTGAAAAGAAGCAGCTGGCGACTCCAGATTTATCAGAGGAGGCATGTGGTAGTCTACACCCAACTAAGACAGTAGGGCAGCGCAACGACCAGGAAGGGAACTGGCATAACGACGAGTAAAAATGGGGAGATGGGAGCAAAAAAATACAAAAAGGAACAAAATGTAAGATTACAGATACTTTGTAAAAAGGGGGATTTGCGTGTTGATTTACTCATAAACACGTTTGAACGGACAATGCATTCTGATTGTGAGATCATAGACAGGAAAATAATTTTATACCACTTGAAATAATGAATAATCATAGAGCCGTAGAATAAAGTTAATAAGAAATACAGAAAAATAGACTTATTAAAGAATCGGAGAGGTTGGCAGAGGTTTATGCTTGGTGTTTGTTTTTGTTTTCCTATGCTCTAACGATAGAGAACAATAATAATAAATGGGTTTCCCCCACGACAAAATTTTAAAATAAAATCACATTTTCATTCCCTAGTAGTTGATTGACCAAGCTCTTGATACAAGGACTAAACATAGACAACATATAAATATGAGTTTTTAATTTTATTTGTTTTGTTTATGTTGGTAATGTTTGTTACACTGGGGTAAAACAGAACTATAATGATGACGGGTTAAGAAAGTTACAAACAGACAACAGTGTATTTTACATCTATAGATCAAACTCTTCCAGAGTGTATGTGAATATAACCCACATTGATGAGGGGGGGGGGGGGGGGGGGGAAGGATTGGCAGATTGGGTCTTTAACCCTTTCACTGCTGCACTACCAAATGGTTAACCCTTTCACGGCGACAATACAGAGGGTTAACCCTTTCACTGCCACACGACAAAGGGTTAACCCTTTCACTACCACACTACAGAAGGTTAACCCTTTATACTATCACACTACGGGGTTAACCTTCTGTAGTGTGGCAGTGAAAGGGTTATTAAGCAGATCTCTTCTCCACACCCTGCTTGATCCCCAGCACCAGATGGACAAACCAGTTGATCTGAACCAACCAGCCTTTCTCCCTGCAGATCTCTATCTGGTACAGGAGGTGGCGCTGTGCCTCTTCGTCGCTGCGGCCCACGGTCAGCGCCCCTCGGATGTGATCGATGTCCTCCTTGCTGGTCAGCTGGGGCATGCCTGCCGTGGAGGGAGACGGACATTTTAAACATGAATGGGAGGAGAAAAGAAAAATCCCACCCTAAAATTGTTTTCACACTAGAATCGTAAAAGGTCTGCTCCACTCAAAAACGCTTTTCTACAGTCAACTCCTCTTGGAGGCATGACTTTGACTTTATAGATTGTTGTTATTTGTGCAGAACTTGTTGTCAGCAGAGCGCCCTTTTCACATTATTCCACTGGATGAGGGGAGCTTCCCTTTACTTCCTGAAAATCTGTGTGACGCAACTAATGCTGTAGTCTGTACTCTGCCAACATGTTTAATATCCATAATACTAAAGGTTTGACTAAGATTTGTATGAAATTTTATTGTAATTTTTTATTTTATTTTTATTTTTTTACCACCATTAGCCCTTTCATGTCACGCACCACCTAGAGGGCGCTCGCACACCACAAGGGGTGCGCGCACCACAGTTTGGGAACCACTGATCTACAGTATACATGAACTTGTTTTTTTCAGCAAACCTCTTAGTTATAACACGATTGTGTGAGCTATCTTTGTGTTTGGGTGAAAATAAATCTGTTTAGGTGGAGACAGAGAAAGTTAAGCAGCTTGGGGGATGGGGGGATGGGGTGAGGGGGGTGTACTATGCTACTACTTTCAGTTTCAATTAGGGATGCTCGATATTGGCTTTTTTACCGATACCGATATACCGATATTGTCCAACTCTTAATTTCCGATACCGATATCAACTGATATCAACTGATACCGATATATGCAGGGTTTGAAAAATGGGAATATGACAAAAATGAATAATTTCAGGTAATTAACATTACATATGTCTTGTTGTAGAATTAACATAACATTATGCATACTTTTGACAATAAATAAAATCAGAATTTGTTCGTACTTGCTTGCCTGGGTAAATAAAGGTTATAGAAATGTAAAAAATATATAAAAGATTTGAAAACCGATACCGATATTTTCCAATATCACATTTTAATGCCAATATCGGCTGATAATATCGGTAGGCCGATAATATCGGACATCCCTAGTTTCAATAGTTTACTGAACATTTTCGTGAGAAAAACCAAGAAGAAAAAGTTTTTCAATATACTAACATGTATTAAAACGATGTGTGGAGGGGATTTTTAAGACACAAACAACATGCCTCCTCTCCCAAAACCTTTTTAAAGTTAAACGTGTTCAACTGTAAGGCCCCAGTACAATCACTGTACTGTATGTCTGCTGTTGAACTAAAAACATGATACGCCAAGAAGTGTTTGATCATGGAATAGTAGATCTAATATTCATAATGGAATTTGCCTCTCAAGCCACGATCCCCCAATTGTGATTGAAGGATCAATAAAAGGGGGCGTGGCTTGATATAGGTAAATTGTGAGTTCCCTGGTGATTCCCAACCCTGACTAGTATACAGTATACTGTGTGTGTGTATATACTAGGGCTGACCCCTATTAGTCGATTAGTCGACTAATCGGTCGAAAGGAGCCATAGTCGACTAACCAACCTCTTAGTCGAATACAAAAAAAATATATATATATATTTATAATTCAATTTTTATTTTTTATCATTCTTTCCAAAAGAAAAGAGGCCTAGAAGCGTGGCTAACGCTAATGGCATGCATACCAGAGGCTAACTGCCTACGAAAACAGGCACAGAGGCACTGAAAGAGGATTTCACCTGTCTGTCTAATGAACACACTAGACTAGACAAATATCAAGATGTATCCATCAGTGGACCAATTGCATGCGTTTGCAGAGGACAAGAAGCCTCCAGTCGACTCCTTCAGACATTAAGCACCCCCACAGCCCAAATGGAATGATAAAAAAAATAAAAAATAAATATTATACTTTTTTTTTGTCGACCAATAGTCGACTAACGGCAAATTTTGGCCAATCATAGTCGACCATCCAAATCCTTAGTGGGGACAGCCCATACTGTATATACAGTATACTGTGTGTGTGTGTGTGTGTATATACTGTATCTACCCGTCATCAGCATCATGGAGAAGAGGATGATCAGGAGGTTGGTATGGTGACGGAGGGCCAGGTAGGCCTTCACACACACCTCCTGGGGGGAGGGAGGAGGAGAGAGAGAGAGAGGGAGGGGAGTTACATAATCATATTAGCAGTTACATCCTGGGATGGAGGGGCAGAGAGAGTGTCGGAGGACAGTTTGTTTCATGTACCGAGTCAAGTCAACTTTATCGAAAACAAGAACTTCTAACACACAAAAAGTGCGCAGACAATCAGAAAAGAAAGAGGCAAAAATAATATTACAGCGGAGTCATAATGAATGAATGAATACGTTTATTTTTGGACATGTTATTCTCCATATTTCTCCAAACAACTCACGATATCTTGTCCCGTCGAACCAAACAATCATAGCAACAAATAAAAAAAACAATAAAAGAAAAACATTAAAAAAAGAAAAAAAGAAGGAATTATAAACAAAAGGTCAAGAGCAATGTGTTTGGTTAGCAGACATGTCCAAAAAAGGAGTAGAGGGAAGCTAAGCTTATTGATCCCTACCCCCTTACATTTATATTTGTTCTTCCATTAATTTTACTAGATCCATTCATTTTGATGATGACGTCATGACCCAAATTATGTCATAATGAGCATGGAAGCTCGATGTGACACTGAGAAGTGGTGCATCCAAAAAGAACATTGCCAGGCAAGTCCAGTAACTAGGTGAAAAGGTACAATGGCGTATTAGGGCCATCTAAACTACTTTTAGAAATTACAGAAATGTACAAGCAAAAGAACTTTCTATTTTAAGTCATAAATTAGTCTAAACATAAAAGGTGCTGGACAGAAGAGGGACTGTGCTGGACAGTTACCGGTATATGGTTGAATTTGGAAAACTGAGTTTTATAAATTATATGGTAATGGATATTTTTACAAAATAATCTGAGCACATAAGCTGTTGTCTTGAACTGGGCTAAATTTTATTTATTCCATAGGAGACTTTCCTTCCACAACAACACATTCACCAGGTTAATTGAACCTTATTTTATTCATTCATATTTTTCGCTCTCTTTTAGGTAGGTAATGTTATGATATTGTAAGAGAGGGACAGGACTAGATAAGCTGTGCTTCCTCCTTTTAGGTAGTAAGATTTATTTTTATTTTAAATGGTATGCTATTGTAAGAAAGGGGCAGGACTAGACAATGTTTGAAGATAGTGCTTCCTCCTGCCCCTTCTTCCCAAACTCATCCCTGTTAGTTTTTCTATGGACGAAGACGAACTTATTTGGTTTATGTTTACATTTTGTCTTTACTGTGATTAGTATGTTTGCCGTGTTCCAAGATATAAATAAACTTCACTAGTGCAGGCTTCTGCCACAGAGACACATACTTAAAATTTGAGATGGAGAAGAAGATGCATGGATGCACCGAGACAGCCGGGGGCATGCTGTGCGACGTATGTGGTCCAGCGTCAAGCCGGACATGGCTCACCCCCCCCCCCCCCCCCCCCCCAATAAGTGCATGGTTAGAAATAGAGAGATGGTGAGTTATTGAATGGAGCATGGTTAGAAATAGAGATGGATGGTGAGTTATTGAATGGAGCATGGTTAGAAATAGAGATGGATGGTGAGTTATTGAATGGAGCATGGTTAGAAATAGAGACGGATGGGTAAACCTTCGATGCTCACGGCAGTATCATGTGTGAGGTATTCAATTCCGTTTGGTCAAGGTGTACACCACTTATCATATACAGTACAATACATTTCATTCATAGTGTGTGTGTGTGTGTGTGTGTGTGTGTGTAATTGTGTGTGTTCGTTTCGTCACCTGGAACTTCTGGAAGTGCGGGCTGCTCTTCTTCCCCGTGGTCCCCATGACGTACAGGAAGTCTGGCGTGAGGACAAAAGGAACCCACTCCCTACTGATTCCCATGAAACTCTTGTAGTTCCCCAGGATGTTGCCAAAGTCTATGTGGAAAAGATTCCCTGTAGACAAAACACAACAATGTAGTATTATTAGAATGAAAGAAAATGTAATAAAAAGTAAACGACAAAGATATTGGTTTAATACATTTTCATCATAGAATTTGAATGTATAGAATGGGTATTCTCAACCAAATCAACATTTTCTTCCAATGGTCATTTGGATTCTTATAGGTGTGCAAAATAAGATTAATAGACAAGTTTCAAAACTTCAGAAACATTCTACATTAGTCCACGTTTATTTCCTGCCGTAGCGTTTGCTAATACAGTAGCTGACGGAGAAATAAAGGCTTCAAGGGGGCTGGAGTGCACCGATTCATTCACAGGGTTTAATTGTGCAAGCAGACTAACGTTTCGACACTACTGCATCTAAAAATGTCAACGCTGCCTGCCGTGATGAATCAAATGCAACTTGGAGTGAAAATAACACATTTTTACGTTCTAATCAAGAGATGTCAGTAAACAGACAGACAAACAGACATTTTTAGAAGTTTAACCAAGTTGGACAACTTCGGGGTAAGCGTTTGACAAATAAGTGGCCCAGATTTGATTATTTTCATTTTTTCATTTTCATTTTATGCCCGGCTGTGATATGAAGCTAGCAAAGCATAGCGGTACATGTACGACTGTGATATGAAGCTAGCAAAGCATAGCGGTACATATACAGCTGTGATATGAAGCTAGCAAAGCATAGCGGTACATATACAGCTGTGATATGAAGCTAGCAAAGCATAGCGGTACATGTACAACTGTGATATGAAGCTTGCAAAGCATAGCGGTACATATACAGCTGTGATATGAAGCTAGCAAAGCGCAGCGGTGTCACGATCGGGGCCCGAGCCTGCCTGATGAGGATCAATCAGCGCGGCTGCAAGGGATTACCTCATCAAGCAGGCTCTATATCATCTGGCAGAGCCTGTCATCCGGCGTCGCAGTGTTAAACTGCAAACCCAGGTACGACGTCTCGACCTGAAGCCCTGCTGACCCGCTCTTGTGTTATTCCCTGTCCTAACCTCCCTCTCTTCTGCCCAAGGACCTCCGCTCCAGCATCACCCAGGACCTCCGTTCCAGCATTGCCCGTCTGGACCCGTGGCGCTGACCACGAGGTTCCCGTTCTCCACCCCGACACAGCCGGTGTCTACCATTCTTTCATACTGCACGAGGAGTGCACCTGCTCAAAGGACCATTCTCTCGTACTGCACAAGGAGTACACCTGTGCTACACCCCCCCCCCCCCCCAAGAACATTCACCCCCATCTGTTGTACATTCCTGCATGATTCTTGTCTGTTTGGGGGGAAACAATTAAAACACCCTAAACCGCTCCATTCTCTCTACTCCTGTGTTCGCTACAAGAACCCCTATCCTCACAAGCGGTACATATACAGCCGGGAACCGGAAAGATGTCACAGTGCCTTTTGAGCACAAACGCTGTTGGTGGTCATTTCAGTTAAAATAAGGACCAAATAAAATATGATTACAGTCATTTTAGTTTGACCAGGACTTTTTCAATGGGCCCCCCGTCTTCATAATTAGGAAACTCCGCTTTGGGTTCCATTATTAATGACTTCCCAGGGCTTTGAGTGTGAGCTGGTGTTACCGGATTCAGTGATCATGATGTTGTCATTGTGTCTGTCTCCAATCCCGAGGACATAGGTGGCGACACAGTAACCGCCACAGGAGTATAGGAAACGCTCTACTGCCTGCTGGAACTAAGAGGGAGAGGGGAGGGACAGACAGACAGACAGACAGACAGACAGACAGACAGACAGACAGACAGACAGACAGACAGACAGACAGACAGACAGACAGACAGACAGAGTTAAACAAAAATGTCCTTCATACAGTTATATTTAATGCAGTGAAGTATATTTCTACAGACAGAGACATTCGCTCATATTTACATTTTAGACTAGATTTAGTGTTTGTGACGTACAGTACAACAGTAGAAACAGCTACTGTAGTACTAATAACGTATTACAATGAAGACACACATATTACAACGAAGACATGTATATTACAATGAAGACATTACAACGAAGACATGTACATTACAACGAGGACACGTATATATTTATGTGCATAGCAAGACTCAAAAACAGCAAGGAGAGAATAAAAAGAAATAGACTGGTGTCCAGCTGTCACATCTAAAAGTAGTCTGATTACAAACCCTGTCGACCACAAAGGCCCCCGCTGACAGGAAACAGACTGGGGTTTATTTCCTGTCTGCAACACTGCCACTTCCTCTGACATCAGACAACTAGAGCAACGACTACGACGTGTGAACGGCTGAGAGGAGACCAAAACACACAAGGAGCAACTCTGTGTCAACCAGTCACCCAGATGTAGAATGACCTGGGAAACTACTGAAATTACGACGGTCGACTAGCTTGTTCCATCAAAGGTTGACCTCTGAACTTTGAGTGGTTATCGCGCCTTTAACCCTTTCACTGCCACACGACAGAAGGTTAGCCCTTTACTATCACACAACCGACGGCGATGCTCCATCATTAGCATCATTAGCATGTGGAGCTAATGATGCTAATGATGGAGCATCGCCGTCGGTTGTGTGATAGTAAAGGGCTAACCTTCTGTATTGTTGCAGTGAAAGGGTTAACCGGCTGTCGTGTGGCAGTGAAAGGGTTAAAGGAGGCCATATTATGTCATACCTTTTCCTCACTGACACACTTGTCTCTGAGCCACTGGGAGAGGATCTCGTCTTTAAAAGCTCCAGTGCTGCCCATCACGCTCTGTTGGATGTTAGCAATGGTGGTGGCGTCCTTCACAATCTCTATCATACCTAGAGAGAGGGGGGGAGAGAGAGACACAGGGAGAGAGAGAGAGAGACATAGATGCACAGAGAGCGGAAGAGAGACACACACAGGGAGACAGAGAGACAGAAATAGAAAGAGAGGGAGTAGAGACAAAGGGAGGGAGGGAGGGAGAGACGCACACAGGGAGAGAAAGAGGGAGAGAGACACTCATAGTCACACACAATGACTATATTACTGCAGGGTATACTGCTGTAGTATATTATTAATGAATTAGAATGACTATATTACTGACAAATCAAGGAATTGTCATGTTGTTTTGTTAATAAATACAGACATGTGATCCATGGTCAGTGAGCAGTGAGACTGACCTATCCTGTTGCCGGTGGAGATGCAGCCGTACGGTAAGAGGGAGAGATCCAGTGACTCCGTCTCCCAGATAGACTCCATGATCAACAGAATCTGACCAGGAACAACAAGTTATATTACAAATAATAATATCATATAGAAGAAATCATACCAGGTGTCTAAGGTTGTTTTCATTTCTGCTTTATTATGGTATTTCGGTCTTCTCCAAAGTCAGACAAGAAGATAAGATACAGATTTCCTCTCTGTGTGTTCAGTAGAAAGCTATCCGGCTGCAAGCTAGAGCCTAGTTTAGCACAAATGAATGGAAGCGGATACTAGCCTACCTTAAAACTCCGGGAGGCGTGTAGCTTTTCTCCAACGCGTCCGTGTTTCCGGGTTCCCGTTTTGCGCTCCGATTGGCCAGGTCATGTGACATGTGTGCCAATCGTGGGACGGCAAGTTCTGCGCCTATTTCCGGGTCGAACAGCCTGCAAACTACCTAACGCCTATAGTTTATCACTGGTTAAGCTTAGGCGACTCTTTCGAAGTTGGTTAAGGTTAGAGTTTGGAATCAGGGCAGGCGTTCTATCGCCCTGCTCTAAGACAAACTCTAACCTTAACCAACTTCGAAAGAGCGCCTAAGCTTAACCAGTGTAGAAACTTGCAGCCCCACGATTGGGCGTACATGTCACATGACCTGGCCAATCAGAGACGCGGAAACACAAACGCGTTGGAGAAAGGCTACAGGCCTCCGGGAGAGGTGTTTTTGGCCAACAGCTAGGCTAGCGTATCCGTATCCGCTTCCATTCATGTGTGCTAAGCTAGGCTAGCTTATCCAGTATCTGAGGAGAAGGATGGGCTTTCCTCAGTCTCCTCAGGAAGAAGAGACGCTGGCGAGCCTGAGCGCTTCAAGTGGGGAAAACTAGAACAAACTTGACCGTTATGAACCTGAAAGGGTATGAAAGGAAATGTTTCAACATCAACATAATACATAGGCTATAATAATACCATAAATTATAATTAACATTAATACATTTAGCCTATATTATATCAGTTCATTCAAATAAACAATTACCAAATGCATTTTCATTAGGAACATTCATTCAGGTAGAGTGCATTGTGCTCAATGAGTTTGGCTGCAATCAGACCAGGAACGTGATGGCCCAATGGTATGTTTACATTTACCTTCCCTGCTTGCTTTGTGTGCATGTGCTCTGCTTGCTCATTTGTGCATGTCAAGTTTGTTCTTGTTTTCCCCACTTGAAGAGCTCAGGCAACGTGATCAAGGATGGATATAACTCTGTGACTTCTTTGACCTTAGTTTGTCATTTATTTTGGTTGACAAATGGTTGTCACAATAGCAGCCACAATAGCAGTCACAATAGCAGTCACAATAGCAGGTTATTTTATCATACTGGTCAATTGCGTCTCGCTCTTCGCCATTATGAGATATCTCTTATCTCCTAGCACATAATGTGCTCACGAAACAACAAATGCACTCACATGCATGTGACCAGGCCACGCCCCTGCGTCCCACTATATGACGCCGGACATGGTCACACTCTACCTTCCTCTTTTTGTTTCCAACACGGGAGTAGCAGTGCACTCCGTGAACTAGCTGTTATGAAACGCAGGGAGAATTTACACAATGTTGGGTTTTCACCAGAAGTTCACCAGTCCCTGGAATCTTCTCGGCACATCCTAAACAGCGCAACGGGCCTGTCCTGGGTTTTCCTCGTCTCGTGACAGCGGACTGAGGGACGTCAAATTGCTGTTTTTTCTGTCAAAAATGGTGTCGGGTGGTGGGGCCTTAGGGCCAGCCGACGTCAAAACATTGCGCAAGGTTTTGAGGTTATTCAGCTTTTGACCCAGCCGCAAGCTATAACCGCAGGGAGGGCTAGGATGCTGTCAACGCTTGTTCACAGACATCTTTGGTTGGAACAGTCTCCCCTTGAGGAGGAGAGAAGGTTTTTCCTTCCTCAGAACCCCACACCGCCTAGCCAGAGGTGAGGGCGCGGCCTCGCCAGCGGCTGTGGCGAGGCCCCCGACCAGCGGCCATGTTTCCCCCGCCTGAGGTACCCTGGGCACAAAGACAACAGGTGATCACAAGGCCGACAGCCTTGGCGGCCGAGGGATCGGCTACATTAGATGAGCACGCCCAAAAAAAACATCGCCGTCTAGCTGTGTCTAGCACACTCTCCGGTCACTCCCCCCCCGACACCAGCGTGATAAGGGCTCTGATTTGTTCCCTTTGGCTGCGGGCCGCATGCCTTCAGTGAAGCACAAGTGGCCCCACGTTTCGCTTCTCATGGGGACAGGGGCTGACACCCAGTTGCTGGCTAGGCTGGCTAGGTGGGGAGAGGAGGCGGAGTGTAGCGCTGAGGAGATGGCGTCCTCTGTGCTCCTGTTCTCACGGTAGGCAAATTGGTATTTGTCCAGTAAGGAAGATGAGCCAGGACCAGCCTCTCGGAGCGCTTCATGATTATGAAGGTACTGTAAGTGCAACAGGGCGGAAGTCATTAAGGCTCACTGAAGAGGGGCGGCACCGGTGCGATGGAGGTGTCAGCTGCTCAGTGCTGTTCCTGGGCACAACCAGGGATGCCATCGGGGGCCAGCAGCCTTCCGCGCACGAGTCCTGCTCAGTGCAGCACACTTGTCGATGGGGGGAGAGGGTGTCAGTGGGTGGGGGGGGTATTTGTGATCTAGGATAATCCCAGTAACCGAGCATGAAATGGCTGATATATGTCCGGATTCCTCAAAGTCTCTAGTTTCATATGATAAACTATATCTTCGCTCCAACGAGAGCTTCCAAAAAAAATTGCGATATGCTCGTCTTCAAAGGGTTCAAATCAAATACTGTTTTGAAAATGTTAGGTGATATGATAAATGACCTTGCGGGCCACGGAAAGTTGCTGTTGCAAATTGAGTATCACTGCCCCAAAACCAAATATCTTTGCCATGATCATTAAAGTTGTACAATCCCCTCGTTATGAAAAAAAATGCCATAAGTTTTAAAATGTTTGTACTTTACTCTGCTTTACTGTCTCCATTGTCAGCTAACTGCTAGCATCTGCAGCGACGCCATTCTCGTTCCTGCCAGGTATTTTTGTCACAATAAACGTTCTGGGACCAGCCTGTGATATATGTCTATTGTAGCTATTAATGTGAAGACAGTTATCAGGACGTTCATTGTAAAGAGGCGAAATGGCAGACAGGGTAGAAAATGGTCTAACAAGCTTGTAAAGTAGAGAAACCATCAGTCCAATCTACAAAAGGAAGTTAGATTTAGATGTATTTAGATGTATTACATTGATACCCATAAAACTAATACAATTATTCCCCATTTTTTCTGGAGACCCCTGGAACCTCCACAACAACCCCTGGGGCTCCAGACCCTTTGGAAAACAAATATAGTACCTGTAGTATGAGGTCATCCCCGTCTATATAGTACCTGTAGTATGAGGTCATCCCTGTCTATATAGTACCTGTAGTATGAGGTCATCCCCGTCTATATAGTACCTGTAGTATGAGGTCATCCCCGTCTATATAGTACCTGTAGTATGAGGTCATCCCCGTCTATATAGTACCTGTAGTATGAGCATGTCCTGTCTGAGGTCATCCCCGTCTTTGAAGATGATGCCGATGGTGTCACTGGAGCGTGTCGTGGGATCTGCTCGCCTGAACTGCAGCCATAACGGCCTCTTCTTAGACGCCATCACTTTACACTGTTCAATCTGCATGGAAACATGTGATACATCACTTTACACTGTTCAGTCTGCATGGAAACATGTGATACATCACTTTACACTGTTCAATCTGCATGGAAACACGTGATACATCACTTTACACTGTTCAGTCTGCATGGAAACACGTGATACATCACTTTACACTGTTCAATCTGCATGGAAACACGTGATACATCACTTTACACTGTTCAATCTGCATGGAAACACGTGATACATCACTTTACACTGTTCAGTCTGCATGGAAACACGTGATACATCACTTTACACTGTTCAATCTGCATGGAAACACGTGATACATCACTTTACACTGTTCAGTCTGCATGGAAACACGTGATACATCACTTTACACTGTTCAGTCTGCATGGAAACACGTGATACATCACTTTACACTGTTCAGTCTGCATGGAAACACGTGATACATCACTTTACACTGTTCAGTCTGCATGGAAACACGTGATACATCACTTTTCACTGTTCAGTCTGCATGGAAACACATGATATATCACTTTACACTGTTCAGTCTGCATGGAAACACGTGATATATCACTTTACACTGTTCAATCTGCATGGAACACGTGATACATCACTTGTGTGTGTGTGTGTGTGTGTGTGTGTGTGTGTGTGTGTGTGTGTGTGTGTGTGTGTGCGTGTGTGTGTGAAAACACTCATGAGTGAGGCCTGAATAGTTTAATTAATGTTACCTGTGTAACAATAATGCAAATACTCCTGATAACCTTTTATCAATGAAGATCAAAGATAAGTGAGATTTTCCTTGATATCTTTTGGACAAACTGACCATTGGCTGCACACCCTGTGGGCCTACCCCAGTTATAGCCTTGGCCTGAGGGACATTTTGAAGGACCAGGGTCTAAGCAGAAGTTACGGGACATTATTTTATCAGATCTTACGCCTCCAAAACATTGGTGCTCTGGGGGTAAGACTTTTCCAAAGTGCAGGACATTTGGGGCTGATGCTTGCAGCGCTGAACATTCTGAATGTTTGAGTACTAATTTAGTTTCAACTGACATTTTCAAGAATCTGCAACACAAACCTTACGCCCAGCAAATCTTTTAGTTCAATATTGTGCTGTCAAAACAGTCCTACGTTTGTAGGAAAGTATTTGATGAGACATTTAACTGCATCTGCTTTCAACCAGGAAATGCAAACATGAAATGCGTATTATACGATTATAAATCTTAAATTTATTTAACTTAACTTGTTTATTTTTCCAGCAAATCTCTTAGTTATA